>NC_064631.1:382721635-383032349 GCF_023864275.1 Schistocerca cancellata
TGTATGTCATAAATAACTCCAGTAGGAACGTGTAATTGTCGTTGTTTTTGGCTGAAATCTTTTGGCCAGTCTTTAATCCCTGTGTATCAACGACTGTTGTTTTATTGCTTCACCTTTGGTTGTCCGTGATGAGACTGATTTTAGTCAGGCTTTTCACCGTCTCTTCTACGAGAGTAAAACTAATCTAGATCTGGTTTCTGAGACAATTTTTCTGGACTAGATAACCTGGAAGATAACCTGGAAGATAACCTGATCTCACACGCCTAAACGATTTCTTCCTGAGTTTCTACATATTTGTTCAATTATAACCTTTCGGATAAGTCCTTAGATAGCGCTGACAGATTATAAGCCAGGGATGATTATCTTCGAACATGGCAGAGGTATTTGAAACTGTACAGCATCTTTCATGCGACGTCCTTGGCTCACAGTTTCGACGGTAGATCAGTTATGAAACGTTCAAGGTGGAAAACATCATTAAAGTAATTACGTGTAAATGTTCTTTCTGTCTCAATGAGTAAGGTAAAGTTAAGAGACGTAATAGCGAAAACGTCGGAACGTCGGCTGACAAATTCGAGGCCCTTCTGTCTTCACTTTATTTCACAGAATCCTAATCTTATACAGTCTCATATAATCTAGAGAAAAGGTTACTGTACCTCAATAGCCGAAGAAATAACAGAAACATACTGTACCAAAATTATCGTTCCAGTAATTTGAAATGAATAGTAGTTACACTGGGAGTGAAAGGAGCACCGCAGAAATGTGAGCATTCTCTTGCATGTTTCACGTGTCTTTTACGTGGCAGCTGCACCTGTGCCTCAAGGAGACGGTTACATGACGTAGGCCCTGCCACCAAATCCTTACACTATATCATATGCCGTTTCGTAGCTTTTATCCAGAGTTTCAGCAAAACCTTTGGTTGTCTATATTCCTCTTCTCTGGTAGACCAGTTCTGTAATAACTTCATACACCCCTCTCAAAAACGGTGATGCAGTTGTAGTTCCATCGGCTGAAAGTACAGAAGCAGTTCCATTTCGTGTTCGTCTTAAAAGTGGGAAAATCAATAATCATCAGAGATTCCACAACACCTAAGTTAATAAACAGCTGAACATATGTAACCTGATGACAATTCTCTACATACTTGTGCCGTGCGCCTGCGTTTAATCTCCCGTAATTCCCGCGGATTTGGAATCCAACTGGCCGCAAGAGGGCATGGAGCGCTACTGTCGCTGGTATCCAGTAGAGGGCAGGTCGGAGGAGAGGGTAGTTAAGGGCTCCAGCGACCTGGAGAAGAGGAGTGTGACACGGGCGGCGGAGAGCGCGATTGAGGCGGAGTGCTATTGTGGCCAAGCACCTGCCGTGGCCCGTTGGCAAGAGATGTGCCTTTCCTCACTGCGGGTGTGGCGGGGCCAAGTGTTGGTCGCAGCCATGAACATTGCTTGTTAGAAGCTACTGAGGCATGATGCACAGTATTCGGCGTCTCCTCTGCTATTGGAGTTTGAGGCAGTTTGTGTCCAATGTGGTGCCGGGTTCAAGTCCGGTCTGACCTCTGCAAGTACTGGACGCGGTGGCGTATGCAGGATGATATCCGTTGGTTTCCGACTACGAGTAATATTCGTTACACTCATCTCTCTGAGCCCCCGAAGCAAGAGCACTACTCAATGGACGCTGGACTTCACGAGAAATCACAGTGAACATCTGATTAGTGTGCACGTTTCTTAGCGTCACGTGGTGGCTATTTTGATTCCGTATCCTGTCCTGGCTGCTCGTTGTTTATATATATATATATATATATATATATATATATATATATATATATATATATTTGTGCTATTTGTGAAGGTTTCGCCTAGTACTACTTGAGTTCCGCTCTGAAAAAGTGTGTGGGTCTGTGGCTGTCACTATTGCAAACTGATTTTACAATCTAAGGGTATAAAATGCAGATGTAATTCTGCTGAATTGTACTTTATAGTGAGCGACAATTATTTGATGTAGCTACCTTATTTCTGAGCCATGTCTATAATTACCTGTTGGCTAGTATCTCGAGCTCGAGCTGCTTACTAAATTGTTTGCATCTACATAAAAAACTATAGAGAAATTTTATGCCTCAGTAGTAAAGTCAGTTTTCTGCAGTGTTCGTATTTTTCTGCATTTGTAGTATGTTTAATTTTTACTAAATAATTAACGAGTTGTCTGTTACAGGATACAATCACCTATCTCTTGTCTTGTGTGGTCTAGTTAAAGATGCCAGTGTACCATGTTAGAAATTTTTAATGAAGGTTTTTCAGCACTGTGATAGGGCAAACGCTGTCCTATGTTAGTAGAGAAGGAGGAATTATTACTAATGGCGTTGCCTCTGCCACCGCCTCTATTATAAGTTTGTACCACATTTGGGTACTTCGAAGGCAATAGCGTTTTGATAATTACTGGCAATAGGAGATAGTTGATATCTGTGACAAATTCATTTGATCTTATGTTTCGCTATTTGTAATGTAAAAGTATTTTTACTTCATTTAATATTCTTTATTAAAAGGAAGTGATTTTGTACTGTTGCCGTTTTAAGGTGTTTGCTATCAGTTGTGATTTAAATTCAGTCTTTTGAGTTCTGGATGCATTTTGTTAACGTTATTCTTGCATTTTTGCTTTTTTTAAAATTCGTTAGTGTTTTTAGAAACGTTAATGAAGTCATTATGACTCAGTACCTTTCCACCCGTCAGCTCCATACCACATTTCGATGATAGCAGAGCGTGGTTGTACGAGTGGCAGGGTTCTGATACACTCTAGTAGTAGGGGAAAAAATCTATGATTCAATTTGTGTGAACCAAATTACTGTATAGATATTTTTGGTTCCAGGTGTATTTGTTAACGAAGGTGGATCAAGGATCCGAGCCCGATGGTCAGGCTTTATTTGACAAACAACTAATTAAATGGGAAGCGGCAGAACATGGGGAAAATCAGTAAGGTAGTGTGACTGAAGCGGCGCAGCGCCTGCGGGGGTGACTGAGTCGTGCACTTGCTCTAAACACAGACACCGTAGGCGAGTATGTGACGCTTACTCTGTTTGCAACAGCCTGCAGCACAGCGCGTAGGCCAACCTTCACTTATTGCAGGGCAGTATGCCTACGCACGCACAGTTGTTTCGCGCTCAAGGGCAAATAAATCAACCTGCTAATCGCGTTGCCGACCTTAGTGCAATTATCTCAGACACTAAGCAGCAAACAGTCATTGAAAGATTGAAGGATAAAGTAGGTTAGTTTCAGCTTGACGGGTGCCCCTTGAACTGGCAAGCGAATGCGGCCAAGGAAGACGATTCCTATCCCAGGGAAGGTTACCGCTGTAAGGTAGTGGTACTGTAGAGGGGACAATGGTCATAATTGCAACTTATTCAGTAAGTTGCCTAATCGTCTTATGACTATATTTCACAGCATTTTAAGTTGGTTATCGACACGAATGAGCAAATTGTTAATTTGTTGTGGTTAACAGTTCGTTTGCAGAATCAGGGCATGGTGTTACAACATGCTGTCATTTCTCCAGCTATATATCCGTTAGTCCAAGGTAAAGAGGGTGGGAGGAGGGGGGGGGGGCGGGCTTCATTCACTGAGTTCAGACAAAAGTTGTTGAAAAATGTTTTGTCCAGCAGGTTTCGTTATGAACTCATTAATCAGTAAGTTGATCGTGTCAAGAGTCTTGAGGAGAGTTTGGGCCGGTATATTGGGGAAATTAGAATGCAGTTAGTGTTGTGTCGTAATATTCCCGAACTAGAACTTGCGAACAATATTATCGAAGGAATGCGTCCTGTGGATTGGTCGTGAGTACTTCTTGTTGAGAGGCCGCAAAGTTTTTCGGACCTTGATGGGTTAGTTACCGAGATCGAGAAATTTCGATTTAGCGATGAGAGGCGCTTCGCTGTTCCTAATGATTTTAGCTTAGCAGGTGAGATCTGTCGGTAGAGAAAATTAGATAGAACGTTGACACAAAAAGTCGGGTACTTGCCATCGTTGTAATCAGTATGAACGTTTTGACCGTGAATGTTCGGCACCCAGAGAGAAGGAAAACAGAAGGGGGCGCATTTCTTCGGAAGCCGGCATAAATTAAGAGGACCCATAAAATCAGAGCGTCCGATCCGGGGAAACTGCCTTTTTTGTGTGCCACTTTAGGCCGTGAGCCGGTTTGTGCATTGTTAGATTGTGGTAGCAGCCTTTTGTTACGTAGTGAACCATGGTATCGTAGGTTTTCTCGAATTTGTAAATTTCCGCCGACCGCCGTGGCCGAGCGGTTCTAGGCGCTTCAGTCCGGAACCGCGCTACTGCTATGGTCGGCCGGCCAGTGTGGCCGGGCGGTTCTAGGCGCTTCAGGCTGCAACCCCGCTGCTGCTATGGTCGCAGGTTCAAACCCTGCCTCGGGCATGGATGTGTGTGTTGTCCTTAGGTTAGTTAGGTTTATGTAGTTCTAAGTCTAGGGGACTGATGAAGTCATATGTTAAGTCCCATACTGCTTAGTGCCATTTGAACCATTTGTAAATTTCCTAACATCCCAAGCTAAGTGTCGGAGTGTTAACGGCAGGATAAGTTCAGTCGTATAGAATGTCGTTTAGTATCTGAAGATTGAAGAGCGGTCATGGCCAAAGGTGTTTCTGGCGGTAAAAGGTCTGAGTACTGTTGCAATTTTGGGGTGTGATTTCTTTGAACGCACCAGTTGCATGTTGAATTACCTTCACAGAGAGATGGTTTAAATTTCGTCCTGGAAGAAAGTACCTGTTGTATGATCATAAGCGATCACGACGAATATGTGCTGTGGTGGAAGATGGGTCTCCCTTTAATCTTTCGCATTTGGCACCGGAGGGGTGAATGCCTCATTACAGGTGTTAAACCATTATCCAGAAGTGCTCACTGATAGGTTGGGTGGCACTAATAATGTTGAATACACCATTAGGTTAATGGATAAGGTGCAGTTCGGAAATCTCCTTAACCCCCTAAAAAGAAAGAACTTTGCAAGATAATCGATCAGCAATTGGCCGATGATGTAACTCGTCCATCCACCTCTCGCTATGCCTCTCCGGTATTTTTATTGGAGGAGGCCGGGGGTAAAGGATTTGAAGCAGAAGGTGATTTTAGAATCTGTCCCGCTTCGGGATCTACATGATTTTTAACTGGTTTACTGGTGTATAATATTTTTCTATCCAGGATCTGAATCAAGCATATCATCAGATAACGTTAGCAGCAGAGTCAAAGCCGTTGACTGCGTTTAGTACTGACTCGAAATTATTTGAATATAATAGTGTCCCTTTCGGTTTGGTTATGGAAGCTGCTGTGTTGTTATGTCCTCTAGATTCTGTGCTTAAGTAATTATCTTGACGATGTCATGATTTAGAGAGAGAACTTTGAACATCGCTAAAGTCATTTGGGTCAGGTGCTAGGCCGGCTGTGTGATGAGGGTTAATGGTTAAGCATTCAAGTTAGCCTGCTGAGGAAGGAAATTTCCTTTTGGGGTCACATAGTACTGGGCAATGGGGAAATGGTTTAACAACTGATAAACAACGTACCAACGCCATCCGTCAGTTTCCGATGCCTACGAATAAAGATATTGCGAGGTTCGTTGGGATGACCAATTTTTTCTCGAGACTTTGTGTCACCTTTTGCACAGTTTGCGGCCCCTCTTAATGAACTAAGGCTGAAGGGGGAGAAATTTGTTTAGGGCGAATCTCAGCAAGCATCTTTTGACGCTCAGGAAGTCGCTTTATCTAATGCGCCGGTTTTGGCCATACCAAATCTTGAGGATTTCGTTTTTGAAACCGATGCTTCTAATTTTGGGATTGCTGCAGTCCCATTGAGAAATAAAACAAAACAAAACAAAACGGGGGTGAAAGATGGACTATTGGTTATACCTCGAGATCTTCGTCCCCATGGAAATGAAATATTCGGTATATGAGTTAGAAACGTTGGCGGTGTTATTCGGCTTTGAGTGTTTAAAGTTTTATCTTGAACATAAACCTTTCCTATTAGAAGCTAACAACCAAACGTTGTTGCTGGTTTTGGCCCAGCCGCGAAAAACAGGACGCATAGACAGGTGGGTGGTGAGAATCCCCACATTCTCTTTTCAGGTGCGTAATATCAAGGGCATGGATAATAAAGTGGTCGATGCCCTAAGTCCAATGTTTTCTGAAAACGACTCTGGAAGATCCAGCAAGTGTGACGAGTTTTTTTGTGTGGGAGCAGTTTCGGCAGAGATTCTGGGATTCTTTGGTGATCTGTCAGCAGCAATATGAGGATCTTTAGTTAGCCCCTATAAAGCACAAGCTGCTGGAAGGGATATATGTTACGGGATATTCCATTGAAAGGGACTTCTGTGTTTTAGGATTCGTTATGGTGGCAAAGAGAAGTTGTCTCACCAAGGGGTTGGTGCTGGCTGTGTTCCAGTATTTCCATAAGCCCTTTTGTGGGGTCATGTGGGTGATTATTGTGAAGATAAAGCAACACCTTACCTGACCCTCCTTAAATGGGGACATTCGAAAGATTGTGGGCTGGTGTCACGAATGTTGTAAAGCGAAACCCATTCAGACTACATGTAACCCCCAAGGGGCTTGCTACTCTTTCATGTGTTCATGCTTGGCTACCGCGGGGCTTCAGCCTTTGCAGCATTATTCCCTTATTTGCTGCTTGTCCATCATCTTTCTGTTCATTTTTCTCTCCCTTGGGAAACATGTCTTGGAAGTTACTGGGAATGTTCTGCATTCTGTCGCTGATGTACGAACATTCTTACCTTTATTTTTGGCTCCCTTTCCCTTTCTTTGTTTCCCTTCTCCTCTCGTTCCTCTGCTTCGGATTTTTTCTTCTTCCTCCATGTCAGCTCCTGAAGGCCGGCCCAAGCATCTGACGCATAGCAGGTAACTGGGTAAAGTGTAATTCCCCGCCCCAGGTCGACAGGTAGGGTTCGCATATACCCCTGGTACATACCAGGCCCAGGGAGGGGTGATTGCCTGAGCTGCAGCCTTCCCTAATTGCCGATTGGCCCTTCCGTCAAATGTTCAGGAGGTATGAAGAGTCACCTAAGGCGGGTGTGAGCCCCCAGTTGGAAGGAGCACGCTATCAGAGACGCGGGATATCATAGGGATTTCCTCGCAATGAGTTACTCATTACCCCAATCAACTAAACGTAATGGGGCTATTGATTCAGAGATCCTTCCCGCTCCACCACGGTCCCTTGTGGTTTCACGTACTGAAGGCGGTCAGTCCTTTGCTATGGTCAATCCGTTTATTATTCAGGCATGTGTCCTTGCAATTGTTCGCCCTGTGTAGTACTGTTCCCGTTTATGGAATGGCACTTTGCCTTTGGAGACGGCTTCTGATTCTCAAACACAACAACTGCTTGCTGTCTCACTTCTCCACAGCTACCCTGTTCGTGTCGAGGCCCACAGAACTTTGAATTCTTCCCGTGGTGTAATTTACACTGAGCCGTGCGTGGCTCGTGTTCCCGCCATCATATATTTACACCCTGTTTTTAACGAACTTCCACCTCACTAAGTTAATTTAAATTACTACTGTCACTGAGATGCTGCTTTGCCCGGCCGCGAGGGCCGTTAAGAGCGCATATCGATGTATCTCCTCTCGTGGTATCTTTGCTCATCTGCTATTACTTCCTGGTTGTTGTCTGTTGTAAGCGAGTTCGGGTCGACACATCGAGCTGCCAGTCAGTTGGAACGCGTCTGGAGCGCAATCGGGACCTGCCAGTCGAGAAGTTGCAATGCACAGTAGTGCAGACGGGTTGGAACAGCAGTGAGGTCTGCGTCGACATGGCTCGCCCGACCAGTGCCCCCACGCATCACTTGAGCCAGGCCACGGCCTGGGTGGATCGTCGCGGTTTGGTTCGCTGATAGTTCATGAGTCGGATGTGTGTGTGTGTGTGTGTGTGTATGTGCGAGCGCGCACGCGCGCGCGCTCCAATTCCCGATGTTTTTCGTGTGTGCTTAGTTAGCGTTGAGTATCGTTCAGGTATTCGTGCAGTGTTTGTCACGTTGTGTGCTGTAATGGTTCTTTATTTGCGAAACCATTACCACCCGCCAACCCAATTTTTAGATACCGTAGATTAATGAATATTTTTCTACGTAATGTCTCATATTTTTCACTCTACTCAAATTTGGTTTAATTTTTACATGTAGGTACGTCGATATTTTGAGATGTTGAAATCGATATAATACCTAGTGTGAATATCCTTGTACTTAATGTTATCTTTGATGCTGGCTTGTGACTTTGGGGCGGAAGCGTACAGAGTAGTCAAGTTTTTGTGTTGAATATGAACAGTCTTGACTTTGTGTTGGAAATGAAAAGACGAGTCTGAGTTGTGGGCAATGAAAAATGTTGCGAGTTATTTTAAGAGCAGTAAAGGCTGCGAAATTGTAATGTTTTGAACATGCGAAAGTACAAAAAGTTTAATAAACTTGAATATCTGTGAAAAGTGAGTGTGAAGAATTATTTTCAAGTCACTATTGTTTAAAAAAGTATGAAGCACATTGTAATGAGAAACATAAGTCATCAAATCAATCCTGAAAGTTTCTCATCGTAAGATCTTCAAGTCGGCGTAATTAACATCCGAGTGCCTTTCGCACCAACAGCAATAGTCATGCTACCTAGACAACAATTTTAATTACGAGCCAAAGACAGAGCGAGGTCATCATTGGATTGCAAATACAAGATAAGTGATGTTATTGTTAAATTTCTTCAATGACTGTAATCAATTGATGTAGCAATACCTGCCACATTGCAGACATTTTTGCTGCGCAATAAAAAGATCATACTTTGAGTGCGCGACGTGATAAATTTTGAACTAATTAACTGTTAGTGGAGGTATTGTTGTAGTGTGTAGTTGGCGTTATGTCTACTGACGACTATTTTAGATGTTATCCGCATTCTAAGGTGGTCAGTCGGTTGCTGCGGACCAAGAAGTTATCTCCGTGCGTTGCAGTCGGCAGGGGCCGCTGCCGGTACCTGCGCAGTGTCGGAGCGTGTGTGGAGCTGTCCGATTGCTACGAGCTTCGTGGTTCACCGACCTAGGACGTTGAATTTAAGTAGTGAAATGATAATTAAATGGACACCCTAGCTGGAAACAGGCGTTGAACTTTATTGGGGACATGTTGAAAATGTGTGACCCGACCGGGACTCGAATCCGGGATCTCCTGCTTACATGTAAGACGCTCTATCCATCTGAGCCACCGCGGGCACAGAGGATAGTGCGTCTGCAGGGACTTATCCCTTGCACGCTCCCCGTGAGATCCACATTCCCAACATGTCCACACCACTACATTCGTAGTGCGCCTAATAGTTGTTTGCCCATCATACTCATTACTCGTGGCAGATTAATCCACCAAGCCCCGTACGAGTTCGGGCATAGCGTGTGCGTTCGCACAAGAAGGTCAATGGCCGGGAAGCCATATTTTTTTAACTATATAAGACGGTAGTATCTGTTCCCGAAAGAACAGTTACCGTGGATGACCATGCAGCTTTGCTAGAAATGAAATGATAATTAAATGGACACCATAGCTGCAAACAGGCGTTGAACTTCATTGGGGACATGTTGAAAATGTGAGCGTGCAAGGGATAAGTCCCTGCAGACGCACTATCCTCTGTGCCCGCGATGGCTCAGATGGATAGAGCGTCTGCCATATAAGCAGGAGATCCTGGGTTCGAATCCCGGTCAGGTCACACATTTTCAACATGTCTCCAATGAAGTTCAACGCCTGTTTGCAGCTAAGGTGTCCATTTAATTATCATTTCATTTCTAGCAAAGCTGCATGGTCATCCACGGTAACTGTTCTTTCGGGAACAGATACTACCGTCATATATATTTAAATAGTGGTTTCAACTACCCAAGCCACGTCCATTCATGTTGTGGTGGTTCGCTGTTGGGGAGGTTTTCCTGTGAGCAGCTCCAAGTGTTTCTATTAATGAAATTTAGCCGCCTTCAAGATAATTTTTGAGACCTTTACTGTGAGGAACAACACTGCGTGAAATCTGCGGTTCCTCTTGGGATACAGAACTGACCGTTATATGAAGTGAATTGTTGGCTGCGAAATATTGGTCGATTAGAGAAGCACTGTTATATAGCACGTTAAAATCATAACTCATTACTCCAGCATAAGATTACATATAATGGTTAAGGAGATGAGCTTTCCAAATATTCAGAGTACCAGTTCCACCTGAAATGATACGGATTTCCTTGTCTCCACTTATATTGATACCAAACCATTTAGTTTAAAATATATGTACTAGAGCATCCACTGTGCCCAAAGTCAAACAGGCCTGCAGTTAATTTAAAACATGAAGATAGCCTCGTATTGAAGAAAAGAGTTCGCACTGTGAACGTTCTTTTACGTGACGGCATAACGTGAGGCTTCCGGTCATACACATTATAACGTCACCAAACCACGGCGCGTTTATTTAAATCTGTAAGAAATTGTTGTTCGACACATACAAGAAAAAGATCACTCTCGACCCCGACTGTGTGCTGGCCCTATGACAAGTTTCATAGAAATGTGTCTATTCTGTGACACTGACTAGAAGTTTAAAACAGAGTGTAGTTTTCGGTTGGAAGATTTGCATGGGACGACAAGCAAGTAATGGGACCGATTTTACATTTTTTGAAACCTACGTAGAAATAAACTGACTAAACATATTAGCCATCCCCTTAAAAGAGTACACGTCTCGCTTTGAAGCGCCATGAATGTTGAGAAACTGGTATCAGGCAGGTAAGTGATCCTCCACTGATGACGGAAGTCATGGCAATCAAGTGGTGTGTACGTGCCGGTCGGTTGCACGGAAGCAGAGCAGTGAGATGAGATGAGATGACGATGAGACGTGAGAGAATATCAGAAAGGATCTATCGTGTTTCGATGCATCCTTGATCACATCATAAAAGTAGTTGCCAGTCTGTAAGAAATGATGTTAACTGTAACACACATAGATAAATAAACACGTTTTCAATTACAGCAATAACTGTTCATCAAATATTAACACAACGAATCCTTGTATCTAGCAGCACTTAAAGCTCACAAAAATATAAAGAAGTAGAACTTCAATAAGTTAAATGTCTCTCGAAGGATGTTTCGGACGCTACTATCTACCAAGAATGAGACGTAGCTCTCTGCATCCGCACGCTTTTGTAGCTTATGGGTACTGTACATAACGAGTGGCTTCAGTCTGATATGGCACCCTTGATGAACTGATGACATGATGACTTCTCTTCCCCACCTAATGCTAGAAGCAGTGTGACACGGTATGAGCGTAATGTCATTTAGTGGTTTTTCATTTCTCGTATGAATTGCTTCTATTCAGCCAGTGGTAATCTTCTCTAACATAGAGCCTGGTGGAATCAATACTTGTCTTTATTCGTCTCGCAGACTGCCCAAAACATAGCTGCATATCAGTTCCAGTCAGGTTTCGAGTGAGCATTGTGGTAGCCTTGCACAAGTTTGATGTAAACTGCTGGATTACGGCCAATGAGTTACTCGATGATGTTGAACTTCTCAAAGCGTAAGTAAGCAATTACAGGTCGACAAACAATTGCGCGTTAGTGTCGTCAAATAGATCAACAGTCAAGTGGGAAGTCTCATTTCTGATGGGTTAGCGTTAAAGTTTCCTGAGAAGCTTCCAGCAGAGCGTAATGCAAAGTATCAATGTTTCGTCGGTTGCAGCAAAGGTAGACCACATCTAGAATGACATTGCTTTGAACTGCTGTTATTGCATAACAGCAGTTTACCACTGATTATCGGAGATTCGATGTATCTCTTGGCCGAACTTTCTGTACAACAAACATGGAGGCAGTAATTATTTCAACAGGCTATGAAAAATCGAAGGTTCAGTACTTCATCAGCCCATACGTTTCTGTATGCAAAGTGTTTCCAATCTCTCAATGGCTCTCATTCCTTGTTCGTCCAGTAAATGGTACCTTGGGCTCCAATGGACCAAAATTATTTTTATTTATGCCACTATCGCTTTAAGACCGTCGATATACGAATTATTACCACATATGCAGTTGTTCGCTATGCACGTAAGTGAACTGCAGCACCGTTTATTTTGGGTTGTTAATCCACGTGCAACGAATGGTATGCTTCCTTCGCAAGGTGTTCATTTGGTCTGCTAAGTGTATATCCTAACCATCTCCACTTCCTACTTCTTATTTGGAGTTCAGTTTGCTTCTGGCTGGTTCTTTCCCAGGGTGTTTCGTTAGTTGGCCACATATCCGCAGGACGTTACTCAGACATTTGTTGTTGAATTTGTACAGCTTATGGATTAGCTTGATTGTCACTCACTATGTTTCACAACCATATACAGGGTGTTACAAAAAGGTACGGCCAAGCTTTCAGGAAACATTCCTCACACACAAAGAATGAAAATATGTTATGTGGACATTTGTCCGGAAACGCTTACTTTCCATGTTAGAGCTCATTTTATTACTTCTCTTCAAATCACATTAATCATGGAATGGAAACACACAGCAACAGAACGTACCAGCGTCACTTCAAACACTTTGTTACAGGAAATGTTCAAAATGTCCTCTGTTAGCGAGGATACATGCATCCACCCTCCGTCGCATGGAATCCCTGATGCGCTGATGCAGCCCTGGAGAATGGCGTGTTGTATCACAGCCGTCCACAACACGAGCACGAAGAGTCTCTACATTTGGTACCGGGGTTGCGTAGACATGAGCTTTCAAATGCCCCTATAAATGTAAGTCAAGACGGTTGAGGTCAGGAGAGCGTGGAGGCCATGGAATTAGTCCGACTCTACCAATCCATCGGTCACCGAATCTGTTGTTGAGAAGCGTACGAACACTTCGACTGAAATGTGCAGGAGCTCCATCGTGCATGAACCACAAGTTGTGTCGTAATTGTAAAGGCACATATTCTAGCAGCACAGGTAGAGTATCCCGTATGAAATCATGATAACGTGCTCCATTGAGCGTAGATGGAAGAACATGTGGCCCAGTCAAGACATCACCAACAATGCCTGCCCAAACGTTCACAGAAAATCTGTGTTGATGACGTGATTGCACAACTGCATGCGGATTCTCGTCAGTCCACACATGTTGATTGTGAAAATTTACAATTTGATCGCGTTGGAAAGAAGCCTCATCCGTAAAGAGAACATTTGCACTGAAATGAGGATTGACACTTTGTTGGATGAACCATTCGCAGAAGTGTACCCGTGGAGGCCATTCAGCTGCTGATAGTGCCTACACACGCTGTACATGGTACGGAAACAACTGGTTCTCCCGTAGCACTCTCCATACAGTGACGTAGTCAACGGTACCTTGTACAGCAGCAACTTCTCTGACGCTGACGTTAGGGTTATCGTCAACTGCACGAAGAATTGCCTCGTCCATTGCAGGTGTCCTCGTCGTTCTAGGTTTTCCCCAGTCGCGAGATATAGGCTGGAATGTTCCGTGCTCCCTAAGACGCCGATCAATTGCTTCGAACGTCTTCCTGTCGGGACAGCTTCGTTCTGGAAATCTGTCTCGATACAAACGTACCGCACCACGGCTATTGCCCCGTGCTAATCCATACATCAAATGGGCATCTGCCAACTTCGCATTTGTAAACACTGCACTGACTGCAAAACCACGATCGTGATGAACACTAACCTGTGGATGCTACGTACTCATGTGCTTGATGCTAGTACTGTAGAGCAATGAGTCGCGTGTCAACACAAGCACCGAAGTCAACATCACCTTCCTTCAATTGGGCCAACTGGCGGTGAATCGAGGAAGTACAGTACATACTGACGAAACTAAAATGAACACTAACATGGAAATTAAGCGTTTCCGGACACACGTCGACCTAACATCCTTTCTTTATTTGTGTGTGAGGAATGTTTCCTGAAAGTTTGGCCGTATCTTTTTGTAACACCCTGTATATTACAACAATTTTCAGTACCTAATTTTTGATGGAAAAACGCTGAAACGTTAATAAATCTCAAAGACGAGGATTATGTACTTAGTGCAAAAGTGTCAAAAATGTGAAAGTGTTTGTGAAGATGTTTCAAACTTGGGACGAGCAATAATAGGAAGACCCAAGAATATATCAACTCAAGAAATAAAATTGATAGACTTAGTCATCCCATGCAAAACACTGTTTCAGACAATAGCTAAAATTAGCACCAAAGATGATCTTCAGGATTAAAGAATAATCTCTATTCATTACTCTGACATCAGAAGGTGAGATGGTTAACTGGAAATCGGACTGTAGTTATACAAGATATTATTTAGCAAATCTTCTTTGTTTGCAGTTGAACATTTCATTTTTACGATATATGGCACCCTTAAAGTAGGAGTAGAAGATGAGCTTGATTGGCTTCCCATCTGCTACGTTATAACATTCTTCCTCTTTTCGTTATAAAGCTGATTCTTAAGCTTCACTTTTCTTTTCAGTACTCAATTTTCTTTCTATGTCGCATCACTGTAGAAGCAATATGTAATTCCTTTGTATCTCCTGCTTACGATGTAATTAAAAAGTAATGGTTTAGCTGCGGTTCATTTCTCAAGATCAGACAATACGTATACCTTATTGGGTACAATATTTTCTAGACGTGATGAATTATTCATGATTTTCAGAGGCCACTTTCAAAATGTTGGAGCCGGATGGTTCAATGATCAAACGATTCGAACTTCATTTTTAATTCTTGGTCAGACATACTGTTAATAAAGAAAAAACCTCCTTATTTCAGTGTCTTATTATTATTAGTACCTACATTATTTTAGTAAGAATTATATTAAACTTGAACGGTTGAGTGTCAATGAACAACAGACAACCCAGACCCGTTGGCTTGAGAAGCAAGGATAATTTTTTAGTGATTTCTCTTATTCTTTCGGATCACGAAGTGTTGCTTTTGAAAGGTATTAATGCTTATAATATATCAAAAATATAATCTTATCGCTGTTATGTGTTTTTGCAGTGACAGGAATATGGACGCGAGACATTGAATCAATCGCATTTTTTAATGTCGTTTAGCTCGAGAACTGTACCATCGTAGAACTTTTTCTGGTGAGATGGCAAATTTCATGTTCCTGTAAATCTTCATCACTTACACGCAGGACAGCAATAGCAACAGCTAATTTTATCAGTGGTAGTATTTCATTTCCAATGATAATCGCGTTTCTCGATGTTTATCCAGTTTTCTTTTTTCGACAAAAGAGGTGAAGCGCAGAGGAAAAGGGCTATTTCACTACCATAGGCTCTTTCAGATCAGAGCAGTTGTTTGTCTTTCCTTACTTTTTTCATTCTTATAATTTTCGTTTAATATCCTTCATTCATCATTGCAAACACCATCTTACTTGAGTATTTACAATATATATAACCATTGTCTGTAGTCGAAAGCAGTTTCCATATCGAGAAATTCCAAGAATGATTCTGGATTTTTTTTTATGTATATGTCTTGCTTCACTCTCATGCGTAAAGTCTGAACGGCATCGTTGATGCTTCTAACTTTCCTAAAGAGATGCTGATCGTCATGCAAACTATCCTTCATGTCCCTGCCCAGTGCTCTATACAACGGTTAGAGACGAACGCCAGGATGAGTAGATATTGAGCAGGGGCAAACTATGTTAGGCTGTTCACACTTAAGTACCCTGGAAACTTTATCATATCCATTGAGATTGTTACAGTCACAGAAACTAAATCCAGTGCAGTATATTGTCAGTTATGATAAATAAGCTCTTCCGGTTACTCTTACCTATTGACATGTGATACAGAGATAAAACTGTTTGTACAGCAGAGCTCTGTGACGAGTCCAGTACTGGTCAAATAGTACATACAAGTAATAATTTTGTCTATTCTTGAATAAAAATTTTCGCCTGTGAGTTAAAATAAGAATTTTAATTGGAATTTGAAACATTCCATAAATTCCTCATAGCGATCTACAACGATTATCGAAGATATTTTCTTTGAGAAATGCACATTTATTGAAAAACTGTCAGTTTTATGTAAGAAATAATAATGCATTACTTTAGAGAAAATACGTATGTCAAGCAATAGACCATATTGCCTGTTCCGGCATCACGTTGAAATCCTACTTGAAATGGGCTACGATGAAACATCTACGTCTACTCTACTGTTTTGAAAAAAAAAAAAAAAAGATTTAGTACTACGTCATTAAAGGAAGAGACTCAGTACATCATAAATTCAACCAACAATTGTCAGTATTCTTTTCTGTGACTTCTTTACTGAAAATGTACAACTTATCCTTCGACGTTCGTAGGTATCAATTTGCGCTTATGTATCAACATTTCTTTCAGTAATGGAGTATTGAAGATCTTGTCTGATGCCGAACTGATAAGGGCAATAAAATATTGGGAAATGCTTCTGCTATAGCTTGGCAGCTCCTGCAAGTTCTATCTTGTAAACCATCGACATACTACCTAAGCGAACACGATTAATGGGTGAAACAAAGCGAGATGGTAAATTATTAATTCCTAATGTCTTAAAACTGAAACTATTCGGCGAAGGAAGGTAATGTGACTAGTCAGGCGGCATCCCCAATTAATGAAAATCTCAACGAGAAAGCATTACAAGCGTTTGAGAAGGTACTGACGGACAGAAAAAAATGATTCTTTGAGGTCATTTCGACATGTTCTCAAAACACAATAAGTTTCATTTTATTCAAGGAAGTCATCGAAAATCCTGTATATGGTACGATTTATGTGTAGGATCACATAGTAACGCTAAAGTTGTTTCTGCCAGAAGTTATCCACTGCACCATATTTAGAGCGCTCACCCGGTGAATCTCTCTTCTTGCCGTATGCCTGTACTCAGCGTCTCTGAAGATAACAGTAAGAACTGCTTAGTCTGATTATATATGTCTTACTAGTATTGCACCGTACTATTGTCAAATGAACAATGGAACTATATCGAGATCGCTAACAAAGTATTATTAGCTATAAACGGACATTAAAACATTATTTGCGTTTCCGAAAATTTACAGTCAATGAGTTCCATTTCGAAAATCAAGTGGTCTGTTTACAGAAGACGGATGTTTTATTATTTCGGATGTGCCTGTGTATTTGATATATCAGAACTGATGTGCATTCGAGTTCTATCTTTCACAGGAGCCAATCTGACCCTACGAACTGACAGCCCAAGTAATAAGAAATGGCTAACATAATTTCGATGGGACAAGCTTTGGTTGGTGGTAAGTACCCACGGGACCAATCTACTGAGTTCATCGGTTCCTACGCTTGCTCACAACTTATTCTAACTTACGATAAGGACAACACAAACACCCATGCCCGATGTAGGACTCGAACCTCCGACGGGAGGAGACGCACCAACCATGCCAAGGCCCCCAAAGACCGCACGGCTATCCTGCTCGGCCTTATATCTGTATCTCACATCATCAATCTCCAATTGTAGAGGACCACTTTGTCTCCAAACTTTGTGTCCTTACGTTGAACTGACAGCTATTGTCCAGTCATTACATTCACTTATACTCGTATATCTTTAGCCAACGTATTGGCAACGTATTGGTGCCATTTGTTGACATCCCACTGCGTTTTTTGGTAGCTGAAAATCGCCATCGTGCAAAGTAACGAGACATATTGCTTATATCCACTATTTTAATACGATTCAGTAACAGTGGGAATTATGCTCTCTTCGAATTGCAACTGACGTTGCTATATTTACGTCATCTGCCACACATAGTGCAGGGAACGGGTAGCTAAAGAAGACGACGTGTATGTACTAGGGTTAAACTGCCTGGTGGTCAATGTGTTTGACTGAATGAACAATACTTCCCTGAATATTTGAGCTGTTGGTATGGCCTACATAGCTCTATCAGAAAAATTGTCTCAAGTCAGATCTGTCCAGCATTTATAAACAGCGTGCCTGTATCAAATAAAAGTTAACTTCAGAAACATAGAAATCTAAATA
This sequence comes from Schistocerca cancellata, assembly GCF_023864275.1. Taxonomy (NCBI): domain Eukaryota; kingdom Metazoa; phylum Arthropoda; class Insecta; order Orthoptera; family Acrididae; genus Schistocerca; species Schistocerca cancellata. The sequence goes on from NC_064631.1 coordinate 382,739,543, forward strand.
TTTTTTCGTTCATTACATTAAAGGAAAAATTTCTAGGAAATTCGAAAAAAGTGTGATTCTTGTTCATGAAGTAAATATATTTTACAGCTGATGAAAAGTAGTTTTTTGTGATTTCATTTTTTCGTAGAAAAGTTCTATTAGAAGTACATACGGATAGAATGTGTACATAGTCTACAATACTCTATTTCTTTGTCCATTTATAATACCTTTTACTAAATGGAAATTAATAGGTGCTACACATTCTCAAGGATTAAGCAGACGTGTTCGTTGTGTCTAAGGACTAGAGCAATGATGAGCATTCACTTTGGTAAAATACACAGCAATCTGTTGAAAAGAGAGAACAAAGCCGAGAGTGGTATTTGATCCTACGTTCATTAAGGGACAGAAACAGTATGTAACCAGACAAACAAATGCGTTTACCAGTCCAAATAGGAAAAATATTCTCATTTAAAAATTTACCTCTTTAGATTTAGAATTCAGGGATAAAATGTACACCCAACATATTAATTAGGCGAGAACATGTTAGAAATATCAGTCACTCACCGCTTCTATACGATCCCTACTCTGACACATGAACAAAATAATAAACATTCCCACACTATAACATTTAACAACTGAGCAGCATAATCTAAAATATTTCTACAGTCCTGGAGCTCAATTTAAAAAAAATTCTACATTTTGGAACCCTAGGAATGTGATATTCACAACGCTGTAAGTACCAATCTTGAAAGACAGAAAAGGATAATAATTTTACAGAATTATGTAGCACTATTTAAGTAAAAGGAATTTCAAACAATTTTAAAATATACACAAATTATTCCTGCTAAATTTGGTTTTTTGATTTCTCTGAGCAATATATAAACTACAGCATGTTTTAAACTCTTTTAGTAATTTGACTTTAGCCTTTGGAAAGTTTAATTACTAACACTTGTGAAAGTCAATATAATAATTTCACTTTTAAGGATACTCAGAAAATATCAGGAATGGGGATAGGACCATAACATGTATTGCGTGATTTAGGTCAGCGATGTTCTCGTTATGTACAAAAACTGAATTTCCAAATACAGTGAGTTTTGAAAAAGAAGTGCCTAGTTTGTGTCCTAGAATCTGCAAAAAGTAACATACACTATTCTAGTTTGTGGTGTTTGATTCATCTACTCTCCAAGTTCTTGCATGCAGTGCAGTGCAGAGAAACTCAGCCACAATGTGTACTCTGCAATAGAAAGCGCAGTGTGTTATTTGACTTTTGATAAGTGAGTCAGTTATAACGCTGCAACGTAATTTTAGTCGTCAGTATGGTGTTGAACCAACTACAGTAAAACTATCCATCATTGGCTAAAGTTTTTCAAGGAAAACGGTGTTTTAAATGCAAATTCACCAGGTAGACTGAGAGCTTCTGAAGATGTTGTGGAACAGATCCGTGTTTCGTGTGTTCAGGGCCTGAAGAAATTATTGGCGAGATGTAGTCTACAATTAGCAGTTAACAAATGTACTGTATATGATGTTATGCGCAAAAGACTTAAGTTGTGCGCTTACATATTGCAACTGTCACATGAAAGATAACCTACTGATAAATTCGACAGGTGTGAGTTTGGTGTAGACTTTTTAAACAGAATCGATGATGATGTCAGTTTCTTAAAAAAGATTCTCTTTTCTGATGAGGCTACATTTCATAACAGTGGAACAGTTAATCATCATAACTGCAGTATTTGGGGACAGAGTATTCACATGAAGTTATTCAGCATCAACGTGACTCACCCAAAGTTAACGTCTGTCACGGTTTGATGGAAGATCGTGTGATTGGTCCTTCCACATTTGTAGAAAAAACAATAAATGGTGATGTATACTATGACATGTTGCCAGAGTATATCTTTCCCAAAATGGACGATACTGAGGTGGAAAATAGGCTTGTGTTTTCCCAACAAGATGGCGCCCCACCTCATTACAGAAACCGTATGTGCGGCTCTTGACACTCGCTTTCCAGGAAGTGGATAGGCAGGGCTGGCTCAATACCTTGGCCACCACGAAGCCCAGTCCGAACCCCACATAAAGATGTTGTGTACAGGGACATCTATTATTTATAAAAAAAGAACCGTCGCGGTGGTTGGGACAGTTACACCTGAATGTTGCTGAATACGTGGCGAGAAGTGGAATACCGTATTGACGTGTGCAGGGCCATAAATGGATTCCACGTTAACGTCTACTAACATTAAACACAACTTGAAGGAATTCTTTTTCATTATATGTACTCATTGATGCAATTTTTCGTCTATTTCCCCATTAAACTTAAAACTAAGGATTTCTTTTCCGAACACCATGATTATTGACCCACTGCAATGAAGCGACTGATTCATATACGGTCGTAAATCTAAATAAGCCGCAAATTTCCTGGAAGTATCAAAATGATGACCTGCTGTGGAGACTGTGCTGGAAAGTATTAAGCAATCTTAGCTCTGAACCTGCAGTAATCTATTAAATGTCTTCTTCTCAAGATCAGATTTCTTTGAACATTCCCCAATACGGCATGTCGTAATATGGTATCAAGTAATTACTTACAAGGAAATTGATATAATTCTACTTCACTTTTCACTGCAGGCCTACTTTGACAACTAACTACAGGTTAACTTGAGTTCGCTTTGCGTGCTAACTTTGTAGCCCCGCACCTTTTAATCGATGCGCTAACACCCCATATACTTACAGGGAAAGATTTCATCTCTGCCTTCTCCCTCCTAAACATGACCGTTCTCCCGATTCCGTTCACATGAATAAGCGTAATCACAAATTGTTTTTCTTATGTTTGAACTCGAAGACAAATATGCATCCTAATTCCATTCAATAAAAGGAATACATATGTCCGCAGAAAATAATAACAACATACCAGTGTTATTTCCGCGATATCAACGACATAAAATACTGGTGTTACACGTCGTGTAAGTGCTAAAAGTGACTACAAGTGGCTAACTAGTGTATGTTGCTCCTGATGGACCAGCACACAGTCTATAAAGTGTATGCCATGCACACTAGCCTAATTGCTAATAATTTTATCGCCAACACCGCTCATTATAAGTCAAGATGATAATTTTCGTTTTTAGAATTAATCTATGAAGAACGAAATGTTAGTGGGGCTTAGTAGCAAAAATTCTGCTTTGCCGTATCAGCATTATGAATCAAACTATCTTGAATAATCTAGTTACGTGTCCAGTTACTCACTCCAAGTAAACTGCTGATTCAAATGACGAACGAATATAATTGCAAGGAAATGAATGAAGAATACTAATGACCCTGCCCACAATTTTGTATGTCCATATTATTTCAATTTCTTCTGTCTTATCTCCCTAAAGACATGTGTCTATTTTTTCAAGTGTATTTACTTCTCTGGACAAAACATTTTAACAAATACTTCCATGTCTTGATTTTTTAAACATAACACTTGTTTTCAGACAAGATGAGTTCATGTACCATTTGATGAATTGGAATGTTGCACAATCTACAATATCGGCTTATTTGGCCTAAGCTGATGACCAATACACATATTCTAAATGTTTGTGTGAGAGACAGTAACGCTATAAGGAATACTAATCTGAGCAGGTTACTGTAGTTCTCCAAAGCGCATGACATCCTTTGCGGGATCTTCTTTATAAGTAATTATTCTGCTGCCAGTGACGATTTCCCTTTTTCTGTATTATTTGCGACGTGTTTCGGGAAATGTTTCCGACTTTCGAGAGCGCTTTTCTCTCTCGTATGTAAGTTTTTCGCAATGTTTACTACGTGTGAGGTTCTACATGGTTCAACTGTCCTGACTGCAACGTACTAAAATAGGCAATTTTTAGTTGATTATCGACCTTTGTATATGATGGGTATCTACATTTGGAAGACCTTTTACTCATAACTTCCTTTTGGTCCATTTTTGCAGTCTCACAAAAATTAAACACCATACACAGTTTTCTGTGGTGAGTATATATAGAAAATAACGAACATATATGAATACCCGTAGATGCAGTCAACAGAGATAATCTTATTGGTCATACAAAGATCATTATATACATTTGAACAAAGAGTATTTATCGCAATACTGTTAATAATAATTTGCATAATTCCATTATATTATGTTGTGTGGTATACTGTACTGAGTTCGCTCATCCTCAAGTAAGAAGGTCTTTATTATTCAAAAACTTGCTGTAAGAATAATGTGTGGTGCTCACCGACGGTCATCTTCTAGACATCTGATTAAGGACGTGGGTATTCTGACTACAGCTTCACAGTATATTTATTGCCTCGTGAAGTTTGTTGTAAATAATCCACAACAATACAAAGGGAACAATAAGGTGCATCATTACAGTCCCAGAGCGGAAAACGACATTCATTACTTCACATTAATGTTGTCTTTAGCGCAAAAAATGGGTGCATAATACTGCAACAAAGGTTTTTGATCATTTACCCAGTGATGTAAAATAACTGACAGGAAAGTAAAATTAATAACAAACTGAGAAAGTTTTTCCTTCATAACTTCTTCTATTCTCTAGAATATCTGTCTCTATGATGTGTAAAAGATGGTATATAGGAATTGCTAGTTCACATCTGCATACATTATTTTTCACTTTCTAAGAAAGGAACACTTAGAAATATTCAGAATGTAACCAAATGTGCAAGTTAATTTGCGATTGGAATGTAAACCTATCGCGAAAAATAACCCATGAAATGTGTAACTATCTTACTGAGTAACAAAGTAGCTATGGATCATAAATTGCTTATATCTACTTGCAGTTATGGTTATGAATGTTTGTTTAAGTATAATGGCGAAGTGTCTGAAGATATTCGCTGCTTCAGTTTCACTATTCTCGTTTGATAATTTATCTTCTCATTTTATGTAAACTGAACATATCCACAGTTTGGCTAGCAGATTCACTTTGTACATCTTTATTAGTTGGAGGAGTACTTTGACATTTCACTCTACTTTCCTGTATGGGGGTCCTGTATTGTTCATGTGCGTGCCCACAGTTATTGCATGTCTCTTGTGTATGTAGGCTTTAACGCACTCTGTATAACTAGTGTGGAACTCTCAGCCTATATGTCCACTTGGAACACACAGCATTACGTTTCCTGTTATTTATTACGTTTTCTTCAATTTTTCCAAAAATATTTTCAATCATTAGCGACATATTGCCAATGTATGAGATGCTAGATATACAATGGTTTTTGTCTTTTTGTTCCGTGTTGTGACTTGTGGTTCGTTCATTTGGGAAAGGGAACCAAGAAGCAAGGTCATCGATCTCATCTGATTAGGGCGGGATGGGGGAGGAAGTCCGCTATGACCTATCAAAGGAATCATCCTGGTATTTGCCTGAAGTTATTTAGGGAAATCACGGAAAATCTAAATCATGATGGGTTTGAAACGTTGTATCCCCGTATGTGAGTCCATTGTTTTAAGGTGTTGCTAGCGACTGGGTCTTTCGTCACTTTGACTACTTCTGTGTCCACTATGTAAGCAATATAATCATTGGAAACTAAAATTTGTTTCATTTTGTATGATTTCCTGATTCATGTTTTATTGAATTAGTGGTAATTTGTAACCCTATGTAACACTGACCTGTATGTGTGTATTTACGGATTTTTGGTAACATGAGGTTGCAGGGACTGTGGTGTGGGTTTTCGTATTTTCTCCATTAATTCTGAATCAGCATGTGTGGTTAAGCCATGCTGCGGCTCGCGTTGGTGCCGTTGCTAGGTTGGCATCGTGTAGTTGGTATAGTTATGGTTGTCGTCTTCTTCTTGTGTTCAGTGGCGCCACTTCGTTTGCAAGCACTTTCTAGCGGTGTCTGTCATTAGTGGCAGCAGTGGCGGTTGTCGATATCTAGTAACGGTGGTACCATCTTTTGGTCGACGTTGTGGTTTATCCGTGTAGTGTGAGTCGATAGTTCGGTTGGGGATAAACGAGCAGCCAGGTCCATGCTGTGCAAGAACACACCGGGACCACTGGCGGCACACATGCACTGCCAGATGGGAGATCTGTAGTCGCCAGGGGTACAACCTCGTTGTCAACCGGACCCAGGAAGTTGAAGTTGAGTGCACCCTAAAGTAGTGAAACCTCCACCACTGTGAGATCTCGCCATTTGCTTGCGTGATGCTGCTAGCAGTGTCGCCGAGACGAAGAGCAGCAAGTGGAGCATTTGGAGAAGGCGAACATAATTAGCCTTCTTCATTTCTAATTATTAATTGTTGCATTCTAATGTTACCTGTGAAGTTCAACCAGTGGTGTTTTTCCTGCCTAGTTGCCGCTAACACCCCAGTTACCTGCCCTGGAGCTTAGTGTATGTTACAGCAGTGTACTTTCCCTAGCCTTGCTACTGCTGTCGATTAAAGCATGTAATTCGACAGATTCCTTGATTTATGGATCGGGTGGTTTTTTTTTTTTTTTTTTTTTTTTTTTTTTTTTTTTTTTTTTTTTTTTACTACTCTGGAAGTAATGGTTTCTTCGGCTTCCGGATGCCTTAAGCACCAGAGTCTGAAGATGTAGTGCTGACCGCCGGTTCCACCTTGGGTGCGTTATTCCATCATTTCAGTGGTCATCAGACGTTAGGTAGTTTCGGTAAATGATTATTGGTCTTGCATTTAAACTGCCACTAGCGTGAGCTACCATCTCTGAAGTGAATCTAACTCTTGGCATCCTGTCTCATCGCTTCCGAAGTTTCGATGGACTTTCCCAGGTCAATCCTTGGAGCAATGTCTGTGCCCCCTCCCCCCTCCTTGATTTGGTCGGATTTAATGATTATTTAAAATAAAACATGTTTTATGACTGTAATTTCAAGTTTGATGATATTTAACTGGTTCTTAAAAGGATTACTAGTCAGGCCTTCAGCAGTGAAACAGTTTTAAATTATTACTTTTGGAGCGTTCAGCCGAGAAGTAGTTTGAATTGGCTGTCATGAAGGCCTTCTGCCATGAGTGTTACTTGTCTTAAAATTATAATTAGACATTGATGAATGTTCTTTTAAAAATATTTTAGTAACTGTAATTGAAAGTTGATGAAGTTAACTGGTTCTTAAAAGATTGCTATTCAGGCCTTCAGCCGTGAAACTGTTTTTAAATTGTTACTATTGGGACCTTCAGCTGAGAAATAGTTTTGAATTTGTTGTCATTAAGGCCTTCAGCCATGGAACACTTCTTAATTGATTGTCACCTTTTGTTGTTATTTCCAAATTGATTGAAAAATAAAGTAACGAACAGCAATTGATTATGGCCCAGTCAACAATCTTAACCCAGTCCTGCCTCCCTTGTTACCTGGTCTCAGTGATTGTTTCTTGTAATTTTTAGGTGCAGGTAACTGATAATTTTACCTTGTTCATGTTCCACTGTTTATGAAATTTTCTGGTGTAGAATACTGAAGCAGTTTATTACGTCTCTTATGTATTTCGTAAACTCTTTGACTAGCATAGTGTGTCATCTACATATCTCCCATTAAGTTAAATTTTATTAAGCAGGATTCTCGGCCGTTAAGCTATTTTTTTATTCAAAATGTTATATTTATAAAAGTATGTCACCTATGGTGCCACATATACACTGAACAACCAAAAAAGCTGGTAAACCTGCCTAATATAATGTAGCGCCCTCGGGAGCACCCAGAGGTGCCGCAACACGACGTGATATGGACTTGACTAATGTCTGAAGTCGTTCTGGAGAGAACTGACACCAAAAACCCTGCATGGCTGTTCATAAACCCGTAAGAGTGCGAGGGGATGGAGATCTCTTCCGAACAGCACGTTGCAAGGCATCCCAGATACCCTCAATAATGTTCATGTCTGTGGAGTCTGGGGGGCAGCGGAAGTGTTTAAACTTACAAGAGTGTTCCTGGAGCAGCTCTGAAGCATTTATGGAAGTGTGGGATGTCGCACTGTCCTGCTGGAATTACTCAAGTCTGACCGAATGCACAATGGACATCAATGGACACAGGTGATCAGACAGGACGCTTACGTACGTGTCACATGTGAGAGTCGTTTCTAGACGTATATGGGGACACATATCACTTCAACTGCACAGGTCGCACACCATTACAAGTCCTCCACCAGCTTGAACAGCTCATATGCAGGGTCCGTGGATTCATGGCTTGTCTCCATATCCGTACACTTCATTCCGCTTGATACAATTTGAAACGAGACTCTTCCGACCAGGCTACATGTTTCGAATCATCAACAGTCCGATGTCGATGTTAACGGGCGGAGACGAGGCGTAAAGCTTTGTGTTGTGCAGCCATCAAGGATACATGAGTAGGCCTTTGGTTCTGAAAGTCCATATCGATGCTGTATCGTTGAATGGTTCACACGCTGACACTTGTTAATGGGCCTACAATGTAATCTGCAGCTATTTGCGCAAGGGTTGCCCTTGGGTCACGTTGAACAATTCTCTTCAGTCGTCATTGCTCCCATTTTTGCAGGATCTTTTTCCGGCTGCAGCGATGTCGGAGATTTGATGTTTTATCGGAATCGTGATATTCGCGGTACACTCGTGAGATGATAGTACGGGGAACTACCCACTACATCGCTAATTCGGAGATGATTTGTTCCATCGCTCGTGCACCTACAATAACACCACATTAAACTCACTTAAATCTTGATAACCTACCTTTGTAACACCAGCAACTTGTCTAACAACTGCAGCAGACTCTTGGTGTCTTATATAGGCGTCGCCGACGGCATCGCCGTATTCTGTCTGTTTACATTTCTCTCTACTTGAATACGCATACCTGTGCGACTTTCTTTGGCGCTTCAGTGTACATGATCCCATTGCTAGGTCATACGGCTTCGGATAAATCTTTACATTAAAAGTTAAATAGTTGTAACTTTGGGTTAGTTGGAAGAGTTCCATAAAATCCAAAATCCCTGTGTGTGCAAGTTTCTTACGTTTCATAAGGTTCTTAGAACTACTGTGACAGCATCTTGTATAGGTATGTGAGTAAGACGAGTGATTCACGTTACGAAAGCATGAAGCCAAACATAAATGATGGATAATTTGAAAGAGTCTATGAATTTCTTCTGATGTTTCTCCAGCATACTTGAATAAAAAGATGCAAGCGAATTATGATCTACGCTATTAGCTTAAATATACTTTGTAGAAAAGTGCTTCACACTCAGTGGAAGACCTATAGCATATTAACTGTTGACTACATCTAGCAGTAAAAATGTCTATTTAACAGTTTGTATTAGTTCCCTATTCTTGATGTATATTGTGCGCAGGAACCTGTATGATATGTAATATGTGTGAGACTCTGAACAAATAGACCAAAAGGTAACTATAACTGCACGTTCTTCCAAATTTCGACGTTAACCATATACAAAAATCGATAAAAAACTAAAAAATTTCTTTTATGTATTGCAATAAAAACAACAGAACAATGCAGAACCTCATAGAACGACGGCTCTTTGAATAAACAGCATAGCACGCAGAGAAAATCGCACTTTAAATGGGAATCATTTCCAATAAAATTTGTGTAAAATATAACCAAAAGGAAATCGTGATTGCTATCAAGTAAGTTATTTATAAAAATACTTATTATTTTCACTGTGGCAGGACTTCACAACCCATTCCTAATGGATCAAATCATATTGAGAGTTATACATTGACTACTTACCTGACAGTACTTTTATGGTTCTTGAGGTCTCCTTCAGTATTAAGGAAAATCTATTTACTGATCATGACAGAAATACAAAGTCTTATTAATGCACTGATCTGATTTTACTTGAGCAAAATACTGAAGCATCCTCTAAAATCCCCTCATTTTAACGCGAAACATGCAATGGGACAGGACAGACACTACTTAGTTTTGAACATATTGACTGTATAGGAAAGAAGTTACTCTTCTATCCACAATTACCATTTCATGATTATGGAGTAAATTATACATGTCTATTCTGTCGTTAAACTGTAGCCCCGTTAATGTTTACAACATTTCACGAAAAGTGGATTTTTCATAAGTAAGATGTAATCTTCTGATATACTTCATACACCCCATTGTCATATAATTTGATTGGCTAATTTACAGATTTAAATTTACACCATCGAAAGATATAGAATATTTACTTGTAGCTACTCGCAATGTGACTCATACCTGCATAAAAGTTTCTGATACAGCATGGGATCAAAAGTATCCGGACATCTCCAAAAACATACGTTTTTCATGTTAGGTGCATTGTGCTGCCACCTACTCCCAGGTACTCCATATCAGAGACCTCAGTACTCATTATACATCGTGAGAGAGCAGAATGGGGCGCTCTGCGAAACTCATGGACTTCGAACGTGGTCAGGTGATTGGGTGTCACTTATGTCATACGTCTGTAAGCGAGATTTCCACACTCCTAAACATCTCTAGGTCCACTGTTTCCGATGTGACAGTGAAGTGGAAACGTGAAGGGACACGTACAGTACAAAAGCGTACAGGCCGACCCCGTTTGTTGACTGGCAGAGACAGCCGACAGTTGAAGAGGGTCGTAATGTGTAACAGGCAGACTTCTATCCAGACCATCATAAAGGAATTTTAAACTGCATCAGGAGCTACTGCAAGTACTATGACAATTAGGCGGGAGGTGATAAAACTAGGATATCATGGTAGAGCGGCTGGTCATAAGCGACACATCACGTTGGTGAATGCCAAACGATGCCTCGCTTGATGTCAGGAGCGTAAACTGGACGATAAAATAGTGGAAAAACGTTGTGTGGAGTGACGAATCACGGTACACAATGTGGCGAACCGGTGGCAGCACATTTATTTTGTCTCAAACGGATAACGAGATCCTGAAAAGGAAATCGAGTTGTGAGACCTGTGGTGTTAGTAAACCAGTGCAAAATAACAAGATCGAATATTTGGGATCCAAGTTGATAGAGAGACCCTTCCAGCACATGTACATTAATTTTGTGGGTCTCTTCCCTAGCTCTACGACAGATTTATTTTAGTTTACATTGAAGTCTTTAGCGGATATGTTTTGTTGTTACCCACCAAAGTAACGACCACACAAATTTACAAGGAATTTTTAGCACCTTTATCTTAACGCGATGTATAGTGACTGATAATGCGACTGCATTTACAGCTCATAAATGTTGCCTTCATATGGAAGTGTGGCACTGAACTGCAGTACCTCATTATCCAAACTCATCATATACAGAAATCTTAAGTTGCTCCTGATACGCTATCATACTCATAATGTGAATGGATGCGATCGTTCACCTCCTGGTTAATGATGGCGTTAAACACCGCATGCTATGAATGTCATCAGTCCGCACCTGAATTTGCTCCTGAATGGACTAGCCATTCCGTTGTGTAATTTATGAACTGACGATGACCTCTTGCCTTAGAGAAGAAATGTTTGGAATGTGGTTTGCCAATCCGATGTTGGCAAAAACAAAATCAGGAAAGCATGTAAGAGAGAAGTCATACATTAGAGTTTAGGCAGTAAGCAAGAGACTACCGAGTTCGTGACAGGGTGGTTGAGCAGTCGGTGTCTTAAATTTGCACGAGGATCACAATCTGGCCAAACCAAGAATTTCTTGTTTGAAGTCACTAATAGTTGTTTCAGAGCAGCTTGTGATCTTTTCTTATACTTGTGGTTACTTCTGGACTGAGGGTCCAGCACCACTCCTGCCAAGGGAAACATTGATCTTAATTATTGTCATTGTTCTTCGTAGCTATCTGATATTTTATTTCATGTGTTAATGATACATGAAGAGAACACTCATTCTTTCAGTTTAATGACGTTCTGGACTTGAAGCACAGGTTTGTCGTAAGGTAAATTATTGAAAACAGTGCAAATGGAAATTAAAGATTTCGCTAAGCATATTGTTAGCCTCTGAATATTGGAGTAAATACTGCAATCCCGACTTTCACTTCCACATCTTGTTATTTAATCCCACTGAACCAGTTTAAAAATTTTTAATTAAGAGTTATTTTGTCGTTGATATTTGTTTGGGGAGTAATATTTTCATTAGTGTCATTTATTGTAAATCAAAGTGAAGGATATGTGTTTTCAGTAGATGAATATTGCTGTACGCCTATCTCAATAAACCAGTTCCACTTATAACGACCCCAACATTTACACGATATCTACGCAAATTAATTTAACTATGCCAGACACCTCTGGATAATATATCTATCATAATACAAAAATCAGTGAAACATGGGCACCACTCTCCTTTTTGCTCTGCTCTCTTTCCCTTTTCTTTTTGCTATTGTGCTAATCTCTCTCGGTTAGTTCTATGAATTCGATGAAGTGGTCATTGGAGATTTTTGTTGGACTGTTAATTATTTGCAAATAATACTATTATTATAAATCAGCATATCAAGACCATGTGCTTGAATCTCGCGCGTCTAGTGTAGAGGATCCTTTTTTTTCGAATATTAGGCTTAAAATGTGTGCTTTGTGGACTACTGTTAGTTAACTATTATTTCTTTAAGTTTAACCATATTTCATTTACAACCCTGTCCTTCCTTTATAGATTCATAATTTTGTGTGGTTTTTGAAACATGGAAGCACTTCTTTTTGTTATTAAGTTTGGGTGCGCCATTTCATGTGCTGTAGTGTTATCTTTGTTAAATACTGTAGTACCTGCAGTCATTTTAATATTAAGAAGTCTGATAATCAGTTTATTACCAATTTCCGCAAGGAAGCATTTTTAAATTCACAGCCAGTAACAAATTTCACCATGAAATTTGCTCTCGAAGCCAAAAGTGTGGGCTTCTTTCAGAAGTAATTGCATTAACTTTCGTAAAAGTCCATAATCAAGTCTGTCATTCAGCGAAAGAGGCTCCAGTTTCCTTTAACGTTGCGGCAATTGCTTTTCATCTTAATATAAAATAAGTTCACAACCCTAACTTGCCTTCCATATTAATTGCAAGTAAAATAATTAAATCCCAGTTAATGGGTGGTGACGTTAAACTGGTGATCTCAGATGAAGGCTGTCACGGAATAAATAATAAATAAAATTTATTGTGTTTGTAGCCGTTACAATTTCATATTTTTAATAATGCGTATTTTCTGTTCCATGTTTGAAACACATAACAATGTCTGCGGTTGATAAACGTCAAGGGTGTGGAACTAGAAAATCAATAATAAAAGCAATAACTCAATAATAAATCACAGCTGTTAGGTAAGGAAAAACAGTTCAAGGCCAAATCTTGTAATTCGTCTGTGTGAATTTATAAAATTATTTCGTGTGACTTTTAGATGTGCGTGTATGGAAGTTACGCTCCACGAGATGCTGGAAGTTACTAGTCAATTCGAGTAATATCTACGCGTGGTTAGATTGTTTGGCTTTCTTGGTAACTATTACCTCTGAAAGTGATTTTCGGATCTAGTGTATGTGCTTTAGGAAAGTGTATTTTTGGTGTTTACGATTTTGGACTATGTAACTAATTGATATGGGGAAAATGGGAAAGACTACGACAGTTGAGGAGGAGAACAATGTACTCAATTCGGAGTTAAATACAGACGATCGGAAATTCCGGACGTTGAACCTGACGCTACAAGTTCTGTCGCTAGCAGTTCTGATGCGCTAGCACAATTAGAAGCCAAGACTGAGTTAGAAACTCCCGTATCTGTTCCTTTTGCCGAGTTGTACATAAGAGTAACAGATGTTATACAGTAAGACTTCATGCACCCAGCGCGAGAACAGATCATACGAATTAGTAAGCGTATTCAAGATAAAATGAACGAAAATTTTGCAATTTGCAGATCAACAGCAGGAACAAATAAGCAGCGGAATTCAACACCAGATGAATATTAATTTAGAACGCATAGAGGAAACTTTAAATGCAGTTATTCGGCGGATAGCTCAAGAGCGGTCTGCTGAATTAAGCAAAATAAATTCAAAGATAGAAACTGTTACTAATACCTTTGCTGGGTTACAACTTGCACACCAGAGTCGGTAAGGCAGTAGAACGTGGAAGTGAGCGCAATAAAGGAAACGCAATCTGAATTGCAAAATACTGTACGACAGATCACGTAGTAAAGTGACCAGTGGAATGAGGAGTTTGTTACCTGGCTTCATGACAAAAACAAACAGGTTACCGAGTGCTTAACAGCACAAAGTGACAGAATTAATAGAGACTTCGTGAACTAGTTGCATCAAAAGGATTCACAGGTTAACGTAGCGCTTAGGACTGAATTACACACTGTAATTCAAAATTATAGTGCTGAAGTCTTATCTCAGCACAATAAGGAGAATATTGATGTCAAAACAGAATTCGAACAAATTAAAACGAAGCTAAGCCGGGATAATCCTAAGTGGAAACATGTCGTGGAAGAACACGTAGGCAGATTGCACCATGAGTTGTCAACTGCAAGCAATAATAAAGGTGGAAGCCCAGAAGAAACGCCAACAAACAATCCGCATATGCATTTACAGCCTCCACAGTCGGACCTCTTGTACAGAGAAACACACTATTTAGTGGTATTAATCGCGTGATACGCGGACGGCATATGCTCTGACGAACATCTTAAACAAGAAAGTTTGCTCAAGCATCGTCACTTTCAGACGTACATCCCAGACAAGAAAGGGATGTCCTTAGGTTAGTTAGGTTTAAGTAGTTCTAAGTTCTAGGGGACTGATGACCTCAGAAGTTAAGTCCCATAGCGCTCAGAGCCATTTGAACAATTTTTGAATGGACTGAGAACTGTAGGTCCATCCCTTGGTTTTTTAGCCCGTTTCCCCTGGGACCGCGCCTGAGTAGGTGGACGAGTAACTACGGTCGACTACAAGTAAGAACAATGGCCTCAGTCAGATAACAAGGACAACAGTAAAGTATCAATGTAAATGTAAATGTAAATGTACTCAAATAATCGCCCTTTTTCTGAAATGCAAGAAGAGGTATCCACGTAACATATAAAACTATGAAGTTATTCCTATGAGTTATATAAACATCAAATGAAGTGACTTCAGTTAAATGTTGATCTCCAACAGTCAAAAGGGATTTATCTCTGCATTTAAGGGAGCATTTTATCACGTCTCTAACTTTACACTAAATTTACGCAGAGAAATGTAACTATGGAAGGCACCTCTGGATAATACATCGATAACAATACAAAGATCATAACGTATGATTAGTATAAATAGGAGTGAAACAAGGGCACTGCTCTCTTTTTTGCTCTGCTCTTTTGCTGTTTTCTTTTTGCAGTTGTGCTTATCTATCTCCGTTAGCTTGATTCATTCCACGCAGTCAATTCTGAGGGCTCGATGAAATGGTCACAGGAGATCTTTCTTAGACTGTTACTCAATTGTAACTGATCCTATAAGAATATCAAGTGCGTGTATTTGAAAACCGCGAGTTTCAAGTAGAGGATCTTTGGTTTTAAATATTAGGCATAAATGTGTCCTGTGTGGATTACTGTTAACTGACATATATTTCTTTACATTATACTGTTAAAGTTTAACCATATTTCATTTGCAAACCTGTCCTTCCTTTGCAGATTCATACTTTTGTGTGTTTTCTTAAATGCAGCAATATTTATTTTATTTAATATAATTTACGTGTGTCATTTCGTGCATCGTAGTCTTTTGTTTGTGAAATACGATAGAACCTGCAATCGTTTTAATATTACGAAGGTCGATAATAATTTTAATACTAATTTCCGCAGGGAAACATATTTCACGGGCAGTACCAAATTTTGCCAAAAGATCTTTTTTTCAAGCCAAATCTGTGGACCGTTGCTAATTTCAGAAGTCACTGCACTAATTTTCTTAAATGTTCAAAATTAATTCAGTCATTTGAAGAAAGAGGCCCCAGTTTCTTTTAATGTTGTCGCAATTGCTTTCCATTTTCATATAAAAATAGTTCACAAACGAAATTGCCATTTGTAGTAATTGCAAGTGAAATAATGAAATCCCTATTAACGGGCGGTGATATTAAACACTTTCCTTTTTTCCTGTGAGGCAACCCATTCCTACAGAGTGTATAAAGAAGGGGCGGGGCAAACACATTGATCACTTGCTAGATCATACATAAACAGCAGGTGATACTCAGAGTCCGGTAGCTATCGAGGTATGTCCTCCTACTGTAATACACTTGTGTGGAAAATTAAAGCAACAAACGGAAATTTTTCAAGGCTGCACTTACTTTGCCACAAAACAGTATAAACAGGCGATAGTAAAGTACAAACAATCTAAAGAATACAAAGCGTAAATGACTGCAACATGCTTGGGCGTAGACAAAAATGCTCTTCGCTTTTTCCAACGTCAAAAATTTTCACACACATTCCGACAACTGGATAATGTGTTAAATATGGGGTGTGACTATTTATGGCATCAATACAGGTCTGACAACGACGGTGCATGTTGTGAATGACGGCATCTCCCTAGCGCAACGCAGACATGCTCTATGAAATTCAAATCGGAAGAACGAATAGGCGACGTCATCCGTGAAATATATTCCGTCTCCAAGAAACAATCAACCACCTGTGCTGTATGAGGTCTAGCGTTGTCGTCGATTACAAAGTCTGGATCCACAGCACTTCGCAACAACTACACGTGAGGTTCCAAGATATCGTCACGATACGTGACAGCAGTTAAACGTTTCCAATTCACCTGTACAATTTCAAGAACAGATGTTCGAGTGGTCTACATAATCTCTCCCCATACAAGTAGGGATTCTTCTCAAATATGGTTCAAATGCCTCTGAGCATTATGGGACTCAACATCTTAGGTCATAAGTCCCCTAGAACTTAGAACTACTTAAACCTAACTAACCTAAGGACATCACACACACCCATGCCCGAGGGAGGATTCGAACCTGCGACCGTAGCAGTCCCGCGGTTCCGGACTGCAGCGCCAGAGATTCTTCTCGATATTGGTTTCTTTACCTAATGTTTGGATCCCGAAATCGTGTTCCACGTTCCCTCCAGATGCGAATCAGTTGAGAATCACTCTTCCGACTAAACCAGGACTCATCTGCGAAAAGAACATTAGCCTGCTGTCTGACCGCCCAGATGGCATGTTGACGATCCCACTCTAGACGTTTCGTTCTGTGAAGACGCGTTAGAGGTACTCATACAGTAGGTCTCTGACAATAAAAGCCACTCTCCGGAAGCCTTCTGTACACCATTGGCCTCGATACAACGCTTCCAGTGAATGCTACGATGTCAGATGCCAGTTGCATAATAATGCTATAGCGGTACCATCCTGACTTTACAGCCGAATAGCAGTCCTCTCTTTCTGTGTCACAGGTGTTTGGCCCTGCCCTGATCTTTGGGTTACAGTCTCGATCTCTATAAATTGTCGCCGCACTCAAGAAGCAACAGAACGATTCACATTAAGCCAGCCGGTTGCATTAGCTTGCGAGTGTCCTGCTTCGGTTCTTCTTAGGCGACCGCAGAGAGTCTGGCAGGCGTCTTCTCTGTGCCATGCTGCATCGTCTGTGGCAGTGAACACAGCGATTATGGACATGAGGCTAACCGGAAAGCACTACCCCGTCTGGTAGGTGCCCTGACGTCGACGCTCGCGTGATTGTCCGTTGCGTGAATGCCACCTTGCGAGCAGAACACGATCGTACGAACATCTGTTGACAGTTTGTATGATTATATCGTGAATGAGACACATGACGGGAAAGCAGCACTTTGTTGCTTTAATTTTGGACCCCAATAAAATAGTAAATTGGAAATTTGTGGTAATTTCCTATGGAACCAAACTGCGGAAGTCATAGGTCCCTAGACTTACACACTACTTAATCTAACTTAACTAATTTACGCTAAGGACAACACACACACCCATGCCAGAGGTAAGACTCGAACCTCCGAAGGAGGAAGCCGCGCGAACCGTAGCAAGGCGCCCTTGGCCGCGCGGTTGCCTCACGCGGCAGTAATATAGTAACAGAACGCAGATAGTGCGAGCAACTTTTTAACCCTTCATCGAGACAACACCTAACCCTTTCGTGGCTACAAGGATCGAGCGTCCTGGCAGCCCGGCAGCCTGACTGGAGGAAACGCAGTGTCCGCCTGGCGGGCGGGCGGCGTTCTCAGCCCTGTGGTAGTTGGAGGCTGCGGCCACCGCATGCTTCCCACACGTTCCGGCACACACAGAAACGCTGTTCACCAATGATCTTTCTAAAAACAGCGTACCCTGTATGATCAGAGTGGTTATAGTTTCTGATAAACACGAAAGAGAGCTTCGAAACTAAGCTGAACACTTTCAGTTACATGTTTATTATACGCTGAAAAACAATTACTCTGGAAAAATTATGGGAACTTTTTTAAATAGTAATTCCTGTAACTTGAGACTTACTCCGTCTGTGCGTGTGCCTACAACATATTAAAATTTCATTAACATCGAACGAATGTGTTTCAAGATATAAAGTTTTGAAGTGAGTAGTTTGTAGCGAAAATGCCCAAATCTCGGACAGTCCTTGTTACTATCTTAAACAAAAAATAAGCACAGAAATTTAAAACAAAATTGTGTCATTTATCCGGACTAAGACTTAAACAAAGAATCTGTCTGGATAACTCATTTTGCGATAAACTCATGACTTCGTTTGTAATTAAAGCCTAAAGTCGATTCTCCACAGTGAGCAATCGGATGGTAAACGTCTACCTTCTTCTTGCTCGCTGTTTTCTTTTCAGCTCGTCGGGTTCAGTGTGGTTTACTTTTATGGTTTCCCACACTCATAGTGGACGCAAGCTTTGGACTGCCGCTGGCTTAATTAAAAACCAATTTTTTACTTTTATTTTTTTTAGTTTTTACTTTCCTTTACTTGTACACAGTTACTAAAACAGCCTAATATTTCTTTAGTGTGTGATATTTTTCAAAACATGGTACAATACAGGAAGCCTCATCACACTTTTTGCATCTTATGCGTGTCATTTTTCCTTTGTGAATGAGCAGTATGTACTATACAGGTTCCCTGGGGAATCTCCTTTGTCTCCGATGCTATGAGGAACGCTGGATAATGTCCCTCTTTATTCTAGTTGGAAAGAGCTTTTTTCTTTGGCTGCCTGTGGGATCGCATTTTTACATGTTTCACTATGAAATTTATCAAGCAGATACTGATTATGTCCTAGTGGTACTTACTATTGGTATCTTTTGTTGCCTTTGTCTTTCAAATATAGTTTTTGTATTAAGTACACACAAGTCAGTCAAATGAAAGAATACTTTCTTCTAACATTTCATTGTCTTCCCAATGCACTGCACAGAAGATAACTGCTTGCTTGCCTTATCAGCTGCGCCCATTGACTTATTATAGCTGACAACACAGGTAAATCACGCATGGCTAACAGGTAACTAGGGTTGTGTGAAGGACCAAAAGACTTGGGGTCTGATTCATTTCTCAGTTTTAATTTATTATCATTTAGTTCACAAATACACTTTTGAAAGAAATTAATTTCCTTCGCGGCTAAAGGCCTCCGAACAGATGCTTTAGAATAAGTTCAATTTTGAAGAGACATGACACACAGTTAAAGTTGCGAATAAGATACGTCGTATACATATATGAGATCAGCATGCAGAGTGGCTGAAGGCCACCGGATTAAATCTTCAAAATTAGTGATATACTATGATGATTACTGAAGTCAGAAGGCCACGATGTTTTACGATGCAAAAAAGCTGATGGCCCGCAAGGTGCACAGAAAGATATAAACAAACTCAATAAGATGGATGAAGGCTGCAAAGTAAAATTCTGAAAGTTGAGGAAATACATATATAGCAATAATCGGTAAAACAATACATTAGGTTTACAAATTTCCTTTTGCAACACCAACGGCGGAAAGCCCAAAATAACTTGTAAAATCTTTCAGAGGAAGTTACAATAACCTTTTAAGAGCAGAAAGCAATATTGTTTGGAATTGAAGGAAACTCTGAGAACATGCTTCCAGGGCTGAAGGCCCTCAATTAACTTTGCCCAATTGAAAATATAAAATTTCAGTAAAGCCCAAAAACCCTTTAAAATAAATTACAGCAACATTAACACTGCCAAAGAATAATTAAGGGAGCAGCACTCAGAAGCCTTCAGGGGATCGGTCTGCCCTCCTTCATATAGGCGAGACAGGCAGTGAGCCCAACTACACTCGAATCGTCCGAAGCCAAGCAAGGGACAGTCAAGGACCGACCGACCAACCGCTTGCTTGCCACGACGGAGTACACGAGTATTCAAGGCCCCAAAAGTGTTACAAGTAACACTATCCCGAAACAAACGCGAATGTCAACTGAGATGCCAAAACTACACACCATATTGGGCAGCAACAACTGGTGACGAAAAGACTCTTAACTAAAAATTAAATTAGGCTCCAGGGCAGGTAACCAGAACACTAACGGTCACAAGGCAGAAAATTCCACTGGTGCACTTATCTATGGACAAATTAATTTAATCAATTCCACCTGACGGCCGCTATCTCGAACACATCAGTCGTTGCTGCTCACAGGAAAACCTGCACAACAGCAACGCCGGAACCAAAAACGTAATGCACAAAATCACTTAACCTTCACGTCCTGGGTCGGCGAGTGACTATGCTCGTACCGATCGGACAGCTCCAGACGGAATCCGACACTGCGCAGAGACCGCCAGCGGCCCAGTCCACCAAAGGTCAGGACCGGCATAAGTGATGCGTGGCTGCAACGGTCGGGCCGGTACTCCAATGCATTGCGACTCCCTGACAGGGCCCAACTCACGACCCTAACTGCCGCCGTGAACTCTCCTCCTCGCGCGTTCCGACTCACTCCACGATAGGTGACAACCGGGAAGTCATAGCAGCCGAGCAAATATCCTATCAGACGGAAGATATCGATACGCGCTACAAGCGCCGATGACGGTCAGGCAAAACAGCAACTCACTTACGCCAATTATTTAAATCAGCGTGGTGAGATGGAAATACATTAGAACAGGGTGAAAAATACCAAATGGCAGGATGCACGGCTCGCTTTCAGTTTGTTTTGGTCCATTCTATCTTATTTTTTCTCTGTCTCCTCAAACTCTGGTGCGTTTACAATGGAAAGCATCCAGACTTCTTTCTTGTCCATCCATTTTAGGGCCATTAATGTTTTACAAGACTTGAACCATATTTCCCCATTGTTCAGCTTGTCTGGCGACGGCGGTAGATGTTTCCTGCTTTTGCGTACTATTCCAACGGCGTTTGCTCATTTTTCATGGAGCCACAGAAGTAATTCGGGGCTTGAATATCAATTGTCTAAATAAATGGTATGACCTTGGCCCGCATCTTGTGGTCGTGCGCTAACGTTCTCGCTTCCCACGCCCTGATTCCCGGGTTCGATTCCCGGCGGGGTCAGGGATTTTTTCTGCCTCGTGATGGTTGGGTGTTGTGTGCTGTCCTTAGGTTAGTTAGGTTTAAGCAGTTCTAAGTTCTAGGGGACTGATGACCATAGATGTTAAGTCCCATAGTGCTCAGAGCCATTTTTTTTGGTATGACCTTGGTTGAGGTATGGCAACAACAAACTCACAACAACATCGCCTGATTTTCCCCAGTTTCTGAGGAGGCACCAGTGTAGACAATATAGTCCAAAATGTAACTGGTTTGTACATCTTAAAGGACGACAGTTTTAATGCCAACACGGCTACGTTTAATTGGTATGTACTACTTAAATCACAGCCTTCCTTTGAAAGTAGCAGACTGTACTCGATCACTAGGTTTTCAAAGGGTACTACTCCCGCGCAATTTTTTGTGTGATCTACAATGAGACGTACGTTTACAAGAATATGTTGAGATGCGGTGGATTTGTCAGTGAAGTGCAATAAACGCGGGATCGCCTTGCACCGGCTCCTGGCCATTGTGTTAGAAAATAATGGTGTTTGAGGCTATGATCTGTTGACCAATATTTATTCACCTCCAACTTTTACTTCCAAGGATACAAGCTACGAAGCAAGAAAATCTCACTGGCTCTATGTGCCTCCAGCGTACTAATCTCCTGGGTACTGTCGTCATATTTTCTGTAATAAATTTATGATAATTATTGATCTGTGTAGATATGGCAGAAAAGAATTCTATGGACATCAAGTACAAAAAAATCTAAATCACTTGCTTACTTTTCGAAGTCTCCTTTAAACCCCCTAAATGTGTTTACAAAACGGTGACGTTTCGTCACCGTATGACTCTCCGTCCAGTCATACTTTCTTTTTGCTGATGAAGTTTCACTTCTTTTCCGTCTTTATAGGAAGAATATTCTGTTCACGATGTCGGGGATTCAGCAATAGGCCCAGACGCATCCGACTCTTCGTCAGGAGATAGCTCCGAAGCATCACTATAATCTTCGTCGCAGCTAGTCATAAGAATATCCATGATTTCCTTGTCCGATAAATTGTGTCCCGACATGGCTAAGGCTACACACGCGAACTCTGTCGTCTCACCAGAAGCAAAAAGAGGACTGGCTAAATGTTAGATTTGTAAGTAGAAAGGGCCCAGGGGAGGCGAAAACTAAAGCGTTTTTCTTCATTATAAAGAAGACCAGATAATGACACAATCCGGCCGCTGTGGTCGAGCGGTTCTTCAGTACGGAACCGCGCTGCTGCCACGGTCGCAGGTTCGAGTCCTACCTCGGGCATGGATGTGTGTGACGTCCTTAGGTTAGTTAGGTTTAAGTAGTTCTATGTCTAGGGGACTGATGACCTCAGATGTTAAGTCCCATACTGCTTAGAGCCATTTGAACCATTTGAGGCATTATGACACAGTTGCCAGAAATGCGGACAACAGAGTGTAGCCCTTCGATTGTGTACGTTTACCTGTTCTCAAGCTCTGGAGTATATAAATGCCACTATACGTCTTGACTTTCCGTCAGCCGGGCACACATGCATGAGCATAGTCTTCTGGACTTCCCGCCCATTGAGTATACATCTACGCCCGTAGCCGTCTGGCCGTTCAACCTGCCCGGTATACATGTACGTCCATAGCAGCGAAAGGGTTAAGGTAGCACAGCATCCAGCAGTGGATAGCTGCTATCGCACCCAGCCTGCCTACAGCCCTGAGCAAGTTGTTTTATTATTTTGAGATAGAGGCGTACATCTGTAGCAAGAAGCTGCTACTCTCTAGAAGAGTTAAAATATCATACAAACCCTAATATTACGCCATTATCACTCTGCGAGGAATGGAATAGGATGACGTCTCTTTAATTCTGCCGACGATCGTTAACGTCGTAAAAAATAGCTTGGTAACAACTGAAAATTCTTACATTTAGCGCTAAAATCATAACCCCCTAATACTTATTAGTTTTTTTCGCAGGAAGTATTAAGATCAGTATGCACTCACATTAGTAACCTCTCTGTATATAGAATATTGATAAGTGTGACGTATATATTTATACAGTGTTACTTGCTGACTCAACAACAGGATTTCTAACACAGTGGAAATTGTACACATTTTCCATCCAGATTTTTTAAACACTTGAAGCAATCATCGCATTACATACACATTCATAAGATAATAATGGCCTCCAAAGAATTTGATCCATTGGAACATATAAGGATAAGCCACAGCATTATGACCACTGCCCACTGTGAAGTTGGATGCTGTCTGATGGTGTTGCGGACACATGACGTGGTAACAAAGCATGTATGCGGAGCACATACGTACAGGGTCACACTAGTGAACAAATGGGCTGCAAACAGGGAAATCCATTGAGACAAACGACTTTGAGAAAGGTAGATTATTACTACGCAGAGCCTGTGAATGAGTATCTCGAAAACGGCGAAGTTGGTCGAATGTTCACGTGCTACTGTCGTGACTATCTATGGAAAGAGGTAGAAGAACAGTGAAAATACCACTAGGCGCTAAATGATTGGATGCCCATGGCCCTTCACAGAGGTAGGGTTCGGAGTTTCACTGCCCTGTAAAGTACGATAGATGATGATCTTTGACAGCTCCGCCGAAAGAGCACAATGCTGGTGCACACACATGTGTTTCGTAGCATACCGTTCATCTGACCTTGCTGAATATGAAGCTCCACAGCAGACCAACCCTTCATGTTCACACATGTTGACCCAACGACATCGTCAGTGACGATTGCAGTGGGCACGAGGCCATCGGGATTCTACTCCCGGACCATGAAAACGTGTTAGCTATTCGGGTGAATCGAATCTTTGCTACACTAGGACCACAGACACCGTCATCGACGTGAAAGTCGCACGAAACGTGCAGTGTGCCATGGACGCACTCTGCTGGGAGCAGTATAATGCTAAGGGAGACGTTCTCCTTCACTTGAATGGGACCTGTGGTAGCAATTGAAGACACGTCGACAGCTGCGATCAATCTGCATCCCTTCATGCTTGATGTCTTGCCCGACAGCGATGTCATATTTCAGCTGTATAATCGTCCATGCATCGGAGTCAGAACCAGGCTGCAGTGGTTTGAAGAGTATCGTAACGAAATCAAATTCATATCCCAGCGACCAAATTCTACTGATGAAAATACTATGGAACCCTCCTGTGTTGCTATCCGACGCCATCACCGTGTATGCAATTCAGCGGCCCGTTATTTACGCTAATTATATGACGTGTGCCACAACCCTCCAAAAACCTAGCAACGAAATGTCGGATGCCTAGTACGCGGAATCAGTGTTCTATTTCGATCCAAAGACGGGCGAATAAGTTGTTATTCAGGTATTCATAATGTTTTTGCTCATTAGTGTACAAATGGGCAAGTGTACAGATGTTGACCCATAACATAGTCATAGATATGGATATTTCGGCTAACTGGTGTCCAGCGATCCCTGCTAAAATTTATTATTGCTGATACAACGCGGTCTCTGTGTAGGGAAATATGGAAGTTTCGTATCTTACACTGAAACACAAATAGTTTATTTAAGCTTACGATATGATAAATAGTCAGTTCTTTGATATTATTTTTATTTCCAAGCTTATGAACATCCCGAATTTAACGTTTGATATCTGGAATTAAGCAGTATTACATGTTATCAACAGGCCGGCTGTTGTGTCTCAGCGGTTCTAGGCGCTTCAATCCGGAAGCGCGCTGCTGCTACGGTCGCAGGTTCGAATTCTGCCTCAGGCGTGGATGTGTGTGATGTCCTTAGGTTAATTAGGTTTAAGTAGTTCTAAGTGTAGTGGACTGATGACCTCAGATATTTAGTCCTATAGTGCTCAGAGCCATTTGAACCATTTGAAACATTTGTTCTCAACATTGGAGAAAAGTATAAATTACAGTCATCATTATTAAGGTATCCATGAAGCTATGTATTTATAAGCATAAAAAGTTGAATGTAAATAGGTGGAATCACAATGCATTTGACAGGTCTTGATAGATGGAAGATAATTCTCTTGAAATAATACCACTAAATGTGAAGCTTATTGTTGACTTTGTTGGGCTCTGGTGGAAAATGTAAGTATACAGAATAGATGCAGGTGCCACACAGAGTGGAATAAAGGTGTGCATGGTGTGACCAGAAAGGTCCGCAGATTCAAATATTGTGGAGGTGTATGCTCGACGGGACTGGCGCTGCTCCTCATATTGTGTACCAACTAGTCTATCGATAGTGAGGCCACTTGGTGCATACTGATGGCATTTGTAGGTAGTGCTGTCACATCTTGACAACAAATGGTTCATGTATTGGTATGGGAACAGGACCCTACTTGGATCACATTATTCATTTGATTCAGTGTGGGGCTCTGCATTTATTTATTTGTAAATTGTGTTTCGTTTATGTCAAAGTTTTGGATGAACTGCATGTCAGAGATGTGTATAAATATGCATGAATAATGGGGCACTAAATATGGCTGCAAAATATGTATGCTATCTGGTTATGCAAATATTGTATATATTGATGTGTAAGTGAGTTTTTCATTCAGCAGCTGTTGATTATCCATGTTTTGCATATAACATAGACAGAAAAATGATTAAAATTTAAAATACTGTATATAGAATCATCAATCCCATCAGAAAGCCATTGATTAAATGGGAAATGTAATACTGAAATTCACTCAGACGTATATTGTACATAGCAACGTAAATAAGTCCATAAAAATGATTAAATATTATGGTTAAAAACAACCTAAAATAGTTGTAGAAATTTTATTTATTGATATTTATATTAATAAACCATATTTCTTTATATTACTGTTATTTCATCCTGATGATTTCTCTATTGAACTACTGGTAATTTTTTTGTTAATAATGTGTTTATAACAAACACGGTCCTCTCCTTATGGTGCTCAGCACAGTACTGACACCATCAACAGAATTATGCTAGTCATAAGGGATAAGGTGGAAGTGGGAGCTTAGTTACTATCCCAGGGGGGACGGAGATGGGTTCCTCCCACTTCAATGTTTTTCCATTTTCTTAGATAGATGGTAGATTCCTGCCAATTTTTAGTCACTCAAATGTCTAACGACCAGGTGAACAGTACTGGGTTTGTCCTGTACAATGTACATGTCCCTCAGTTGCTTGGGTACGATGGGGTTAACCATGGCTGACCATGCACATTTGTCTCAGGAGTGTGGACAGGATAGTGAATTGCCAGGAAAGAAGAATGGGATGTAAACCTTGGATATAATTATACCAGTTGCTTCAGGTGTACCTTGAACCAGTTAACCAACCTGACAATCCAGGTTTTTATCTCACTCATCACCACCTAGATACTACTTATCAATTTCAGTGTTATCTTATTAGTGATCCTATCTTGTGTACTGATGGAGTGATTAGGTACCCAGAAGTGACATTGTGCTACTACTGACACTTCATTATTTTTATGCATTTCGTAAATATGCTGGCATTTGTCAAGATGATACCAGGATGCTTTAGAGAATGATATTTGAAATTCTGTCAGGATGCTTTCAGGTCATCGAACTCATGAGAAATCAGTGTCGAAGAAGCGATTCTGATGTTCAACGGACGACGTTGGTATCATGTAATTAGTGTGAGCAAACAGCAAACTCAAGGAGTAAGGTCAAATGTAGGAGATTAACTGTACTGATACTTCACTCATATAAAGACAGTACCAAGAAGAATAAGAGCAATGCAATATCACTAAATCTGCCTATAGAACATACAGTTTGCAGGATGAGTAATATATAATCGACATTGTGTTTGATTAGGCGTGTAAAATGAGCGAAGTTTAATACACAGAACTAACACTTCTGTCACCCACTATTGCCTGGGCGTCCAGACGAACTGATCTTCGATAACAGATATGGGTACATCATTTATAGCTGTCTGAACTATATTAGAGAGTATTCCAGAGTAAATCAGTCATAAAGGTTGGTAAATGGTGCGATGCCAGTCTATCGGAAAACCGTGACGAGATGTGAGAGATGCAGAGAACGTGCTGGCCGAAGCCACGGTTGAATGCCCTCGTTATGGAAGTTGGTTTAGTACGGGAGAGGCACTATTTTTTTTTTTTAAATGAGGTCACGGAGAAGTTAGAGATAATGCACAGGCACTGACCTCAGCACTGTAATTAAGTAAAGGATTGTGCCCATGTTACCGGCATTGTGAAGCAGAGATGATCGTTTTGTGTACTCAATGCACCCCAATCTTCCAGGACTGGTACTCGGCGTAGTATAAAGGTCATCTTAGCACCTTTTAATATCTTGTCCTATACTGTATGTATTAGACCACAGATCTCATGATGGTGTTATCCCGAAATGCGGCTTTATATGATGAAAATAGAATTGTATTGGCGTCAGTGAGAAGTATGTTACCTTTTAACAGCAAAGATAGTAACACGTCTCCTGAGATACTTTCTGTGTAAAATGGCAAAATATTTTTGTATAGCTGAACACCTACATTTTGGATAATTTCGAACATCGAACACCATACCACATTGACAAACACTACTTCTAAATCTATGAATCATGCTAAGGTTAACCGAATTTTTAAAGTCTTGCTTCCATTATCAATCGCAACATCTTAACTACCTCCCTGTTGCTCCCATACTTCCATAAGATAGACAGTTTGCCTAACTACTTAAACTAACATGTATAGGATGGTGCTGGTTGAGCATTACGTATTATCCTTCCAGCACTTTTTTGAGGAAAGGAGATATCATTATGTATGACATTATTAACCGAAAATATGCGCAACGCTTCAGTTACTGATTTGTCTCTCACGAAGCTTAGGAATGGTTATAAGTGCTAAATGTTCTCAATATGGTCACCTACGAATTTTCAAATTTACACCTTATTACGAAACGTATCAATCAGTAGACGAAAGTTCGAGCGGTACACTAACAGATAATCACAGAAGTAAATCATAAAATTCCAACTGGCAATAGTAAGGAGAGTTGAGAAAATATAATTAGTAACCCAATGTAATTTTATAGCGTTAATAAATGTTTTTTGAAAATGTCTGTATAGATTTTAGTCTCATATGGAAGCGAAACGTGGATGATAAACTACGGAGAGAAGATAAGATTACAGAGCGATTTATAAATGTGATGCTACAGAAGAATATTCAAGAATATACGCATATGTCGAGAAAATAATTAAATGAAACCGACTGGAATTGAACCGCAAAAACTTCATAGTACAACGTGGCGGGATAAATTTATAGGTTTATGGAATCTATCTTGAGACACGACGGAATTTTCAAAGTGGTTATATTAGCAACTGTCAGGGGAGGGGAGTAAAACTTTTACGGTAAAATGGCTAGACTACAGCAAACAGATTCAGTGACATCAGTTACCATGGTTCTGATGAAGATATTTGCTCGAAACCTTCACCTCGATTCCTGCTTTAAACCAGTATCCTAAATGAAGAATCCACGAAGACATGGGTGAATTTTTTAATTTAATTTTTAAGTGTGTTTGATTGTTTAGTAATCAGATATTGTATCTTTATCTTATGGGAGTTCTGTTAAGCATGCTAATTCGACTTCCCTTTGTGTTTCTCGAAGGCATATGATAATGTAGCAATGCTGGAAACTGAGAATTTCATTAAATTAATCTTTAATGATAAAATTATTTCACTTTTGAATGCCCTCTCTTCTGAAGATCTAAGCATTTCAACTTTTTGTAGTTCGACCCCAGTTCTGTTGCTTATGCGTCAGAGAGCTTAAATAGTCGACATAGCCATTCGCTTTCATGGTACTAAGTGATTTGGTTTAGTGATTAATACAAAAGATTTATGTCAGTCCAGCCATCATGACTTAAGCTTGCAGTGGTTCCTGTGAATCTGTTAAAGAATATCTTGGCTGTTTCCTAATTTCTCTGAGTCAGTTAGGACCGATTATCTCGACGGATAAGTGAGGTCTTTCGTTCCTTCAGTTGACTGATGCGCTCAGCACGCTGATAGTGATGAAGTTGACGTTTGATGTTTTATTGATTCATTCTGCTTTTGTACCAAATGGCTCTCAACATGTTTCTTGAGCAGTAGCTTCATTTTTTTAAGCGATAGGAAATGCACTGCAACGCGGTGAAAAAACGATTGTCGTAACTGCTTAAGCACTATACGGTTGCGGGGTCTTTGTAGTGAACATATTTTGAGGAATTATCGTGTAAGAAAGTTGTTTGACGCATTTTATACATTATGCGACAACAATCATATATTTTACTTACACAATAAAGAATTTTTACTCTATTCATTGTTACAATCATGTATTTGAACATTTCCGTATTGCTGAATATCAGTAACTAACCAGGCTAAACTTCAGTTTGTCTCATTGCTACCGAAAATAAAAAGGTATCCTCTTATAGTGCTGTTATGTGTAATCAGCATAATGAGAAGGGGATATGATTAAGTATTTTGATCTTGGATACTGATGTCATTTCAGAATTTTTAATAATCTAACTACAGAACTTCTAGTAAAATCCTTTATTCACACAAATAATATTATTGACTATATATAAATAACAAATTAGACAACGTTTACTTAAAATTGAGGAAAAATGAATTCTTTGTAATAGTATTCTCGCTCTCCGGGAAGAGCTTGTTGTACGGAACGGTGTCGAAGACGTACTGCGCCTGCTGCTTGTACACCTGCTCCATCCAGTCCTCCATGGGGCCCAGCATCTCGCGCTCCACGATGGGCGACGTCACCGCGTTGATCAGGGTGTTGCCTGCGGCCTCTGCAAGTGTGCGGATAGTCTGCTTTTAGTGTGCGGTAGGAAAGCCGTCAGCACGTCACGTGTACACGCCAGACACATTGAAATTCTGGATGTGTAAGGAGATCAGTTAGCGGCATTACTTACAAACAGCCGAGCTCCTAGTATTCTCAGGTATGCACGGAAACAAAAGGAGGGAACAAAGTATACACAAGCAGAGATGAAGTTCAAATAAATGGATTGCTATGCCAAAGAACAGTTCACAGGAACAGGCATTAAAACTTGTTACAAATAAATAGTTTAGCTACTCCAAAGAGCAGTTCACAGTAACTGGTGTTAAAAAGAGAATTAATGATTTAGATGATGATGATGTCTGGTTTTGTGGGGCGCTCAACTGTGCGGTTATCAGCGTCGGTACAAATTCCCAAACTTCCCTCAGCCCAATCTAGCCACTTACATGAATGATGATGAAATGATGTTGACAACACAAATACTCAGTCATCTCGAGGTAGATGAGAGTCCCTGAGCGCGTTGGGAATCGAACCCGGGATAATAATTTAGAATATGTTAACTCTGTACCTTGTATTTCATTCCCAAGTAGATGTTGTTCGTTCAGTTATAATGAAAGCTTGTAACTTGTAACGTGATTAACTGAGAACGTCATCCTGTAACCTGTATGGCTAATGAGACTTGTGTGTGAAATAGGGTATAGTAATTGTCACAAGTGAACATAGATGTGAAATTATGCTTTCATGGCTGACAATGAATGTCATTAAAGGAAGATAAAGCAATATAATGCAAGTAAGTATTACTTCACTTTCCGATATTCATCGCGTCTCTTGCATGGAATATAGGGTTTGTACAAACTTCTGAGTTTTAATATCAAATACTCTCCCTTCACAGCTGATGATAAATGATTGAAGGATCTTACACAGATATGTAAGTAGCAGCTCGTTGAGATATTAGGTGCCATTAGAAAACCAAATCGTAAGTGTGCGTGTGTGACGTACCAAGAGGAGGGAAGCCTCCGAAAAGTCCAGTGAGCTCGTAGGAAGTCTTCCCGTACGTGTACTTCGTCTTGGCGGAGTCCAGTTTCAGGTAAGCCTCGCCGTTGCGTCGAGTGACAGGGTGTCCCTTGTAAGTTACGTCTGCTGTAGAGCCGACTGAAAGGGAGAAGAAACAATCCGTAATAAACGGGAGTCACTTGTGAGGCAAGAATTTACAATTACAATTAACTGCAGCATTCTGAAACGACATGACTTAATCTTGCAATTATGAGAAAAGTCCTTTTTTAACACTGAAAGAAAAGCTATACATTAAATTTTACTTTGAACTACATGATTTTTGTTTTTATCTCCCTTTTCTTAAAAGCTTATTAACACACGCATATACTCCCTAAAACCAAACGTCCAGTTATTGTTAGCCACGTAATACTTACTCATTGTAAGTTTGAATCGACCATTGCCTCTCATAGGAATGCCCTTAATTACTTCCGCATCGAGAGTGTAGATACCTTCCATGACCAAGGCACCAGGGGTGTGCGTAACAACATGAATGGTATGGTTGTCCACGTCCACTCTGGCAAGAAAGGAATAAATTTTTAGGAAACTGATAAAGGAGAATTTATCGCGAATGCTATATCAGATTTTAAAACTATAAATTTCGTGATTAGTAAACACTTAGTAGTAGCCTCTTAGTAGTAACCCTGACTTAGGTTCTTAACGTAACATTATCGGTACTCACTGTAAGTTATCGAGGACGCTGTTTGCGTGACCAATCATGACGATATCGTCCAGCTTGAACCTGAGCTTGAGGACGGGCGAGTCAGCTTTCAGAATCAGCGGTGGGATCTGGGTCAGTGGGTCGATGGGTTTCGCCCCGATGCTGGGGAGACCTGTAGACGAGATGACATGTCAGTAGCATTAAACGGTTGTAATGAACGGTGGCACCATTTTCAGGGAATCTCACAAAACGGACTAAGTATTGCAGGCCACAAAGATCTGTAACACGAGATAGAAGGGTAACGATAACGCAAAAGCTAAGGTCCATTTGCGATGTACGTTGAGACAAATTTCTGCTGAGCAGTAATCACTACGAGGCATAAGATGTGACGACCAGTTTCAATAACCATAATATTGGAGGATTCCCAAGCAGGACTTTTGAAGATAGCCGTTTAGCGTGGATGTGTTTCTAAGTTTGTAAGTCACTCTATCACATTATTTTTTTTCTTTTTGTTCAAATATCTTTCCCGTTGTTGTACATATTATCTGCCCCATAGAATTAGTGGATTCTAGTTAAAATATACGCTGAAATTTGAGTTCCAGTACTTAGAGACTGATTTCTTATGCATGGTGTTTCTATATGGTGATAACACAACTTTCAAAGACAATAGTGAAGCAAAAATTTATGAGGGAAAATTGAAGCATGATCGGGGAACACCTCACTTCAAGTCTGAGAGCAAGGCTGAGATAATTTAAATTTGCTTCAGAGAATGACATAAATCGAAGTAAACATAATTTGTGGTAAATTTATTTTTCGTCAATTCAGATTTATAAATTAGCTCTTCCCCTTCATCCCTTGGAAGTCAGGAGCGTTCCACCGCTTACAAGACTGTACTGACGTTGAAAAGTGCCGGACGTTTAGCTGTACGGTGTGGTACGGTCTTACGTTAGTACTTACCGCCTGCCAAGAGGGAGAGCGCCGACTGCAGGGCGTTCCGGCGGCAGGTCACGACGTCGGGCTCGTTACTGGGACACGTCCTCACTCCCAGGCCGCTGGGGGACGGGTCATCTGAGGGACAACACCAGAACAGGGCGTTACTTATCACTGAGTTTACCGCGAACATTAACACACGTCTTTGTGCTGAAACCAAAATATATAATCAGTTGTTAAGAATGTGCGTCGTTTCAATAAGAGAACTCTCATCATCTTCAGATAGGGGACGATTATTCGTAAACCATGTTTAAATAATTGCAGTCAGTAGTTTCAGTAAGACCAACCTCAGATGGTGTGTCTTACTGACAACTTATATTTGTAACTGCTTATACTTAACACAGACAAGGTGAGTAGCATAAAATTAATTAAAAGTACGAAGCCGAAGTAGAGGTGCTAGGCTCATTAATTTAAGTACCAAGGCGATAATCACACTTTACATCTTTCCACTAATCCGACAAATAGTGATCTAGACTGAATGTAGATACTAAACATCACTCCCTAGTTTATTTTTCTAGGAAACTTTCTTTAGACTACATTTGATAGTGGATGTCCTGAACTTATAGTGATCAAGAAAAATGATATGAAGAAAGGTCTTTATTTGTGAGTAATGCAGAGAAAAGAATAATGCCTCCTCATCATTTAATGATCACGTTTGTTATTCTCTCTAGTGCGTCATCAAAATCTTATTGAAAACAGCACCTTTCCTACCTCTATTCTCTTCACTTGATATCCACGTGCATTGATGTTTCCAAAAGTGAGTGAAGGTCTTAGGAGCTTATTTAGGAGTCTTTAGTTGTCTTCTATCGTTTTTGCTCATTCATACAGTATAAACATTAGTTTCCAATGTTACTGGAAAAAGTAACTGCGTGAACAGGAACAGAACATGCAGAGGAATAATCTGTTTTTGCTCCAAGATCAAATACAGATTTCTAGCACTTACAGGGAACTAGAATGGCGAGGAAGATTTCGGATTATCTGTTAAGAACCACAGAGGCTAGATAGGCGTGAGCGGCGGCTTACCACCAATTCGTCCGTCGACTGCAGCGACGACGAGCAGGGCGAGAACGGCGGCGAGCTGCATGGTGGTGCTGCGCTGTGCTGCGTGCTGCCAGAGCTGCCGAGAGATCGCCGTCCGGTCTTTATATAGGGGTTCGCGCCGCACTTGCTGCTCCCTCCGCGTCCCTCTGCGAAGACGACGGTACTTCGTAGTGCCGACGCCGTCAGGAGTTGCGTAACATGTTGCACTACGTGAAGTCGGTCTTGGGGCACAAACCAAGGATGCCGAGGTACGAAGTCTACAAATGTCGCTCCGTTTCCAGGAACTCGTAGACATCCAGCACAACTTGGATAATTCTTCCTACTATTGAAACTGCATCTCAATGCTGAGACCCGAGGTAAAATCGGTATTCCACTAACTAACCCCAAGGGACACTGCATAAGGTTTGTAGAATTAGGACTCAGTAGTTAGAGCGGAACGCCTTAAATAGACCAAGACTCGACATTACCATGAAGTATTGTACTACTAGGGCTGGGAATTTGATGATTGGTCATACGTTCCTTAAAAACGTATAAATGTTTGTTATTAAAAACAATCAATTACGGTAATTTATGAAGATATTTTTACGCCAATGTGGCGTATAACACAGTGGAGTACAACACTGCGTCCATTCTGTGCTTTGCTGTGAAAAGTACTCTGATTTCTGTAAAAGGCTCTGTGCTTTGTGAAATTTACAGATACTCTAAAGGAAAGACTGGAGTTGAGTTTCTGATGGATGCTGAGATTGCTACAGACGACGTGTAAGCTTCTGAGAGGCAGGGATGCAGCAGAAAATTTAAAAGTAACCATACTGCCATGTACTATTTGACACGGGGACATCTGTGTTGGGCACCAGGCCAATATTCCTAACTTCGGACTGCTGCAGAATCCTAGAACATAATCTCAGTTCGAATATAATAAACTAGACTGAGAGACTTACTTCCACGAACCAGCATGGTTTTAGAAAGCATCGCCCGTGCGAAACTCAGCTTGCACTTTCCTCACATGATATACTGAGAGCTAAGGATGAAGGGCAACGGGCATATTCCACATTTCTAGATTTCCGGAAATCATTTGAGATGGTGCCACATTGCAAGCTGTTAACGAAGACACGAGCATATGGAATACGTTCACAGAAATGTAAGTGACTCGAAGACTTCTTAAATAATAGAAGAAAGTATGTTGTCCTCGAGTCACTGCTGTTGTGCGCTATATACATAAATTATTTTGCTGACAGGGTTGTTTGCGCCGATGATGCCGTGGTGTACGGAAAGGTGTAGAAGTTGAGTGACTGTGGGAAGATACAAGACGACTTAGCCCAAATTTCCAGTTGGTGTGATGAATGACAGCTGGCGCCAAATGTTGATAAAAGTAAGTTCATGAGTATGGGTAGGAACATCAAACCGTTAATGTTCGGTCTCAGTATTGCCAGAGTCCTGATTGACACAGTTAAGACATTAAAATATCTAGGCGTAACGTTGAAAAGCGATATGAGGTGGAATGAGCATGTAAGAACTGTGGTAGGGAAGGCAATTGGTCGACTTCGGTTTATTGGGAGAAATTTAGGAAAGAGTGGTTTACCCGTAAAGGATCCGCATATAGGATGCTTGTACGACCTGTTCTTGGGTACTTAGGGATCAGTACCACGTCGGATTAAAGGAAACAATTCAGAGGCGGGCTGCTAGATTTGTTACCGGTAGGTTAGAACAACACAAGTGTTACGGTGATGCTTTGGGATCTCAAATGGGAATCGCTAGAGGGAAGGCGAAGTTCTTTTCGAGAAACGGTATTGAGAAAATTGAGGGAACGGCATTTGGAGGCAACTCCCGAATGATTCTATTGTCGCCAACATACATTGTGCGGAAGGACCACGAATATAAGAGACAAGAGATTAGGGCTCATATGGAGGCATAGCGGAAGTCGTTTCCCTTGCTCTATTTGCGAGTGGAACAGAAACGCAAATGACAAGTACAGGTACCCTACGCCACGCACCATCCTGTGGCTTGCGGCGTAGATACAAATCTACATCGGGAGGCTATGTAAACGAGCGCCAGGTTAGACCGATACTGTCAGTTCCATTGCGTCGACGGTGGAGTGAGGATTGTTAAGTCGTCCAGACGAATGTCTACACGACACATTCTCCATGAGACTCTAAGGTAGTATGTAGAGCGTGTGGTTCCTGCAAAAGGCAGAGAGTTATTCCTCACCACCATTGCCTATTTATAGCTCGTCCCTGCCCCTCAATAAACAGTGTTCTCCACTGGGAACACATTTGACAGCTGACGGCATAACTTCCTCAGTACCGATTCTGTTTATGTTAGGACATAGTCGAACTACCATAGCATGAGGATTAATATTGGAGTACCTAGTTTGTCTGCCACATTAGTTCGATATATACTCTTTCGAGCAAACGTAAATGTCACAGAGTTCAACTTCACTGTCTCCCTGAACAATAATTCATTCAGTTTTTAGATATTTGATACTTTGTACTTCCTACAGAGTTCATGGCCAGAAGAAACAACTCGTTTTGTGTTCCAGATCGTGCGACGTATAATTGAATGAGACGAGAATATTTCCGAAGCGATGAATTTGTAAAGTCCAACCACAATTGTACTGCATCATACCGTACATACGTCCTAATACTTATTGCGATATTATTGGAAAGTTGGCTTAAATATTTAGAGATGTATGACACGGAAAAGTAACAGATGAAATCAGTGAAACACACCAATATATGGGTACCACAATTTGTACTGATGAGTAATGGAATGGCCAAATATGCCCAATCTTATGCAAGGCAGGTGACAGTCTTCGGTTCATTGGCAGATCACCGGGAAGATGCAGTCAGTCCACAGAGGAGACTGCGTACAAATCACTTTTACGTCCCATATTAGAATACAAATTCTCACATGAGATACGATCAACATTTGAAACTGATAGTATAGAATAAAGGTCGCAACGAAAAGTCATAGAAATTTGCAGAGCTTTAAGGTATCAAATAACGGTTTACTGGGCCGCTTGCGCTAGGTTCCGACACTTTTGAAACTGCCTTCATCGGAGCGGGTAATGGACCTTGCTACATCACAAGTTGATGGAGTACGTTGAATAAAGCTAAACGGTTCTTTTCGTATGAGGCCCTCATTTTACGAACACAAACAATCACAAGTGGTGACTTAAGAGTACAGCACTGTAGTATTTGAGGTGCGAAATTAGACAAATTTAACATGTCGAAACCTAGCTCAGTAATTACAATAAATCTTTATCTGCAAATGGCTCTTCAAGTTTACTGACGTATGTTGGTGAATTTACAACTTTTGGAAAGTCACGGGTTTGCTTAACTTATGGAAGAGTGACATCAAGTGCTGAAAAGCATGAAGTGGCAAACGCTTGAGATAGAAGCCCGTTATCCCGGAAAACTCTGCTTTCGCCGGCCGCTGTGGCCGAGTGGTTTTTAGGTACTGCAGCCCGGAACCGTGCTGCTCCTACGGTCGCAGGCTCAAATCCTGCCACTGGCATGGATGTGCGTGATGTCCTTAGGTTACTTAGGTTTAAGTAGTTCTAAGTCCAGGACTGATGATCTCAGATGTTAAGTCCCATAATGTTCAGAGCCATTTTTTTCCAAGCGCCTTATGGGATTTGGACGGGAAGATACCCTGCTATGTAGTACAATGATAAGTACCCTCTGCCATGAACTTCGTTGTCGTTTACAGAGTATTCATGAAGATGAATATGTAGATTTACATGCAGATTTCATTATTGCGCTGCGGCTGTTACCTATAGCAACGTTAGACATCTCCCTTACGAACACTAGGTGGTTTCGTAAGAGGGCCCGTGCTCTCTGGACACGTGAACGCTGCCGTCTCGTGTTTTTCCGCCAGCATCAATCACGTGTACAGAAGGACGAAGCATACTGAAGGATCCCACAATCTACTAGGTTAAGTGCTCGAGCCAACATTTCAGAAAATATTTTTCACAGCGTACAAGCCAGCGCTACAGGCCGGTGGTATATTAGCTCTTAGTTTAGTATTCTTTACACTATATGTTAATGTAAATGTTAGAAAAGCTCTTTATTGGTATTTTATTTTGTACAATGTGAACTCGAATTCGATCACCCAATATCTCGGAGGTTGTTCAAAGATATTTCTGGCTATTTTGAAAAAAGCGGCACATTTTCTGCAATAGTTCGCTACACAATAACGCCATTTCTTTTCATTTGTTCACCTTGTTTACTTTGTTGTTAGAATTGGAATAGTACATAGCTGAGAGTGGGAAGAAAAGCATATCTATGAAATAAATTATATCATTCTGTTACGCTCCCCAAGGTGTCACGAGCACATAAAATACAGGAACTAAAAATTAAATTTCATGAACATCACGCATATTTAGCGAGTACACGACTGAGTCAGAATTACAGTTGTCTTTAACGTATCAAATCTTATGAAATATGTAGAGGTGTATGGAGGCTGTTACTCTAGGATATTTCTGATAACTGATGAACACACAATCAGCAGCAGTATCCCTTGTCTTCCAGTAACAATAATATTACGTTCAGTTCAGTAAGTAAAGAGCGGCAACTAAATGGATGTTGGATTTGAGTGACAATGGGAACCTTTCCCAA
Source organism: Schistocerca cancellata (assembly GCF_023864275.1). NCBI lineage: Eukaryota > Metazoa > Arthropoda > Insecta > Orthoptera > Acrididae > Schistocerca > Schistocerca cancellata. The sequence continues at coordinate 382,777,868 of NC_064631.1, forward strand.
AGCATGTGAAATTCAGGGTTTGACAGTGTTATAACGAGACGGAATTATCTTTCCGAAATGTAGATTTTTTGTGGTCCCTACAAGGCTTGCTGTTACGACAATAATGTTAGAGGAATGAATGGAACCGGTTGCAATAGACTCGTAAGTCAAACTCTGCTGTTCATTTTGACCTGACCTATAGTGATCTCCACATACGTAGTTGGTTGTACTTTCAGTGGCCGTGACGTGGAAAGATGCTTTGCTAAGCGGAAAAGCTGGGAGGCACCAAATTTACTGTTCCGGAGCACCATCAAATATAGGTGAAGCCCTACTCTGAAACATGAGTACCACTTGAGGAGACATATTCATCGATCAGCGACACTTGATGAATATGGATGGTCAGTAAATGTTTCATCAGGTTGCTACAATAGTGAGTGTGCGAAGCTTTTAACTTCCATAGAAAAAAACGTGCAGAGAGGTTACGTGCGATAATATCCACAACCTCATTTATCGTATTTCGCAAGGGTTAGTGGCTCTGAGTGCATCACGAGAACTTTTAACGCTACACGGAATTCTTTGTGGTGTACGAAATCTGCGATATTTTACGACGAAACTAGTTGTTGACGATGAAATACATGACTAGTAGACAGTCATTATTATTTGCAGACGGGTTGAAGATTTCATTTGTACTAATACCCAGCTTATCGCTTTTATCACTTTCGGGACAGCTGGGCCCAACAGCCTCATGTAGAATGTGGACGGTGGAACTCTGTCGAGCCTAAAACTAAAAGACAGGCCTCCAGTGATCCTTTGTTTGGCCTTGACCTATCTAGATTGACCAGATAGTCTCTAATGATGGTATAACGACCACCGTGACTGAATTTCTGCAACCTAGGCTTCTTACAAACAGTAAAAAAGAGGACTATTGTAATTCCACAATTCGTACAGTGACTCAAGCGTTAGTGATCACATCGTCTCGTTGATGCATTTAATTCCACATAAAGAATCTTTTAGGTTTCCAAATGTTCCCAGTGGCGAGTGTATCAGAGCGCGTTATCTCGAGCGCGCCAGCCGCCGGCTGAGTAAGCGGTGCACGAACCTCGGTGTGCTGACGGTTCTCTGCCGGCACCGCCCGTGGCGGCAGCAGCCCGCAGCGCGGCGTGACGGCAGCTGCGTGGTCCGGAGCCAGCTCTGCGCCCTCCCACGCCAAGCGTAATACATTGACCCCAGCCAGTAAACTGACAAACTTCAATCAGTCCGTCAAGCGTCCAAATGCCGCATGCAGTGATAGACACACAGAAACATAGCTTCATTAAATCCACTTAAAAATTTCGGAGGCTGCTTACAGGGTACTTCCTGATTTAAAAAAAAAAAAAACCTTTTTGGAGCAGTGGAATTACGAGCGTACAATTATGAAGTGCTTTTATGTCACTGAGCTCGTAACAAGAGGACAAGGATAAGGTCATGTTATTGTGCAGCTGGGATTTCTGATTTAAGGTATAAATACCATATAAAAATTAATAAATAAAAAAAAGTGACGTACCATGAGCGAAATATCCGAAAGGGACAGAAATCGAGAAATGTTTTTTGCCTATATAGACAAACAAATTATTTCAATTTCTGAAAAAACTGGATAAAGTACTCAAGAAAAATAGCTTCACCAACTGAGCATGTTAATAAAGCGTTGGTCCAGCTGTTTTAATTACTGATGTAGGTATTTGGTTTTGCACATAATGATAGAGTTGTGGGATTCTCCACACTCAGCTGCGGAGAGATACGGCGACATCGCTGACCAAGGTAAGGCTTGCCAAGCACGAAGACAAATAGTAGACACTCTCGCCGTGGGCGGGCGGCATTATCTTGCTGCAACTCAGTGTAGTTTGCAATGAAGGGCAACAAAATGGGAATTACAACATTGACAACGTACCGATGTGCTATAAGTATGCTGCAGATGGGAAAGAGGTACATCCTGCCACGAGACAAAGGCACTCCTCGTTGTCGGCCCGTATTGTGGGTAACAGTCAGGTTGGTATTCGTCCGCTGTTCGCGGCGCCAGCTGACGCTTCTTCGCTGGCTATCTAGGCACTCTTGGAAGCGACACTCATCACTTACACCGTGCCCAGTAGAAATATTACAAACATTTCAAAGTGGTACTTGAAAAAACATTTAATATAGGAGTATACGTGAAACATTAACCGCTCAGGTGATATGTAATTTTCCCTCATGAGTATTATCATTATTACTATCATATAAAATTCTGTGCGTAATTTTTCAGTGCAAAGAATAAAAAAGATGCACTATGACAATAATGGATCACGTAGATGGAAAAGGAAACATCTTATGCCATCTTTTACCCGTTATCACTCTCTCCCTCTCTCTCTTCCTCGTCTTCGATGCGAGTAGTCGGACATCTTGGCAAGTGCTGTTGAATGTAAGAATTGTTGTACTTGTAATCAGATAATATATTAGTTTCATGCTATTATTCACTTTTAATAGTAAGAGGTGAACCCTATCTCATGTCCGCTTCCTTTGAATATCAGTAATTCAAGTTATTTTCAGCGCAACAATTGCAGCCGCTGTTGCAGCCACTGCCGCCATTACGTGGCAATTTTAATTTATGAAATTAGCAGAAGCGAATTATTCGCCCGCTTCAGTTATAACACACATTTTCTCCACAGTCGCCAACCGCTGCAACGGAAGACATAGCTTTAAGATTTCCATTTTCAGTTTAACAGCCGGGATGCGCAGCCTCAACTCAGGCTACAATGCATTAGCAAAGAAAATAGTAGGAAATTATTCTCTCGCACGTATGTGGGCAAACGCAAATAATAATCAGAGATCTCATGTTTGAGCATAAACGTTCAGCCGAAGCTAGAACCTAAAAACGTTTATTTCATCTTTCAACTTATATGTAACGTGTTACAAGATCAGTGTGTCTTATAATTAATAAGGTGATTAATTATTTTGCTAAGGATTAACTTTCAGTGAACAATCCGTCTTACAAAAAAGCAAATCAAAGCAAAAATGAAAATTAAACTAATAACCAAATTATCAATTAGTTTTGAGGAAATCCCAACACATAATAAGGCTATTCGTATAAAAAGGAAAAGAAAAATATTTTATGTTATCGTAAATCACGTGTGACTGGCGCCCAACGTGGAGCCCGAATAATGTACTGATGAGAGACTGACAAATTGTGTATTCTTGTGTTAAATGTAAAAATGTATGTACGTAATTATTGTAATATATTAATGCTTACGTGAATTTTTTTACATATACAACAAAACCACACCCTGAGGATATCCGGAGAAGGAAAAGAATATAAGGGAAACCGCAACTGCTCGAAAGAGAAACAAAAGGCCTACTGTCCTCGCATCCTAAATAGTTCTGTGAGGAAATATCCAAGCCAGACGCACATGAGATACCGTTTGGTGTGTAACAGTAAGTAGAGTGCAAGGTGAAGTGTAGGTATTTGTGTATTTATATGTTTATTTGGAGGGGAGAGTTGTTTGTGTGTGTTAGTGTTAGGATTTTTCATTGTGTTAAAGTGAACTGACTATGGGTAAGATAGGACAACCTAAAGCTTCCCTATCGGACGAGCAAAATTTTGTTAACATGGAAAGTGAGGGCCATATCCAAAACGTAAACGAATCCCATACCACCGTCTCGGAAAACATAATTTCCTGAGCTGAGGGGGGGGGGGGGGGGGGGAAATCTGTGGACGCCAAACGACGCTCCACAGCAGAGTGGGAATGGGATAACAACAACTCCACTGCATGTGCAGGGGGGCCAATCGAGTGCTAGGCTAGGTGGGGCACCTTATGCTCGCCTATAGCAGATCCTTTTGCAGAATTTCTTCGCAGGCTTGAGGAAAGAGATAGGGAAAGAGATTAAAAAGGTAGCTCAAATGCTCTGTGAACGTGAGCAGGAAGAGAGGGAAAGAGATCAAAGACTAGAAGCAAGACTAAGTGGTATCCAAGGTGAACTTGCCGAGGTGCCGGATCCTTCTAAAGAAATACATGATCTTCTGCAAGGCTTGTCTAACGAAATGAAATATGGCAGATATCGCAGGCTTGGCTTGAAGATAATGTCCAAACCTTAACAAAACGCATAGATAGTGTAGAGCTAAAAGAAGGGAAATATGTTGAAGAGCATTAGGAAGTACAAGCTCACAAGGTGGAAAAAGAATTTAATGAGTGGTTAAAGCTTAAGGATCGCGAAATCAGTGCAAAGATAGAAATCGATTTGAAATCAGCTGTAGACGAAGCGACAACGGCTGTGAATGTAAATACTGACGAGACAAGCTGAACTAACGCAGATAAAGTCACGTGTGCCAGCAGAATTGCCGAATTGGCAACAAGATGTCGCACGGAGGCTGTCTGCGTTAGAAAGTCAAGTAAACAGTGAAGGACCGATAATTAATCAGACTCCGCGTACTCACTGTCGTAACAACACAAATGGTATGCAAGGCGCTTATACGCGGACGCAACCAGATGTTAATTACGGGTACGAGCAATATGCAGTACTGTGAAGTGCACATCATGATCTCAAGTATGACCCGGACAGGAGTAATCTGATGTACCAGAAGAGAGACAATGTAATTAAACACAGAACATTTCAACCTTTTAATAGCGAAAAACGAAATGTTCATCAAGTAGTGTTCATTAAGAGTTTTCGGAACCTTTTTCCCTGAAATTGGACAGAAAGGCAACGAATATAAGTCTTGGTCTCCTTTATACAAGGTGACGCTGCACCATGGGCCACATATATATCCGAAAACTGTCTGACTATGCAGCAATTTGAGTGTGCATTCTTACAAAAATTCTGGTCAGATAGCGTTCAAGAAGACTACGCAAGGAATTGTACAGTCCTAAAATATACAACCCAAAGGTAGGAACTTTGCGAAAATAGTTCGAAAAATACATAAACAAAACTCGTTACTGGGACGAACTCATCTCAGATCGAGACGTGATTAGACCAGAGAAACTAGATGAACAAATACAGAAGTTTATTTTGGATTAACTATCTGACCTCTGTTGAATTACGTTCGTCATATTAGCAAGTCCCACTTACTCAGTCATCACGGAAGTATACTGCATTTGTTTTTGCTGGCAGAAGTTACCAATTTAAGGTTTTACCATTTGCATCAAATGGCAGTGCAGGGGCTTCATTGCGGCACTCGACACAGAATTGGGATCTGATTTGTTCGACCGAGTAACACTTTATGTAGATGAACCATTAACAGCTACTCCCGACTGGGAAAACCACTATGACAGACTGACACGTGTACTAAAAAGATTTTCGGAGGAGGACGTAACCGCTATATCCAAATATGGGACAGAAAGAATAAAACTTCTTGGGCATATAATATCGCCTGGAGGTATTGTGCCTGATCCTAAGAAAATGGCAGCGATCGAGAACTTCCCTCCTCCTAGAACCAAACAACAGTTAAAGGCATTTTTAGGTCTAGTGTCCTTTTTCAGACGATTCACAACCGACCAGCTCTTAAACGACAACACAGTGTCAAACTTGCTAAGAAAGAATGTACCCTGGATATAGAACGACCAGTGTCAGCAGTCGTTTGAATGAATACGGCAAGCCCTCTTAAATGCTAATCTTTTGTCGCATCTGGATATGTCAAAGGAATTTTGCCTTGCTGCAGATGCTTCCACTGCCGGGATAGGCGCTTGTTTATTGTTAATAGATGACGAGGAAGGAAACAAGGAAATAAGAATAATCGATTTTGCAAGTCGAGTGCTGTCGAGTTGTCAACGATCATACACAGTCACAGAACTCGAAGCACTGGCAGTTGTATGGGCCATGAAGAAGTTAAGATATTATGTGTATGGAAAAAAATGTAAAAATCTGTTCCCAGGTTCGATTACCGGTGGGGTCAGGGATTTTCTCTGCCTCGTGATGACTGGGTGTTGTATGATGTCCTTAGGTTAGTTAGGTTTAAGTAGTTCTAAGTTCTAGGGGACTGATGACCATAGATGTTAAGTCCCATAGTGCTCAGAGCCATTTTGTAAAAATCTTTTGTGATCATCAAGCCTTAAGTTTCTTATTAATATGCTAGTTAATGCACGACAGGTTGACTAGGTGGGTGCTTGCACTGCAGGAATATCAATTTCAAATAATGTATATAAAGGGTTGTGACATCGTAATACCTGATGTCCTATCACGTTTGCCACGTGGTTTGACTGAAATAAGAACAATTCTACAACAGGCGTCAGAGTATAAGATTTTAGTCATTAAAGACCATACTTATCGAAAGAAGTTCATACCGGTATGCAAGCAACTACCTAAGCTACAGGATGAAGACCCCGTCTTGGGAAAAATCAAAGAAAAACTCCTAGCTTAGGATGGAAATCCAACAGGAAGTCATTATTCTTTACAGAATGTGGTACTGTACTACCGGAAGGATGTTGACAATGACTTGTGGTGTATTTGTAAACCGGGAATATACAGGGTGTTTCAAAAATGACCGGTATATTTGAAACGGCAATAAGAACTAAACGAGCAGCGATAGAAATACACCGTTTGTTGCAATATGCTTGGGACAACAGTACATTTTCAGGCGGACAAACTTTCGAAATTACAGTAGTTACAATTTTCACAACAGATGGCGCTGCAAGTGATGTGAAAGATATAGAAGACAACGCAGTCTGTGGGTGCTCCATTCTGTACGTCGTCTTTGTGCTGTAAGCGTGTGCTGTTCACAACGTGCAAGTGTGCTGTGGACAACATGGTTTATTCCTTAGAACAGAGGATTTTTCTGGTGTTGGAATTCCACCGCCTAGAACACAGTGTTGTTGCAACAAGACGAAGTTTTCAACGGAGGTTTAATGTAACCAAAGGACCGAAAACCGATACAATAAAGGATCTGTTTGAAAAATTTCAACGGACTGGGAGCGTGACGGATGAACGTCCTGGATAGGTAGGGCGACCGCGTACGGCAACCACAGAGGGCAACACGCAGCTAGTGCAGCAAGTGATCCAACAGCGGCCTCGCGTTTTCGTTCGCCGTGTTGCAGCTGCGGTCCAAATGACGCCAACGTCGACGTATTCTCTCATGCGCCAGAGTTTACACCTCTATCCATACAAAATTCAAACACGGCAACCCCTCAGCGCCACTACCATTGCTGCACGAGAGACATTCGCTAACGATATAGTGCACAGGATTGATGACGGCGATATGCATGTGGGCAGCATTTGGTTTACTGACGAAGCTTATTTTTACCTGGACGGCTTCGTCAATAAACAGAACTGGCGCATATGGGGAACCGAAAAGACCCATGTTGCAGTCCCATCGTCCCTGCATCCTCAAAAAGTACTGGTCTGGGCCGCCATTTCTTCCAAAGGAATCATTGGCCCATTTTTCAGATCCGAAACGATTACTGCATCACGCTATCTGGACATTCTTCGTGAATTTGTGGCGGTACAAACTGCCTTAGACGACACTGCGAACACCTCGTGGTTTATGCAAGATGGTGCCCGGCCACATCGCACGGCCGACGTCTTTAATTTCCTGAATGAATATTTCGATGATCGTGTGATTGCTTTGAGCTATCCGAAACATACAGGAGGCGGCGTGGATTGGCCTCCCTATTCGCCAGACATGAACCCCTGTGACTTCTTTCTGTGGGGACACTTGAAAGACCAGGTGTACCGACAGAATCCAGAAACAATTGAACAGCTGAAGCAGTACATCTCATCTGCATGTGAAGCCATTCCGCCAGACACGTTGTCAAAGGTTTCGGGTAATTTCATTCAGAGACTACGCCATATTATTGTTACGCATGGTGGATATGTGGAAAATATCGTACTATAGAGTTTCCCAGACCGCAGCGCCATCTGTTGTTGACAATTGTAACTACTGTAATTTCGAAAGTTTGTCTGCCTGAAAATGTACTGCTGTCCCAAGCATATTGCAACAAACGGTGTATTTCTATCGCTGCTCGTTTAGTTTTTATTACCGTTTCAAATATACCGGTCATTTTTGAAACACCCTGTATATCAATGATCTGTTATGCCACGTGCCCTTTTCGTGGGGACACGTGTGTATTGCAATATGTAGAGCTGTGTTGGCAAGATACTGTCATTTTACGAATATGAAAAGAATAATACAGAATATTATAAGGACATGTGTGGTTTGTCAAAAGACGAAACCTGTAAATCTACCCACTGCAAGTGAGTTACAACCTGTTGTACGTAACAGACCATTACGTCTGGTTTCAGTGGACATTAAAGGATCGCTACCCACTGGCAGAAGTGGTGTAAAGTATATATTTGCAGTGTATGATGCCATTTCTAAATTCCTAAAATTATTACCCGTGAAAACATCAACGGCAACTTCCCTCATTCAGAAATTACGAACAGATTACTTTGTTAACATTGGCAAAAAATAGATCATTGTATTCTGTAATGCCACATATTTTACCGGTTTCAAATCGAAGATTTTTCTATAAGAGCAAGATGTTAGACAAATTTTCGTAGCTCGTTTTCATCCTGAAAGCAGTCTTGTAGAACGTAAATTGAAAGAATTGAACAAATTCATGCGAACATATATTCCGAATCGCCATTATAAATTGGTAGAATATGTTTCGACTTTTGAGGAACTCCACAATAGATTATCACATTCTGCCACCAGTTATACACCGATGGAAGTTATGTTCGGAAAAAAATGAAAAAGACAGCTGGCAGTCACCCTTGGCCGAGCAACGAAAGGTGAAACATGATTGGAAGATAAAAAAAGATAACAATGTATCAACCTGATGACGTGGTGCTAGTAAAGACCCACCCCAAGTCTTCTACGTTAGTTAAAAAGGGTAAGAAGTGGCAACCGGTATATGCCGCACCCTAAAAAATCATGGACATACCACACGGATGTAGCTATTTATTAGGTGACGTCCAGTCAGAAGAGATAAAAGGACTCTATCCATAGAAATACCTGAAGAAATTTGCTCAGTGGGGTAATATTCACATAGGTAAATAGAAGGTTAAGTTTATAGTGTTTTTTTCATAAATGCAAATGTTCAATTACAGTGTAGTATGTAAGGACAGTGATGCACCAAGAGTTTGAGCTACTCACTCTTGTAGATATTAAGAATAACAGTAATATAAAGACAATTGCCATTTGGAAAGGAATGAATAAATGCATAAAGCAGGAACACAGTTTATGTAGCTATGGGTTCAAGTTGTCATTTGTTGAGGTGTTGCTGGTGTTGTACCTCGAGGCGTTTAGCTCGTGACGGCGCCGCCAGGTGTGGTCTGCGCTCTGTGTCTGCTGCGGCGATGGAGTGGTCAACGCCCGATCGCCATAGGCGTGACACGCGCAGGCGTGGGACGTCAGAATCAGCTGATCGGCCGCGCTGCTGGCTCTGGCGATGCACGTCTGTCTGCGGCCGGGCATCAAGCTAGCATTGTCTTGCAGAACAACATGACATGGATCTTTTTCCTAGAATACCGTTTAGATGCGACACAGTTTTCGTTATATATCAGGTTTAGTTTTCTTAACACTACTACATAAATTTAAGAATACTTTGCAAATTTCATTTAAAGATGCTTTAAAATCTTATTCAAAACATGCAACAGGATGTAAGGATGAAAGAATTTTTCATTAGTATGTAGTGAACATTTTTTAGTTCTAAGTAGTAATGAAGCTTGCGGAAGGCAATATTATATTATAATATATGTATGTTGCTTCATGTATTTATGTGTATTCCGATCTGTGAAGCTGTGCGTCGTTTTTGAGTGCAAAGAATAAATTAAATTCAGTCTGACTATAATGGATCACATAGATTGGAAAGGGACTATCTTTTATCAACTTTTATCTGTTATCACTCTTCGTCTATCTCGTCATCGATGCGAGTAGTCGGACATCTAGGCGCGTGCTGTTGTATGTAAACATTATTGTACTTTTAATCAGATAATGTATTAGTTTCATGCTATTATTCACTTTTAATTAAAAAAGGGAGCCATATTTCATGTGCGCTTCCTTTGAATATCAGTAATTGAAGTTACTTTCAGCGCAACAATTGCAGCCGCCGTTGCAGCCACTGCCGCCATTACTTGGAAAATTAATTTATGAAATTAGCGGAACCGAATTATTCTAACGCTTCAGTTATAATACACATTTTTTGCACAGTTGCCAGCTGCTGTAACGGAAGACATAGCTTTAATATCTTTAATTTCAGTTTAACAGCCGAGATCCAGAGCCACGAATCAGACTACAATGCATACGAAAGAAAATGGCAAGAAACTATTCTCTCTCACGTGTGTGGGCAAATGCAAATAATAATCAGAGATTTCATGTTTGAGCAGAAACGTTCAGCCAAGGCAAGAACCTAAAAACGTTTATTTCATTTTCAACTCATATGCAACGTGTTACAAGATCAGTGTGTCTTATAATTATTAATGTGATTAATGATTTTGCTAAGGATTAACTTTCATTGAACAAACCGTCTTACAAAAAGCAAATCAAAGCATAAATCAAAATTAAACTAATAACCAATTTAGGTATTAATTTTGAGAAAAGCCCACCACGTAATAACGACATTGATATAAAAAGAAGGAGAAAAATATTGTATGTTATTATAAATCACGAGAGATTCTGACGACAATTCTACGCCATTCAATGAGATTCCAGGCCGAAGATGTGTCTGGAGACACCGCAGAGAGCGGTGGAATACCAACATCACTGCCGCTCACCATTCGGAACCACAAGTGATGTGATGGTCTAGTGTTGCATTTCCTTTCACAGTATTACCTCTTTGGTTTTCTTTCTCGGCATCCTTACAGCACAACAGGTTCAAGCTCAGTTTCCATCTTACGATGCTACCACTCGTCGAGCTTCGTGATTAGCATGTAGACCCTACACTTTGTATAACAAGAAGAAGTTTTGTTAACCCCTGAGATGTAGGGTCATCTGTTTCATTGCTCATTCTCGCACAAAAAGCCTCAGCACAGAACAGCGAAAGGAAACTTTTATCCAACGGTGGTATTAGAGCTAATGGTAACACATTTGATTAGGACGACAGAGTGCCGGCCGCGGTGGCCGAGCGGTTCTAGGCGCTACAGTTCGGAACCACGCTGTTACTACGGTCGCAGGTTCGAATCCTGCTTCGGGCATGGATGTGTGTGACGTCCATAGGTTAGTTAGGTTGAAGTAGTTCTAAGTTCTAGGGGACTAATGACCTCAGATATTAAGTCCCATAGTGCTCTGAGCCATTTTTAGGACGACAGAGGGTGGAGAATAACCATCAGAAGCTCATATTTTTTCTTCATCTGTTGTTTCAGTGGTAGGAAGACAGACGCTCGAGACAATTCTATCCCCTGCATCTGAGTAAACTGTTAGACGTCTTTTCGTGTGGTTTCTTGACAAAGCTGTGACTAGCCGCACATAACTAAAATGTATTATTTCTGTACGGTACCTATAAACAGGTGGGTAATCCCAGCTTTTGTTAGGTATTAAATGTTCACAGTCTTCATAACCTGATAATTTATTTATTTGTTGCGCTTTTATTTATTGCTTATTTAGCCAAATCAGATTAGAGCTTTAAGGCCCTCTTTTACGTCTGACTAGAAACAATATACAAAAAAAAAAAAAATCGTAACAGTAGACAATAATAATTTGCATACTTCATAAAAATAGTAACTGGCAATAATAATAATAATAATAATAATAATAATAATAGTAGTAGTAGTAATGTTACAAGAGCGGACAAATTAAGAAATAAATTGATTTACTGCTTCATAACGAATTCAATAATAATAATGTGCACAATTAATAAACACTAATAACTGACACTGATAATAATAATAGTAATAATAATAATCATAATCATAATAACAGTGACACTACCAGAAAATAATGGTGGCATTAAGGTGATGGAGACTAGTTTAAAACTTTTGAAGCAATGATTCGTATTACAAGAATTGGAAGAGATAAAGAAAGAGGAGAAGGCTAAAATCAAAGTGAAAGTGGCTGCTAGGAAATAAGAGATTCTCAGGACAGTTCTCTATAGTAAAAGGTAGGAAAGAGTATTGGAGGAGAGTGGGTTGGAGACAGTGAGTGTAGAAAGATAGCTATTATGATAGAAAGTGCGCCGTTAGCACTCTTTTGAATACTGTTGCACAGGCGGGATCCAAATGCAACAACTGATTAAGGGAACATTGCAGTGTTGTGTAGTGGTATAAAGATTTTACTTTGTTGAGAACGAGTATATCTACAGTGTCGTCCAGATGATTGTATAAGGGCTGAAAATAGAAAGGGGGGAGCAATGATTAAGAAAACGATACAGCAAGTACAGGGTATACTAATCTCTACGGTTATCGTCACGTAACCAAGGTAAATGTTTATAGACAGGAGTGATATGGTCGAAACAACGTACATCACATAATGTACCTTACACAATCATTCATTGCTTCGCTAATAAACCATTGGTAGGGTACGTCTACTCCTGTTCTGATACCATCTGAACATTTGTGGAGCAATAAAATGCTAGTTTGAAAGTCCACTTTAAGTTCGTGCTAGTCCAATTCGACCTATGTATTCGTTTGCTGCTGTAGCGATTGCGTTAGAATAAAACCAGTCCAGCCAGTGTATTGGAATGAGGAAAACTGTCTAGAACAACTCTCACACGCCAGCAGTGTTAACAATGTTGATACATACAAACCGGACCGTGATTTCCTTGCCAAGCGTTATTCATGTTCACACCTGAACGCTGAAGATAATTACTTTACGTTATCCTGTTTGGCAGATGTTCTAGCAATCTAGTACGATGTTGTTTCATTTTATCTGTAGACGCTCGCCATTTGGAGCTTGATTCTTTGCAGCTCGTATTATGAGAATTGATTTTATTCAGCATTCTTTTTTTAAATTATTTGTTAGTATTACATTTTTTTTCTTATCGAAATATCTCTGTGTTTGTTTGTTTCATGAGATGACAGGATTATCCTGAAAAAATAATAAAACTGATAATCGTATCGTATTTAAAATTGTACGTCAGACGACTGAGTTGGAACCTAGTATGAAGAAACCTCTCTCTGTGCTGCATCTCACCTTGTAAGAAGTTACGAGACTACTACTTCAGGTGATACAAGGAAAGTGTCAAAATAGTTTAGAAAAATATGAAATAATCTACTGACCACAATCAGACAGAAAACACTGGACCTGCCAAAACCATTAAGGGAACAAGTATTAGTAGTTTTTTAGGCTGAAATCATCTGGTCAGTCTTTTATCTGGAAGGGAGCACCTTGATTTTGGTACCCCCCTACGTATAACCCATTGTTGTTTTATTGCTCCACATTTGGTTGTCAGCGGTGAGATTGATTTCAGTCTGATTGGTCACTGTCTCTTCCAAAAGAGTAAAACTAAACTAACTCCGTATTCTGAGAGTATTTAATTGTCCAAGAAAATAACTTGATTTCACACATCCAAGCGATTTCTTCTCCGCATTAGTAGAAAGGTTTGCTCAATTATATACTTTCAGACAAGCTTTTGGACAGCGTTGACAGAATATAAGCCATGAATGACCATACTCCAACGCGGCACAGGTATTTGAAACGGTATAGCATAATTTCATGCGACAGTGTTATGCAAGTCCTAGGCTAAACGTCTCTAAGGTAGATGAACTATAAAATGTTCACCTGGAACAATCGTTAATGTAATTATGTGTAAATATTATTTCTGCCTCAGTCAGAGAGATACAGTTAAGATACGTAGAAAAAAATGGTTCAAATGGCTCTGAGCACTATGGGACTTAACTGCTTTGGTCATCAGTCCCTTAGAACTTAGAACTACTTAAACCTAACTAACCTAAGGACACCACATACTTCCATGCCCGAGGCAGGATTCCAACCTGCGACCGTAGCGGTCGCACGGTTCCAGGCTGTAGCGCCTATAACCGCTCGGCCACTCCGGCCGGCGCAGTGTACAGTAAAGGTTATTGTCTGTCAATAGTTGGAGCAGTAACAGAAACACATTGTATCATAATTATCGTTACTGTAATTTGAAATAAATGATAGCTACTTTGGAAGTGAAAGGAGCACCGCAAACATGTGTGCCTTCTCTTGCACGTGTCACGTATCTTTCACCTTGGTCGCAAGGAGACGGTTACGTGATGCAGCACTGCCACCAAATCCCTATCGCTGTATCATTTGCCGTTTCCTCGCTTTTCTCCTGCGTCTCAGTGAAATCCGTGGTCGTCTCTGTTCCACTTCTCAGGTTGACCAGTACTGTAGTAACTTGATTCACCACTCTCAAGACTACTTACGTAACAGTAACGGTGGTACACTATTAGTTGCATCTTCTGAAAGGACAGAAGTAGTCTCATCTCATGTACATCTTAAAAGTGGGAAAATGAATAAATATAAATCATAGGGAATTCCATGTCAGATAACTTAATTAATATCTGAACGTATATATTTTGATCACACCTCTGTACGTACTGTATGGTTACTCACAATGTCACGGAAATATACAGCCTCTGTATTTCACATGAAGATGGTTTTTCTAATAAGTGCAAAGAAAAGCGCAGCACTCTTCGGTGAGGAAACGATGTAAGAAAATTATTTTCTCTGGCCCTGAAATCGATGGATCAAAACATTACACTTTGTGGTAGTTGACAAGACGACGTTGGATGAAGTTTCAATGTACTACCAAGTTCGAAATTAATACGTAAGAAACCAGGAAAGCGAAATCTCAAAAACTACTATTCGCCTACTAATTTCTCTGCATATATACAATAGTCTCTGTAGATAGAGGACAAACAGCAGAATTGGAGATAAATACACCTGCTATTTAGCGAACCCCAACCCCCCCCCCACTTGAACCATGGACCTTGCCGTTGGTGGGGAGGCTTGCGTGCCTCAACGATAAAGATAGCGTTCCGTAGGTGGAACCACAACGGAGGGGTATCTGTAGAGAGGCCAGACAAACGTGTGGTTCCTGAAGATGGGCAGCAGCCTTTTCAGTAGTTGCAGGGCAACAGTCTGGATGATTGACTGATCTGGCCCTGTAACACCATCCAAAAGGGCCTTACTGTTTTGGTACTGCGTACGGCTGCAAGCAAGGGGAAACTGCAGCCGTAATTTTTCCCGAGGTCATGCAGCTTTACTGTATGATTAAATGATGATGGCGTCCCCTTGGGTACAATACTCCGGAGGTAAAATAGAAAATTTAAAAAGGGAAATGGTTAGGTTAAAATTAGATATAGTGGGAATTAGTGAAGTTCGGTGGCAGGAGGAACACGACTTTTGGTCAGGTGAATACAAGGCTATAAATACAAAATCAAATAAGGGTAATGCAGGAGTAGGTTTAAAAATGAATAAAAAAATTGGAGTGCGCGTAAGCTACTACAAACAGCATAGTGAACGCATTATTGTGGCCAAGATAGACACGAAGCCCACACCTACTACAGTAGTACGAGTTTATATGCCAACTAACTATGCAGATGATGATGAAGTTGATGAGATGTATGATGAGATAAAAGAAGTTATTCAGGTAGTGAAGGGAGATGAAAATTTAATAGTCTTGGGTGACTGGAATTCGACAGTAGGAAAAGGAAGAGAAGGAAACGTAGTAGGTGAATATGGATTGGGGCTAAGAAATGAAAGATGAAGCCACCTGGTAGAATTTTGCACAGAGCATAACTTAATCATAGCTAACACTTCGTTCAAGACTCATAAAACAAGGTTGTATACATGGAAGAACCCTGCAGATACTAAAAGGTTTCAGATAGATTATATAATGGTAAGACAGAGATTTAGGAACCAGTTTTTAAATTGTAAGACATTTCCTGGGGCAGATGTGGACTCTGACCACAATTTGTTTGTTATGAACTGTAGATTAAAACTGAAGAAACTGCAAAAAGGTGGTAATTTAAGGAGATGGAATTTGGATAAATTGAAAGAACCAGAGGTTGTACAGAGTTTCAGGGGGATCATAAGGGAACAATTGACAGTAATGGGGGAAAGAAATACAGTAGAAGAAGAATGGGTAGCTTTGAGGAATGAAATAGTGAAGGCAGCAGAAGATCATGTAGGTAAAAAGACGATGGCTAGTATAAATCCTTGGGTAACAGAAGATATACTGAACTTAAGTGATGATAGAAGAAAATCAAAAATGCAGCAAGTGAAGCAGGCAAAAAGGAATACAAACGTCTCAAAAATGTGATCGACAGTAAGAGCAAAATGTCTAAGCAGGGATGGCCAGAGGACAAATGTAAGGATGTAGAGGCTTATCTCACTAGGGGTAAGATAGATACTGCCTACAGGAAAATTAAAGAGTCCTTTGGAGAAAAGAGAACCACTTGCATGAATATCAACAGCTCAGATGGAAACCCAGTTCTAAGCAAAGAAGGGAAAGCAGAAAGGTGGAAGGAGTATATAGATGGTCTACACAAGGGCGATGTTCTTGAGGACAATATTATGGAAATGGAAAAGGAGGTAGATGAAGATGAAATGGGAGATATGATACTGCGGGAAGAGTTTGACAGATCACTGAAAGACCTAAGTCGAAACAAGGCCCCGGGAATAGACAACATTCCATTAGAACTACTGACAGCCTTGGGAGAGCCAGTCATCACAAAACTCTACCATCTGGTGAGGGAGATGTATGAAACAAGCTTAATTCCCTGAGACTTCAAGAAGAATATAATAATTCCAATCCCAAAGAAATCAGGTGTTGACGGATGTCAAAATTACCGAACTATCAATTTAATAAGCCACAGCTGTAAAATACTAACGCGAATTCTTTACAGACGAATGGAAAAACTGGTTGAAGCCGACCTTGGGGAAGATCAGTTTGGATTCCGTAGAAATGTTGGAACACGACTTATATTAGAAGAAAGATTATGGAAAGGCAAACCTACGTTTCTAGAATGTGTAGACTTAGAGAAAGATTTTGACAATGTTGACTGGAATATTCTCTTTCTAATTCTGAAGGTGGTAGGGGTAAAATACCGGGAGCGAAAGGCTGTTTACAATTTGTACAGAGAGCAGATGGCAGTTATAAGAGTCGAGGGACATGAAAGGGAAGCAGTGGTTGGGAAGGGAGTGAGACAGGGTTGTAGCCTTTCGCCCATGCTATTCAATCTGTATATTGAGCAAGCAGTAAAGGAAACGAAAGAAAAGTTCGGAGTGGGCATTAAAATCCATGGAGAAGAAACAAATATTTTTAGGTTCGCCGATGACATTGTAATTCTGTCAAAGACAGCAAAGGACTTGGAAGAGCAGTTGAACGGAATGGACAGTGTCTTGAAAGGAGGGTATAAGATGAACATCAACAAAAGCAAAACGAGTATAATGGAATGTAGTCGAATTAAGTCGGGTGATGCTACGGGAATTAGATTAGGAAATGAGACACTTAAAGTAGTAAAGGAGTTTTGCTATTTGGGGAACAAAATAACTGATGATGGTCGAGGTAGAGAGGATATAAAATGTAGACTAGCAACGGCAAGGAAAGCGTTTCTGAAGAAGAGAAATTTGTTAACATCGAGTATAGATTTAAGTGTCAGGAAGTCATTTCTGAAAGTATTTGTATGGAGTGTAGCCACGTAAGGAAGTGCTAAGTGGACGATAAATAGTTTAGACAAGAAGATAATAGAAGCTTTCGAAATGTGGTGCTACTGAAGAATGCTGAAGATTAGATGGGCAGATCACATAATTAATGAGGAGGTATTGAATAGAATTGGGGAGAAGAGGAGTTTGTGGCACAACTTGACTAGAAGAAGGGATCGGTTGGTAGGACATGGTCTGAGGCATCAACGGATCACCAATTTAGTACTGGAGGGCAGCGTGGAGGGTAAAAATCGTAGAGGGAGACCAAGAGATGAATACACAAAGCAGATTCAGAAGTATGTAGGCTGCAGTAGGTACTGGGAGATGAAGAGGCTTGCACAGGATAGAGTAGCATAGAGAGCTGCATCAAACCAGTCTCAGGACTGACGACCACAACAACAACAACATTTAGCGAACATATGAATCATTTCCAATATGAGAAATACAGACGCCCTTCAAATGAAAGACTGATGCACTATAAAAGAAATAATGGCCATTGTTGGGACATTTGTGGAAAAATGAAAATTATTTGTTAAATGAAGTGTCAGAAGCAGAAAGCGAGTAAAGTCTTTAATTAGCAGTGTAACTATGCCGACTTTCGGACAACATGACAGGTCCTGAACCCTGGCAATGTCTTGCAGAGCCATTGACCCTGAAAGCAAGATGTTGAATGTCACGTCACCAGTAATGTCCGTTTATATGACACTCATCATGACATCACGACTGCCCCTTCACATAGCCTCACAGTAGTGGGAAATTAAAAGGAAATGGAAAATACCATAAACTAATGCCCAGTTCAAATGTATCGAAATATCTGAACTTTGTGTAAACTAGGGTCCCGTTAAGAAGTATCTCTACGATATCAATTGAGCTTTAATTGGTACCCATGCTCAAGAGTATCCATACGATCTGAATTTTGCGTAAATTACTGCCATGTTCAGAAGTATCCAGACGATCTTAATTTTCTTCTATGGTCAAAGGTATTCGAGTATTCATCAGAGATACATAAACATACTGATAGTAATTGTGTAACTCCCTACAGTGATTTAACTTATAGGTTAGGCAACACTCCTCAAAGATCTCTGTACCATAATTGGTACAGAGATCGTTGACGAATGTTGCAGACTGGAGCTTCAAACTAAGTATTTCCCAATCCTAAATGAATATTATTTATCTAAAATACATATGCACACACACACACACACACACACACACACACACACACACACACACACACAGTATTCATATTTCATATTGACATTGTGAAACGTCACAGGTTTACGCTTCATTTAACTAACTGATTAATTTCTACATGTTTAATAATTCATTTTACGCCGAGAGCGTCCTTTCAATGTTTCGTCTAGCTAATTAACCTCTGGATTCAAGAATGCTTTCGTGTATATTTTTTCTTGTGTTACTGTCACACCTCCTCTCTCGTCCTTTGATCCCGTGATGTATGTGGATGGATAAACATAATTATGCCTCGCATATATAATAATCTATGTTAGTCAAAGATGGTAGCAGTAGGGTAGTTTAGCACCAACATAATAACTTGAGCAGATTCGGCAGAGAGTTCGTGATTCAAAAGATAGTGGGGATGAGCAGGGCAGAGTTTGTGAGGTTGGTTCTTACTGAGGTCCTTTTTTTGAACGGTTGGCGGTGGGTCCTGGAACGCGCCATGTTAGGACACTCTGGGACCGCCGATTGAACGAGACGGACACAGGGGTGCGGCGCTCGTCATGGATGGTGAGAAAATTCATAATGTAGGTTTTTTGGGGTAACATTGATTATGAAACATGTTCGGGTGTGAATTAATACCGGGGAACGTTCAGCGATATTTTATTTGTAGAAATTTTTCATATTAATGTATTTCAACTAGCGGATTTGGGCGCGAGGTGAGTGAGGACATGAACCAACGGTTCTTGTTCTTAGGTCAATAGCGGATAGGTTCATTAATGTTTCATTTGTTGTATAGTTTAGTTCTGGATACAAGCAATATAAATTTTTCATGATTCTACGAATTATTTTACTCGTTTCTTTGTTGTCGAACTTGACCGCGTGTTGCAAGCATTCATAACTGTAGTCTCTGGATTTGCCTTTCGTTAACCATAGCATGAATAATGTGGAGTCATGAAGCCTGGGCTGGTTTGCTCACGTTGCATTGCGGTTGCATAATACGCGGTTTCAACATGAACTTATCCGCATGGTACTGCATGTGTAGTAACCCAAGTAATGTTTGAGAGAGTGAAAGGTGATATCCTTCCCTGTTACACACGTTAATTAGGTGTGACAATAACTAAATTGTGTTAAGTGGCCACCATTCAGTAACATTCATTTTTACCCATTTTAATCATTAGTAGATGTAACTGGCGACGAAGTGTTGTCTATGTTTCCGGTATGACGAGATGCATGAGATAGTGAGTGCTTCATGAAGGTTTTGGCACTGAGAGTAGTCGTTTTCTTAAATATAATAGATTTCATGTATGTTTTGTCACAGAGGGTAATAGTTTTCTTAAATATTATCGAAATAAATCAGAATGATAATTGAAATTCTCTCTTAGTGTTATTCAATATCCTTCATCCACACCACTGAGATAATGATTATATTCTATGAATTTTCAATCCAGGCATATCCATTGTATGCATTATGCACTTTATGCGACTAACTGAATTCATAGTATGAAAAAAAAGAAAGTCTTACAGTCCCTAATGAACACGTATTGTTCCATGGCCATTCACCGATGTTGCGTCATCTGTTGCTTCATTTTTAAATTAGAATACTATCTTCTATATGGGGTTTGATTACCCATATTTCAATTTATCGGGCCTAATTGAAAGAATTAGACAAATAGCGGTAGAAATGGGAACCATGGAGCACTGCGTCCGCTTATATTAAAGGGAGATACTTCTTACATGAAAAACAATCAGAATAACAAACAAGGGTTAGACTTTCAATTGTATGTCTAATTTATCTGTTAAAATGTATAGGAAAACATGACTTTGGAATCTGAGATTATGTGCTACACTGTTATACCCATGTTTAAATTGTTCTACAACAGCACGAACGAATGTGGCTAAAAATAACGTTCGTAGCAGGCAGTTGTTACTCCTGTAAGTCCTCAATGGTTCTGTGAACAGAGAGCAATCCGTCCAAGCCTGTACTGTGAGACACTTGATGACTAAGATATTATGCTCATTAGGCATGCAGTGATGCATGGAACAAACAATCAGTTCAAATTAGAGTTCTAGAACTGATGGCTATTGCAATAGTGCCATTAATGTGTAAATTACACTTAAGATCTAAAATATGACTGTAGTTGCAGTGTGTTTTATATTTCAAATATTTTTGTATTTTGATGAATGATACAGACCATTCCGTTTTGGTACAAGCATCTAATTGTCAGTTACAGTCACAGGTCTATAGTTGGACTGGATATTTCGATACGCAGCATAACTGTGTTTCGTGTTCGAATTTTTATTTATCTTTATTTCAAGGCTACGATGGTAATTTCAAGATATGAATGATTCCTATCAATACGAAATCTAATCCATCATTGTCTCTGGGCACGTTGTTGTGCTTATACCTCATATTTGCTGCATTAAGAATATGCTATTTAATTGGTACAAAGCACCAACTATGTCGTCATCACACAACATGTTTTAATACACGTAAATGTACTACATCAGCTGATATTACGTATCATATTGCAGCAACTAGACACAGCAAACATACCATTTCTCATACTTTGCAAAATATAATATTATAACATCTATAGATACATTTTTACATGTGATCATATATTAACTACGCTGCAATGAGTCATATGAACCAATTTAGATACATGTGTACATATTACCAGTGCAGTATTGAAACTGAAAAAGACCACAATGTAGATGGTGTCTCGCTGTAACATACTCGTAATAACTGCTAAAAACCAAGCAGCCTAAGAAATACTTGCATTACTTAATTATTCATTACTCAATTAGAGAATTACGTACATACAAAATGAAGGGTGTGCTTAGGGTTATTCAGTAGGTCGTAAAACCCATTGGGCTACATTAAGCTTAGGTGAAGGACTGAATTCTATCTGTGTCAGTCACATGAAATGGTTTGAATACTGAGGTGTGTAATGCCACTTGTATGTTGTGTTCTGACATACACATATACTCATATTTAAGTAAGACAGTTAAACTATAATCACAAATAAGGAACTACCCAAGTAGGATAGAAGTATTATTTATAAGACATGTGACACAAGGCTATCACTGATGTTCCACTCATCATCCAGCTAAGACAAATATATGATGTGAACTATGACTCATTTATTTTCAGTATAATGTAGCATTGAAACACTGTTAGTAAGAAGGCATCGTAGAGTAAATTATATACATGGGCTCAGTTCAGCAACGCAAAGACATATACCTACATGTGTACTATGGCTGTATTTGCAGTGGTGTCAAAATGTGTTACTAGAAGGAAAACAATAAAAACAGATGAGGCACCACAGTAAAAGAAGAATGTCAGTGTCATAAAATTGAATCACATTAGAGAGAAGAAGAAAAAGTAGATCAAGAAGAAGAAGAAGAAGGGGGGAGAGAGATAGAGTAAAAACATTTATTATGCAAAAGGATAAGCATGGCTAACGATGATGATCCACTCACTACATCCAACTAGGCGTATATACGTTCTGGACTAGGGCTTCTATCCACATGGTGTACCACAATAGTGGAACAACATTAGTGACATAAAACATAGAGTAAATTATACTTCTGTTCTTGACTACATAGTGGAAACATATGTAACCACATTGTGTACTGTGACTATATATGAGTTGGTACGTCAGTGTTTATTAAAAATATGTTACAATGGAGACAGTACAGTACTTTACTCTGTTGCTCATGAGCACATATCTAATTCAAATTGGTTTGGTAGAACATGGTGAATATATGACCATTTTTATAAAAGGTACGTTGGGGCCTTAGGGTGGTGGATTGTATCACCAAAATCAGTAATAATTAAACAAATTAATACATAGAGCTGATAGTGTTATTCTTGCCACCACTTTTGTATATAACATCTGGCCTCATATTATCCATTAGATGATGGATATACAGAAATAATTTAATATGATTTGATGTGTCGAAATGTCAGAAAATGTAATGTCGGAAAATAATTTCACTACCAACGTATTTCCAAAATTAAAATATTTTAAAAGCGATATAAGATTTAGTCAATAAGGTCGATTACATTTCTCTAGTAAAGAACATGATGCATTGTTTTCTTCTCGCTAAATGATGGTTGATGAGATATAGCATTGCTGTAATTTGGCAGTTTGCTCCCTAGAAATATTCTACAGCTGCCTCTCTGGTGACACTACACACGTCCAAGGTTAGGCAAATGTGTTCCATATCTTAAATAGCATCATCATGTCAATGGTTATCGCAGGAACATTGATGCCTTCTCTGAACTGTTCCAGTGTTCTTGGTAGAGAGGGTGGGGGGAGGATGTTTACATAAACATGACGCTTAATGTATTTCCTCCACCCCCTCAAAGAAAAGATTACGAGGCGTCCGGTACAGGTGAACTAGGGTTCCAAGAGTATAGAGCCAGATCGTCTTCACCACTACGCCTTCTCAAGCAGTTCGTCGTTTAGATAGCAATAGACATCGATAATGCAACATCTCACATTACCAGGCACACATCACAATCTTCTCGCCGAAGAAAAATGGCGTATACTGTGATACTGCACAGAAAACGTTCATATTCAGTGAATCTCGTTCTTGCGCCGTTATTTCATTAGGTTTTTCAGTGCCCCACACTCCCACATTTTGCCGATTAACACCACAAGATGAATGAAAGATCGCTCATATTATAACACACAAACCCTCTTTTCTTATTCTGTTGCCATTTTGTCAAGGTAGTGCACTTGTAACATCAACAGGAGGGCACAATGTAAACTCCGTGAGTTTGTGGTTCTGTTCGTACATCAGTCATATTTGCAGACGTACTGCACTGGTTTATGCAGAACACTAAAAAGGAATTGGTGATTTAAAGTAGATCTTTACGTCACAAACCCTTTAAGCAATAAAGTAGCATTGTGTCATTTTATTTGAAAGCCTGCATTCATGTTCTTGGCGTAAAGTGAATTATTGAAATAAAATTATGGCACTTCACACAAACACCGTGTCTGTTCCTGAGTAACTGCTTGAAATATATTTTAGATGTGTGCAAACTTTTGAGATAGGCTTGCCACCATGGATCCAATCAGTAAATGAAGCCGTCTTCCTGGGAAGTTCGTCTTTCTGTCACCAGTGGAACGTAAACCGAAGAACACCTAAGAAGGAAAATGATGTAAAAGATACATTAGCCAGTCAGTAACAATGATTAAATTTTTGTGATGTAGAACATTATACATTATCTTTTCTCCCTCAAATAGTGCTTGGTGTGGTGAAGCATTAGTGCAAAACTCTAAGCACTTGAGGTGACGACTGTTCAATTTTTTCACCACCAGTAATATAGCCTACGGCATACCTAAGATCGAAATGTCAATATAGTTGCGTATTTTGATAGATACTGAAGACAATTTGGACAGAAACTAGTATTGCTCTTATGATTTGAAAGTTTACAGTCATGTTATAGACACCAAGTGTAACTTACACATTAACCGCAGTATTCCAGCAGCCGCAGTTATTGAGCAGCAATTTGGAATGAGTGTATATTTATGTCAACAGTCACTGCTTGCCTGATGAACATGAAAAGAGGTATTCGGAAAGTTAGTTGCGATCGATAGCGAAAAGGAAATCACTGTGTAAATCAAAAATGTTTTGTTTGTAACAATTAGCTACAACCTCCAGCTACTTACGTACGAAGTCGCTGCTCCGACTTAAAGGTTTGACGTAGCGTTGTATCAGCTTTCCAATACCCTCGTGACAGAATGAAGCCACTAGTGCTTGCCGCCAATTGTCTACGCTGGTCTACGGCTCGTTGTCTGTGCCATAATGTTGTCTCCATAGCCAGCGGTTCAAGTGAGCAGAGATGAAAATCACGGACTGTATTGTGCGTGATCAAACATTTCCCATCAAAAACCTGCAGCAGACACTTCATTTCCTCTGATGAATGTGGCTGACAGTTGTCTTGAAGAAGGAAACGCGTGACAGTTATGTTGGCTGCACAGCAGCCAGAGAGCGAAATTTTTCACCAGGACTTCGTACTTGGCGGGAGAAAGCATTTTTCTAGGCGTCTTTACGTCCTCACAGTGCGTTCAGAACTGAAAAGAGCATACTAAAGACACTGTCCAATACATTTGTGGAAACATTCATCATATTATCACACTGGTTTCCATTTCACGAACGAATAGCCCGAGTATCAGCCAACATGTATTTTATTGAGTCATAGGCTTGGACGGAGTCTCACAGACTCACTGAAGCCTAAAATGGAGTGCCAACTGACTTTTTAGCGCGTTATTCTTATCAATATGTGTTTATATATGGAGACAGCATTTTGACACTTAATTTCAGATTCCACCCCCGTTTTTAGGTACCAGTATTAACAGACACTTTTTCCATGCAAAGAACGCTTTTACATTTGACATGGACATTGACAGTGTGACACTACACATAAACATTGTGTGTGTTTGTGGGGGGGAGTCTGGAGGGTAGGAGACGAGGTACTGTCAGAACTGAAACTGTGAAGGCGGGTCGTGAGTCGTGCTTGGGTAGCTCAGATGGTAGAGCACTTGCCCGCGAAAGGCAAAGGCCCCGATTTCGTGTCTCAGTCCGGCACACAGTTTTAATCTGTCAGGAAGTTTCATGCGTGCTGTTAAATTAAAAGATGAAGATAGCCTCGTATTGAAGAAAAGAGTTCGCACTTTAAACGTTCTCTTACGTGGCGGCTTAACAGTACTTTCCAATACATAATTTTCAACTATTTCCCTAATTCTCACAATTTCTACGTAGAGAGTGGATGAGAGTAAAACAGAGTTACATACTGCCAACTACGAAATTCAACATGGCCGCGACACTCTTGGATTGAGCTTGTTTAGTAATTCTGGATTATGAAAGGTTTAAAATATGAATACAAGAGACATTCTGGATGTTCATACAGTCCATGAAATCATATTCAGATAAGATTCCATAGGCTATTGAAATTTCACTATCACAGAGTATACTGGAACAACAAGCCTGTATGTACTACAACGATTTTCAGCACCTACTTTTTTGGAGAAGGACACTGAAAAGATAATAAATCTCAAGGAAGTGGATGATGAATTTAGTTTCTTAAATGTAAATGTGTTTGTGAAGATATTTCAAACTTTGGGCTGCGAATAGTAGAACGACACAAGAAAATATCATATGAAGAAATGTCCTGGACAGACTTAGTCATCGCACGCCAAATCAATGTCTTAGATAGTAGTTAGAGATTAAAACTAATAACAGTAGCTAAAATCAGCGCCAAGAACTAATCTTCACGAATCAAGAGTAATCTACATTCATTACTCTGACATCAGATGGAGAAATGGTTAACCGGATATCGCGCTATACTTATGCGAGACATATGTTGAAAAAACGTCTTTGTTTGCAGTTCAAGCTTCGATATTTGCGAGTTATGGCACCATTAAATTTTGGGATAACAACCCTGAGGTTACGTAATACGTCACCCACTCGTAGTAAAACACAAGCATCACGAATTCTTTTCGAATGACTGAGCTGGTACTGTCAGCGGCTTTATAGTAGGAGCTTAACATATTTTCCATTATATTGAACGGATTCATCTACAAAAAGTTCATTGAACATGTTCTATCTAGATCACAATTCGTCGACTAAATATAGTCTCAGTTTAAAGGTATTCCGTATGTGTGATGCTTACGTTACATTAACGATGCGGTACTTAAGAGACGAAACCAATAAACGTTTTTTTCGACAATTAATGTGTCTAGTTTAAAAGACTACATTCGATACTGGTGTCAATATGGAAATTTGAATGCCGCTGAAGCTGCACCTGAATAATAGTTTGAATGACTCGCGCCAAGAATAGGTGGTATATTATAAAGTAATGTATGTTACGGAAATCAGATTCTGTAATTGTCTCTCTTGTTCCCGCGTACATAATTACATCTTACCATTGGATTTCCCTGAGGCTGACAAGACGAATGAGTAACCCGCTTGTAATTTACAGAATGCTTGTGAAAGTAACTACATGGATCCAGACAAATATTTTGAAAACTGAAGAACTAAAAATTTAGCGCTTTTGTTCACTTGAACAATACTACAGAGCCAAAAGTTTTTTTTCCGGTCCTACTACACTGTCTCGTCTTTTCGTCAAGGAGTAGCATTGCACCAAAAATCCTCTATCATTTTCAGCTTACAGTCCATTTACAAACTGCCCAACAATATTCATTTTCTACGGCTTCTAGAACCACAAAAGCCTTTATTTCTTGTCTTACGCAAATTGTATCATGCAGTCTCTTCTTGTTGTTGTTTTCCACATATACTCGCATATAACCTCACTGAATCTGTAGATAAAACTTTTATTCTGTTTTCTTCAGGTTTTCTAACAGTCTGCGATTCATCATACAGTAGTGTTCTCCAGACGTACATTTTCATATATTACTTACTCAAATGAAAGTTCATGTTTCACACTAGTAGTCTGTTTCTCCCTTGCCAGTGCTACTTTGCCTCTTGCTCCATTCTTGCTTTGTCCGTCATGCGCTGTTTACTTTTCCAGAGAACATTTTACATACTGTCTATAGCCCGCAAACCAATGGTATAGTGCGTGGAGGGAAATACTTAGTGCACCCGAGTCACTTCCTCCTTTTCCTGTTCCGGTCACGAACGGTTCGCCGGAAGAACGACTGCTGGTAGACCTATCTGATTTTGTAATCGTGTTCTTCTCGCGAGATGTACGTAGAAGGAAGCAATACATTGGTTCTCTCTTCGAAGATCCTAAGCCTTCCGACCCTTAACAGTGAACGACACCATGATTTAAAACGCCTGTCTTTCAGCGTCTGTCAATGGAGTTGGCTAAGCATCTCAATTATACTTTCACGCTTACTAAATGAATCTCTAATGGTACGTGTTGCTCTTTACTGATCAGTCTTTGTCTGGTACATTCCCAATCCTTATTTTCTTTATAGTATTGTTCATTCCATGGAACAGTTTATAACGTTATTTTTTTAAATGAGAACACGACACTATGTGACAAAATGTTCTTTATCTCAGACACGCCTTTGAAAATCAAAACCGCAAAAAAATATCCAGTCCAACGATCTCTGAGTTCTACTGTATGTTAATAAGATTAGCTTGAGAGGCTTCCAACCTGCTATGTTATAATTCGTTTTCGTTTCGTTTTTCTTTTATTTTCTTGTATAAAAGCTGACGTTTTAAGCTTCAGTTTTCTTTTCACTACTCAATTATCTCTCTCTGTCGGATCGTAGCAGAAGCGACGTGTAATTTCTTTGTACTGCGTGCTTACGGTACGATAAGTTAAATATTAATACTTTAAGAGTGCTTCATTTCCTAAGATCAGATAATACGTATACCTTATTTGATACAATGTTTTCTAGACTACATGTATTATTCATGATTTTTATAGGCCACCTTGGTAAGGTTGGAGCCTGATTTTTCACCGTTCAAACGTTTCTACTTAGTTTTTGGTATTTCGTCGATCATACTGTTAATGCAGAAAGAGTCTACCTACTTCATTGTCGCATTCCTGTCAAATAAGATATTATTATAGCAAGAATTACATTAAACGTTCACGGTCGAGTGTCACTGAATAATACTGGCTGCAGACAACCGAGGCATGTTGGGTTGAGACGTAATCACAATTTCTTAATGATGTATCTTATTTTCTTTGGGTCACGAAGTGTTGCTTTCAGAAGATATTAATGCCGATAATAGATACAAACTATAAAGCTATCGCAATTGTAATATGTATTCTTGACATGACAGGAATATTAGCGCAAGGCATTCTTGAATCATTCTAATTTTTTAATGTCGTTCAGCTGGAGCACTGTTCCATTGTAGAACTTTTCCTATCGAGATGGCACATTTCAGGTTACTGTAAATTTTCATCACTTTCGCAGAGGATAGCAATATCATAAGCAAATTTTTCTGTGATGTTATTTCATTCCAAATGTTAAACGCATTTATCGATATTTGTGTGTTATTTTTTAATGGATCTTCGACAAAAGAGATGAAGCAAAAGAGATGAAGTGCAGGGAAAAAGGACTGCTTCTTTACAGCAGGCTCTTTCAAACCAGAGTAATTTATTGTCTTACTTCTCCCTTTTCATTCTTATAATTTTTGTATGTTATGTTTATTTTTCTGTATAGTAAAATCGAGAAATTCCAAGAAAGCTTATTTTCTTTTATTTGTACATCTTGCTTCTCTGTTAGGCAGTTCACACTAAACGACCCAGGGAAACTTTTCCATACCCTTAGAGACTGTTACAGTCAGAGAACGTAAATGCAGTTGTGAGGGCCCCACTTGTTCGTGGAGCCCGATTTTCTAAAATATTTCATGAAAAGTGACATGGTACTCCCTCGGATTCGTCTGCCACTATTCGCTGATCAGTTTCAGGTAAACGCAACAGTGCATCCTCTCTACAGTTGTCTGTGCCTTTTATGTAACATATATCATAAATAAACTGCTGTAAATGAAAAGACCGTTTTGTCAGTCTTCCCTGCAGTTAATGACAGCCGCGCGGGATTAGTCAAGCGGTCTCAGGCGCTGCAGTCATGGACTGTGCGGCTGGTCCCGACGGAGGTTCAAGTCCTCTCCCGGGCATGGGTGTGTGTGTTAGTCCTTGGGATAATTTAGGTTAAGTTGTGTGTAAGCTTGGGGACTGATGACCTTAGCCGTTAAGTCCCATAAGATTTCACACACATTTGAACATTTTTAGTTAACGACAATCTTTGAGATATGTGAGATATTCATAGTCCGTGTGAATTATCACGCTACTGTCCCACAAGAAACCTTTAAATTTTCTAAAACCCCACAAGACTGCGAAACGTTCTTTCTCAGAAATCGTAATTTGAGGAATTAGTCCTCATGTGAAACGGTAAAACAAGGTAGGGATGGTATAGTACGTTACTCTGAAACAGCTATCTTGCCAGTCTCTCAAATGCGGCTTTACACTCGTGAGGCCACTCAAACGGGGTATTCTTGGGCAACAATTTGTTTAAGTTTGTGTCATTGAACGCTTGCCCCTGCACGAACTTGCTATAAAATCCGATTAATGATAGAAAACTTTCTAATTGGTTTCTAGTCTTCCGAGGTGGATTATTGTTTATTGCCCCCACCTTCTGTAGATATTTGGCGATTCCTGCTGTAGTAATTACCAGACCAAAGTCCAGCACCCGAGAGCCTCACACCGCTTCACAAAAGAATTCATTTTCCGCAACGTGCATGAATGACACAGCCTTCACGGCGTTTTGAGCCAATCACGGCGCTCTATAAGCGCTAAATCTTCCCTCCCACACGATAGTACAAACTCATGTCGAACAAGGGCAAGAGTTAAAAAACCTTTCTCTCTGAAAAAAAGGAAACCAGCGATTACTGGATTTTTTAAGTTTCTTCATAGGCGGAAGATGGTTTCCTCCTAAGGTGTGTCACTTCCTGCGGCAACAAGCAAACAGATACAATCTTATTCTATCTCTAAACGTTTCTCAGATTATTGTGTTTCTTATACAATTGAGGTGACCGATGGCAGTAGGTCACAGGCCTATTTGCAGTATCAGCAAACACAAAAACTCGTAAATTTTTACTATGCGTCATGCTCCACACAGAGCTCGGTTTATGACTCCACTGTGTAGATCTGTCCCTTCAGTTCGTCGCCCTCATCCCAGCTTTTGGCTGGCACCAATGCAGACATAGCTGGCATTGTTCTGCTGGAGACCTGTCTTGACAAGAGGCCGCTCTGTCTGCCGTGTATGGCTGTGGGCCTGTCCGGCAAGATTTACTGAGGGATGGGCTCGCCGCCAATTGCTTCCAGCTCCCAACATGCCGTTTCTACGAGCTAGGAACCGTCAAATACCTTATGCTTTTAGCACTCTATCAGGCCCCAACAAAGTCTGCTCAAGCCATTAACTTTCTAGAGTCTCGCTCAAGGTGCGTCAGGTTTTAATAAAATCTTTAATAATTTTTCGTATAAGAAAAATAGGTGACAGAGTAACCGGTCCTCTCTCAATTTCTCATAATTGCATTATACAAATCTTGTTTCTCATCAGGTGTAGCATTTGGTACACTGTCCACAATACTGTCTAACTCTTCTTCCAAGCTATTGTCAACATTTAGATTCCCCTTACTCTAGTATTCCATATTTCTGCCTAAACCAATCTCACCATGACTAGTAAAAATGTGAATAGGTTGGTACTGACTGCTCGTTACAACTTACAATAATTTCAGATTTATCTTTTTAATTGCACATAATTGTTTTTGCTGTTGCAATCTATTACTGCGTGGTATTTCAGTAACCAATTTAAGATAATTTTTATCTCAATGTTCAGATCTGGCACGCAGATAAATTCTTGTTTTAATTGTTCACCTAGAATTACGAAACAGACAAATATTTTACGGGATACAGATTTGCTACTCTCTCTGGTATCTCCTAATACAGGCATTACTGCTACTCCTGGTATTTCTTTTAACAAATCAAAAATTTTTCCAGACATAGCACATGCATTTGTATGCCGTGCATTTCGATAGGCACTACTATTTGTCCACAGTTATCTGTGTCTAGTTCTTAGTTTTCCCATAACAAGTTCACATCCACATCAGTTAATCCAGAAATATCCGTACTGCTCTGACACTGATAGCAGTTTATCTGGCGGTTTTTCATTTTCTGTTCTTGCACATTCACAATTTCTAAGTACACCTTCTCTTGTTGATGAATCCCTTTTGACGCCAACACTATAAGCCTTTCATCATTTTTTTCTATTAACGAACCTTGTTCTACCAACAATTAGCTAAATGTCAAATCAGGTAAATTTCTTTGGAATGATGGCTGTTATCTTCCGAATTGCTTGGAGAAACTGCTTCTGCTTCTAATCCTCCTCACCGGCCGCGGTAGCCGAGCGGTTCTAGGCGCTACAGTCTGGAACCGCGAACCGCTACGGTCGCAGGTTCGAATCCTGCCTCGAGCATGGATGTGTGTGATGTCCTTACGTTTGTTAGGTTTAAGTAGTTCTAAGTTCTAGGAGACTGATGACCTCAGATGTTAAGTCCTATAGTGCTCAGAGCCATTTGAACCATTTTATAATCCTCCTCCCGAGCTCACGCAATACATACCACTATCACCTGACTGTGTGACGTCAGCCTTAACCTCGTGGCTGTTCAGTTAGTCGTACTCAGTCATCATCGGCAAACTCGTCTTGCCCCACTTCAGAAATTTCGCCTCGGTTTGCTTTAGGAACACCATCGTTGGGGTTGGCTAACTCAGTTACTAAGGCATTTGGACAAGCCTGCCTCTTCGGTACAGCTTTCCATTTATTCATAAACGCTAATTTCAGGTGGGTTGAGAAGTGTCAAATATTGTCCGCTTTCCCCATTAGAACAACTTCCACACAGTCCTCCGTAATTCTTCAGTTCGTCGTATGTTCGATCGAACTGATCTAGCAACATCTCGCATTCCGCGTTTCCCTGCGCGTTTACGGAAGTTTTATCCAATATCGTCTTCTTTCATTCCGCCGACGAATCACGCTGTGTTGGAGATTGCGGTACCGTTGTTGCTGTAACAGTGGCCGCCTCTTCCTTCATGACTGGTACACTGTTTTCATTGTTATTACGGACAGTGATCGCTTAGTCTACTGCCTTTTCAAATTCAAATATTGTTCCCGCGGATGGGTTACTCGCTCTGCCTCATTGCACACTCTCCCATCTTCAGTTTATCAAGTCGGATCTGTCATAACAACGTTACCTAAAACTTTGTTCTGGGCCACCCCACGACCGGCGGGCCTCAAACCGGCGCAGCTACTGGCCTCCCTGAATAAGTGCGACCGGCCCTTTTCTATTCGTCTGTCGCACCTGCTGATTTTTCTTGTCCCTACAAGGTTTTTTTCTGAGAATCATATACCATATTCATTTGATATTGGTAAGCCGTGGCGCCCTTGACTTAGTATACTGTTCTGTCTGGCGCCACTGGCTCAGGTATAGTATCGACTAGCCCTCTTCTATCCCCATTGCTAATATCTATAACGAAGGGTTGTTATCTGTGGGTTGTGTCCTGAGACGGTCTTTGCTTGCCGATATACACTACTGGCCATTAAAATTGCTACACCAAGAAGAAATGCAGATGATTAACGGGTATTCATTGGACAAATAAATTGTACTAGAACTGACATGTGATTACATTTCCACGCAATTTGGGTGCATAGATCCTGAGCAATCAGTACCCCGAACAACCACCTCCGGCCGTAATAACGGTCTTGATACGCCTGGGCATTGAGTCAAACTGAGCTTGGATGGAGTGTACAGGTACAGCTGGCCATGCAGCTTCAACACGATGCCATAGATCATCAAGAGCAGTGAAACTTCCTGGCAGATTAAAACTGTGTGCCCGACCGAGACTCGAACTCGGGACCTTTCAGGAGTGCTAGTTCTGCAAGGTTCGCAGGAGAGCTTCTGTAAAGTTTGGAAGGTAGGAGACGAGGTACTGGCAGAAGTAAAGCTGTGAGTACCGGGCGTGAGTCGTGCTTCGGTAGCTCAGTTGGTAGAGCACTTGCCCGCGAAAGGCAAAGGTCCCGAGTTCGAGTCTCGGTCGGGTACACAGTTTTAATCTGCCAGGAAGTTTCATATCAGCGCACACTCCGCTGCAGAGTGAAAATCTCATTCTGGAAACATCCCCCAGGCTGTGGCTAACCCATGTCTCCGCAATATCCTTTCTTTCAGGAGTGCTAGTTCTGCAAGGTTCGCAGGAGAGCTTCTGTAAAGTTTGGAAGGTAGGAGACGAGGTACTGGCAGAAGTAAAGCTGTGAGTACCGGGCGTGAGTCGTGCTTCGGTAGCTCAGTTGGTAGAGCACTTGCCCGCGAAAGGCAAAGGTCCCGAGTTCGAGTCTCGGTCGGGCACACAGTTTTAATCTGCCAGGAAGTTTCATATCAGCGCACACTCCGCTGCAGAGTGAAAATCTCATTATCAAGAGCAGTGTCTGGCGTATTGTGACGAGCCAGTTGCATGGCCACCATTGACCAGACGTTTCCAATTGGTGAGAGATCTGGAGAATGTGCTGGCCAGGATAGCAGTCGAACATTTTCTGTATCCAGAAAGGTCCTCACAGTACCTGCAACATTCGGTCGTGAATTATCCTGCTGAAATGTAGGGTTTCGCAGGCATCTAATAAAGGTTAGAACCACTGGTCGTATTACATGTATTAAATGTAACGACCACTGTTCAAAGTGCCGCCAATGCGAACAAGAGGTGACCGAGACGCCAGTATGCCGTTGACGAATACACGCTTCCAATGTGCGTTCACCACGATGTCGCCAGACACGGATGCAACTATCATGATGCTGTAAACAGAACATGGATTCATCCGAAAAAATGACGTTTTGCCATTCGTGCACCCAGGTTCGTCGTTGAGTACACCATCGCAGGCGCTCCTGTCTTTGATGCAGCGTCTAGGGCAACCGCAGCCATGGTCCCCGAGGTGATAGTCCATGCTGCTGTAAACGTCGTCGAACTGGTCGTGCAGACGGTTGTTGTCTTGGAAACGTCCCCATCTGTTGACTCATGGATCGAGACGTGGCTGCACGATCCGTCACAGCCTTGAGGATAAGATGCCTGTCATCTCGACTGCTAGTGAGACGAGGCCGTTGAGATCCAGCACGGCACTCCATACTACCCTCCTGATCCCACCAATTCCATATTCTGCTAACAGTCATTGGATTTCGACGAACGCGAGCAGCAATGTGGCGATTCGATAAACCGCAATCACGATAGGCTACAGTCCGACCTTTATGAATGACGGAAACGTGATTGTACGCATTTCTCCTCCTTAGACGAGGCATCACAACAATGTTTCACCAGGCAACGCCGGTCAACTGCTGTTTGTGTATGAGAAATCACCTGGAAACTTTCCTCATGTGAGCACGTTGTAGGTGTCGCCACCGGCGCCAACCTTGTGTGAATGCTCTTAAAAGCTAATTATTTGCATATCACAGCATCTTCTTCCTGTCGGTTAAATTGCGTGTCTGTAGCACGTCATCTTCGTCGTGTAGCAATTTTAATTGCCGGTAGTGAATATACGGGGTTCGCTGAGAGGTAAGCAA
Organism: Schistocerca cancellata; assembly: GCF_023864275.1. Lineage (NCBI taxonomy): Eukaryota > Metazoa > Arthropoda > Insecta > Orthoptera > Acrididae > Schistocerca > Schistocerca cancellata. The sequence goes on from NC_064631.1 coordinate 382,812,675, forward strand.
GAGGTTCGGGGATTGGCGGTAGCGTCGCAACAAGAGATGGTCACGAGGTCCAAGCGGCCGAAGCCAGGAGATGTGCTAGGAGGGCCTACGTACAGCAAAGATATTTGAGTACTTCACCGGGGTGAGCATCGACTACAAGTAGCACGCTGACATGCGGTCGGTTGGTTGGCTACATTCCTGTCAGACGAGCGCACGTGGCCTGGCTGCGCTCTTCTACCTGGCTTCCATTGGCACCTCACAGTGATTGCTGCGACGCACCGTGGATCCTTGGAACTGCTTGCTGATAAAGGGGAGTAACATTGTGTAATCCAAGTGGTGAATTGTTTCATTGTCGACCTGCCCTCCTTATTATTTTCTGGTTTGCACCCAGGCCTCAGAATTTTACTCGGTCAGCTCATTGGTCTTAAACATAGGTAGTCTTGTACTAACACACTAGTTGTCGTTAGAAAATTTGTCCCGCTATTATATTGCCTTTCCTTTATCGTTTGTACCTGATCATTAGTGTTTTAATTAATCAGCTCTTAGTCGTAAATACAGCCGGAATATTTGTACTAAGGCACAGGTTGTCATTAAAAAATATATAGACCTTGCGGTTAGGTTTAGCTGGCGGTTCAGTTCTTTGATTGTAATTGCATTTCTCTATCATTAGTTATAATCTGAACAACCTATGGTACTAAGGTGTTCGGTTCAGAGTTCGAGCGACCAGGTTATTATTGGCGTATTTTAGCTGGATCTTGTGGATCCGCCGAGTGAGTTCTCTGGTATTAAGTGTTCACAAGTAATGTTTTAAGACGTTCCTCCAGAGTGGTCTTAATAACTGAAAACAAGCTTAACTTTGAAAATATTAACAACCAACTGTCACCAGGACTCTAGTCAAAATAAAATGGTGAGAAGGGAGGGGTTGGGATCCAGTCCCACCTTGGTTGCTGATTGAAATTAAGAGGTTGGTTGCTTTGAAGTAAGCCGCTTCATTGTCATACTGTTTGCTGAACTGTATAATGTTTAAGCACAGGTGCGCATCTTAACCCCGAACCTTACTACATACAGCTTTCAAATTAAAAGTTGTCATCTGTTTTGAGTTATTGAATTACTCTTGTCATCAGTGATGCTTATATACTCATAGTTTCGAGTGTTGCAGAGGGTCATTTAATAAGATAGACTGTGTCCAGCGCGGTAGTAAACACCGCTGTTCCACCCGATAACGGGCGGGCTCCGGGTCCGGCCGTCTGGTAATCATTGTCATATTGTTTGCTGTACAGCACTTCAGATTTCTCTTGCAAAGATTAAAGCCTTATTCAGGTTAAGGTTTAAGGTCAAAAGAATTTTGCTAATTTGTTCTTTTTGTTAAAGAAAATGTTATGGTTAAATGCTTCAATTATCTGTAAAACACGGTTTAAATATTGGTAAATAAACAGGTTGTGGGAAAAGACAGTTATATTATTTCCAGTAAGCACCACTCATCAATTGGTCTCTGTCATTTCTGCTATTGTTGGTCCCACTATGACTGTTACTGTTATAGAGGTGTGAGTTATTATTACTTTGGTGGTGGTTACTATTCCTGCCATGGTTATTGTTATTATGGCTGTTGCTGTTGTAATGGTTGCTGTTACCACGACTTTTATAGTTATTCCGCCAATTGGTTCAAATGGCTCTGAGTAGTATGGGACTCAACTGCTGTGGTCATCAGTCCTCTAGAACTTAGAACTACTTAAACCTAACTAACCTAAGGGCATCACACACATCCATGCCCGAGGCAGGATTCGAACCTGCTACCGTAGTGGTCACGCGGTTCCAGACTGTAGCGCCTAGAACCGCTCGGGCACTCTGGCCGGCTATTCCGCCAATTATCTTAATCTTTGACCTTTTCTAAGAATGCAGTAATTGTTCTGTAACTACTGCCTACGTACCTGTTGGAATCATCTGGAAGCTTCTTCCACAGATCCCAGACATTCTCCGATTCCGACGGTCGATCAAGTAAATATTCTGATCTGCGTATCCCATTTTCGCAGACTTCTTTCATCGAGCTGGGCGAGTTTGCGCCTTAGTATTCTGACATTAGGAAAACGCGCCATATACTCTCCTGCTTCTTCTCTGACCAATACTCGTTCAAGTACGCATTCTGAAATTCCTGAAAGCTCAAATTCACAATATCGAGTTTTAAGCCCAATCGCCTAGCCTCTCCTGCCAGCACGCCGATTACAGCGTTAATTTTTCTGTTATCCGTCCACGATTCTGCAGTACCCTTCCGCAGTTTTTAATGGAGTCGGCAGCGTACAAACCATCCTGCTTTTAATGATGATTGGAAAGCTCTTCTGTCACTAAGATTTCAATAATATGATCGAGGCATGACACATAGAGCAGCTTTTCGTCTAATCTGATTACTAGTACGGTTATTTTTGTAACTACTTGGCAAGGGGTCGTCGCTAACGTCTCCATTCCCTCTTCACACATAGTCGATTGTTTCTTCACTCTCGTATCGAGATGTGATAGTAAAGTTTCCAAAATGGTAACCTGTTCCCTATGGCCTTTCGTGCTAATTCTGCCTTTTTAATTACTTTACTTTCAATAACGAGATCAACAGCTTGTTTCAGTTCCTGTACGATCGTCTCTACTACCATCTCAAAACGACTGTTTATGCTTTCTACTTTTTACTGCACCTCTGTCATGTTCTGCTGAAGATTACTGATTTCGGTATTCATTACAATTATTTCTTTCTTGATTCCATCTACATTCGTGCTCACAACTCCCATATTACTGTTAATGGTCTTGACTGCTTTGTCCTTATCATCCATTTCACTTAACTGTGTATCAATTTTTCTGTTAATTGATTTTGATTGACCATTAATTGTTTCGATCTGAGCATTAATTTTAGTATTAATTGATTCAGACTGAGCGTTAAGTTTAGTTTTAACAGATTTGGACAGAGTGTTAACTTTAACATTAATTGATTCAGACTGAGAATTATTTGGACTATTTAACAAGCTTAACAAATCTTTTATATTTCCAAATATTACTGGTTTTCACTCCGTCTCTGGTTCTTTCTTAATGGCTTCCTCGTGCCCACTGTCAGAGTATTCGGTTTTCGTTTTTCTTCCGAATTCCGTAGCACCGGCAAATACCAGGAATTCCCTTTGTTTCCGTTCCAGTGTTTCAAAGGTAGCGTCATTGATGCTATCCGCTGGTTCCTCAACAATGGGTTTCGCTGTCGGCGTACCCTTTTGTTCTACCGATTATTCCCCATTAGGTACAGTCAAATGATCAGTTCCATCTGTTCAAACTCTTGCTTGTTATACTGATTACTGCAAGTTCGGAAATTTTGTGACTTATTTCCACCACTTACTATTGCCACTTACTATCGCAACGAATCTGCATAATCTAAAAATTCGTGCCAAGAACAATACCAAATTTGATACCGTCCTGTCACTAGCGTCGCCACGTGTAACCTCCTCCTTCCTAATCGGCCTACTGGACTGCAATAAGACCATGATCGCATATGCTTAATGAAATTTTACAGTGAATAAGGCAATCGTTATCGAAGGCAAATAATGCCGGTTTGTTGGAGGAAAACGTACAAGAGACCCTTCTGAAGGAAGAATGTGATCTAAATACTGGAAATAATTTAGAAATGGGTAGAATTTAGTGCAATCGCCCACGAACCACTCAGGGGGGACAAGGGTACCACGTAATATTTTTAATACAAAAAACACTGATAATACAAATAATACTAATAACACAAAAATACTGATTACCCAAAACAAGATAATTAAACGGTTGCCATCCTACTAGGGCAATGTACATCCAAAGTCTACATATACATCTATATCCATACTCCGCAAGCCCCCAGACGGTGTATGGCGGAGGGTACCTTGAGTACCACTATCAGTTCTCACTTCCATTCCAGTCTCGTATTGTTCGTGGAAAGAAAGATGGTCGGTATGCCTCTGTGTGGGCTCTAATCTCTCTGATTTTGTCCACATGGGCTCTTTGCGAGATATACGTAGGAGGGAGCAATATACTGCTTGACTCCTCGGTGGAAGTATGTTCTCGAAACTTCAACAAAAGCTCGTACCGAGCTACTGAGCGTCTCTCTTGCAGAGTCTTCCACTGGAGTTTATCTATCATCTCCGTAATACTTTCGCGATTACTAAATGATCCTGTAACGAAGCGCACTGCACTCCGTTGGATCTTCTCTATCTCTTCAATCAACCCTACCAGTCCTAAGAAATATAATGGTAAAGAAAATTAAGCAAATAATCACTGGCGTGGCAACTGAAGGTTGTCACGCATTTTCACAACACAACAGTTAACGAGAACATACATTAATCAGGAAGCACTGACTTTGCATCTATGTAATCTGAAATACTAAGTTTTGAAAGTAAAGTTAAATGAAGTTCCTGGTTAAATAAATGTCTGACTGTAACTGAAACTACGTTTCGTAAAAAATTACTTTCAGTAACATCAGCTGAACGTAATGCAAAATTTGGTAAAGGCAAGTACTTCATTTTTAATTATTGAATTTTAATTATCGAAAGTTTGAATAGAAGTTACTTTAACGCTGGAATGGTACCGTTTGTCGATGCGACGAACGTGCAAGAATATTTATTGAACTGAGCCACAGTACGCTACCTAGCGTCGTGCGTGCTCAGCGATGCTTCGAGTGATTAGTAGTCTACGTGACCATGGCACCAGCAGTCGGCGCCACGCAGCCCCTGGTGAGTTTCCTTCAATAGTTTAGATGTCGGTTCGTCGATACGACGAATGAGTAGCAGTACTAGAAGTAGTGTAGTTCCATTAGTAAATTCGTCACATATTTTGGTAGTAATAACAACACTCTTCATTTAGTCTGTAGAACATGGCTTCGAGTAGAAGACGCTTGGATGGTGACGAAATTAGAGCACTTTTAGAAGAAGATTTGGGCGACGCGCTGACGTCGGAGGAAGAGGACTCTGAAGATGAGTTCTTGAACATGTCAGAAGAGGCTGACCCTAATTATGCTCCTTCCTCGAGTTCAGAGTCAGATGGAGATGAGACCAATCGTCGACCCATCGACTACGTGGAACAAGAAGTTGCAAACCACATCATTCAAGCCTCAACCTCAACTTCTGAATCCATGTAGAAAAACAAACGAACAGGGCGTCATAAAAAAGGATATCTGAAACTAACAGCTCAACCATTACATCACCTCTTCTGTCACCAGAGAGAAGTGAAATTATTAGTACCTGGAAAGGTGGTAGCTACAGCTCGAAGACAACACCTATCAAACAACCGGGAAAAATGCCGAAGAGGAATGTGATTCACTTCACTCCAAGCCCTGCAGGTCACGTGAAAAATGCACAAAGTGCACGTCAGTGCTTTCATTTATTGTTTACTTCAGATATGTTGGACGCATTGATTACTTACACCTACGATGAAATAAAAACACAACATTTTCAATACAAAGTTGCGTCTACCTTCACAAAAGAAGAAACAAAAGCTGAATTCGAAGCCCTGTTTGGATTGCTTGTTATGAGTGCTGCTAAAAAGGACAATCAGATGTCAGTTGACGTTCTGTTTGATACAACGAGGTCCGGAGAAAGACATCGAGCCACAATGTCATCATCAAGATTCAAGTTTCTCATAAATTGATTGCGATTCGATGACAAAGAAACGAGAGCAGAAAGGCGAAAGACAGACAGACTGGCCCTCTTGTCTGCCATATGGGACCCCTTCCTCATAAACTGAACAAGCAACTACAGACCAAGGCCTTATATTACTATTGACGAGCAGCTGGTGGGATTTCGAGGCCGTTGTCCTTTCAAGATATACCTTCCATCGAAACCCAATAAGCACAGAGTTAAAATTTTCATGATATGCGATCATTTAACAAGCTACATGTTCAATGATGAAACATACACCGGAAAAACAACGCTCCAAATAGAAATGTCCTTTAGCGAATTCATCACTACTGAACTTGTGGAGCCTTTGAGCAATTCTAACCGTATGCTGACGTGTGACAACTGGTTCAGTAACATACCTCTTGCAAAAACCTTACTCACCAGTCATGGAATAACAACGCTTGGGACAATAAAGAAATATAAGCGAGAACTACCGAAGGATTTTACAGATCCCAACTTTATGAATAGGAGCCATGGCTCTAGCTTCTTCCTGTTTTCCGAGGACAGCACCACAGTTTCGTTCAAACCAAACAGGAAAAATAAAATGGTTATTCTTATTTCTACAATGCATTACGACAACAGCATAAATAAAGAATCTGGTCAACCAGAAATTGTAATGAATTGTAATTCTACAAAAGGAACAGTGGATACCTAGGACCAAATGTACAGTAATATGAATTGTGGTAGAAAAACTAGACGTTGACCCCTCTCCCTCTTCTATAACACGGTGAACATACATATTCGCAACTCCTAAGTCACCTATGCTGCCAATCTTTCGGATAACCAAAGAGCACCTACAAAGTTAGCATTCCCCATGACATTGCCTGACGAATTGATGTGGCCTAGGATGCACATTCGACTCACACAACCAATCCCACGATTGCTCAACAGTATGATATGCAGATGCCTGAATGTGATGCAAACAGCTGATAGTAGCCACCAACAACCCATCAAACAACCTAGTCGTCTTCATGACGATAGAAAAATAAGTGCATACTGTCCTTACAAAAAACGAAGAATGACAAAATCAATATGCGAAAAGTGCAATAAAAATATTTGTGGGGATCATAAACACATGCTTTGTGGAGATTGTTTGGCTTCTTTGTGAGCTCTGATGTACTCGTAATTTACCGAGACTGATTGACTGTAGTAGTATGTAAAGTACACGTTCAAAAGCATTTATTTACTAGTCTTCAATCCACGAACATGCATGATGAGGAGCCCCTGAAGAATAGGTGTTTCTGAGTCTCTATATAGAAATGTGTTACTTTTAATCTTACAGTATTACTCTGATTGTTACAGTGGAATCTACTGTAATGCTTATTATTACATAGTTATATTGTTCTTTTCTTACAGATTTTCAAGAGATTGTTGCCCGAAAGAGAGAAGGAATTTCATTGTTTGCTCTTACATTAATAAACATCGAACCAAACCTACATCTGAAATAGTTTATGTTATTGATTGTAAACGAGTATTACATACATTCCGAGGCCCAAATCTACATAAACTGCTGTTATTGTTGATTATACACATGAAAAGTGGTTGTGTTCGCCGAATCGACGAATGGATAGCAGTGATCGTAAAAAATTATTGTGTAGCATTCCAGGGTGAAGCAAATTAGCGAGTTTTAACATAACAGTAAGTTACGTACCAAGCCACCAGAAGTCGTTCGCTAAATATAGAATAGATGAAACTGCGCACTCTTCATCTGTGCTGTATGTTACGTTATTAGCTTCGTCTGTTAAGAGTAAGTAGTTAATCAATTCTCATACTTTTATGACACTCGGTGATTGCATGGAAACGGACGGGACCCTGCTTGGCAATAATGTCTAAGGACAATGACAACACAGCTTCCCTACAAGTTTTAATTATTGCAGGTTATTGTTGACGAAACTTATTAAATTTCGTGAAAGAAATGTCAATGGTCAATGCCTCTACAATATTAGTTATATTTTGTCACTTAACAGTCTCACGATGTAGCTTTGCGGGCGACGAATAATGCAGGCGACGACAATGCTGAGCTAGTACTGTTGCTACTGCTGGTTGAGTACCACAAGTCACCTCCACAACCACGAACAGTTATGGGACAGGCAATAATTGAAACTGCAGCATCCCCCGCCTGTTCACTCCTACTCTGCTGTCAATACTGGCGGTTAACGAAGTAAGTGCGGCTACACTGGCGCGATCAGTGCTACACACCGCGTCTGCGGAAGCACCCAACAAACACTTTCCCACTCTTTCATGACTGAAGCTGCGATGCTTCCTCTCCGCTCGCAGCTCGATGCAGACTCTCCATAGGCAAAGATAAACAGCGGCATCGCTACTGCCATTTTGTCGTATCTATCCATATATTAAAATTAAGCTCCTTTGGATATTACCTAGCAATTTACAATATTTATAATATAATTGCAATCAATTACATACATTCACAAAGAATACAGTGTTACATCCATTATGTATTAAATATAGTTTGTGTAATAACGCTTACAGATTCAGAATTAGCAGTACAGTACAAGAAATCAGCGGACATTAAGCGTCGAGAATTTTTTATGGTGCAACAGGTACTCTATCCGTATTTTTGGTGTTGCAAACGTCTACCATCATTGTGTAGTGGTTCTGTAATACGCCAACGCCCCATTATACGGTAGCCACAGTCCACCATTCGTTGCGGTGACTAGTGAGCTGCCGAAATCACTGACTCTTCAACTTGTGGTGAACGTGACATTTTCGGTGACCAAACAAAAGCAAACGTGTACTAGTATATAGAAGCATCGAATCTGCCTCTATTATAGTTTTGATTCCACCACCAAGATGCCACCATTCAACAATCGTCTCGACAGGAGCCTGCCAAAGAGTCCAACCACAACAATGACTGTCTAAAGATGGAACTACGGCTCTCTCAGGTACCGAGCAAATGAGTCTGCCAGTACGGAACGCTGCTGGCGAGATGCAGGTTCGGGTTCTGTACCCAGAGGCTCACACTGGTCCATCCGTCAACTAGCCTCACCTATGTCTTAGCCTGGCTATACCATCTCGCCCCGCAGCTGAGCAAGCGCCACCGGCTTCCTGAGTGTCCATATTAAACAAGGTCTACTCGCCGCTATAGTGATCTAGCCATACCATCAGCCATTTGACGTACTTCTGCACACAGTGCACTGGAGTTCACAACCTCATACCACGTACACGTGGGCAGGTGGCCCCAGTACATATTGTTTGGAAGTGAAGGTTTCTACTACCAATCCTACAGCATTTCATAAAAGTTATTCTCGAAGCACAAGTGGCCTTCCTGCAGCATTGGTGTGGGCGTCAGTAAAGCACTGGGTAAATTAATAGTCAGAACATTACCCTTGAATGGTAAGAACTGATCTTCATATCCTGATGTAGCATACAATTTAAAACTCCAAGGAAGTTTCAAGCAGTGAAGACCCTATGGAAACTGAAGTATTCCTTATGGATTGTTAGCACCTTTATTCATGACAGTAATAGGTTATACAGAATGTGTGCATTGATCCTCAGTGTTGTCTTGTAATGTCCTGTAGTGATCGTTTTCAAAAGTGTTATACTATTCGTTCGAGACAGTTACTTTCTATTCGGAACATCCTTTTTAGTGTTGTTATTAAACCATTTACTTGAGCAACTGTCATGTCAGCGTCTCCCATTTAGCTTCATTCAGATGTGGTACGTGACATGGGGTCATCGTATCGCTCTTTTGACCTTTGTGGGCTTTATATACCTTTCAAGTGGAATTTCTCATGTAAGAAGATCCCCAGTTGGCTGAGTCGTTCCCAAAATCCCCACAAAGGAAAAATTCCAAGTGTTACATGGAAATGAACCTGGATCCTCCGCATGGCAGATAGTCGTTTTTGTGTCAGTTGTTTCTACTACACATTTTGTTGAAGTATACTGTCAAGTACAATGTAAACGTTAACGTATATTTTCGAGTACACTTGGCGTCTTGCTCGTAGTTAATCAATTTGTCTTGCACTACGATCTCAAATATTCCAGTCACTTGTTACTGAACTTTAGTTTAGGTCAAGTAGAAACAACAGTGATAAAATCAAGGCAGTTAAACCACTTTTCTGAGAGATAATCTCAGATTTTGGGCTGGGACAGTGAGTTCGACAACGCTAACTACACCACTAGGCACATTCATCGATCCATCCAACAGCCTCTGCAAGTAATTCCAGTTGTCTAACGTTGAAATGGCGAACAAGCCCCACAAACAGGAAAGTGGACGAGATATACACAGCGAAAACTGGGTGATGAAGTTTTTCGAATATGTTAACATTTTCCGTATTTCTCCTTTACCCCAGCGTGTTTTGGGTTCTAGGTAGGAGGTTTGTCTTCCGTAGACTATTTTCCATCAGATTTCCACATTGAGGTACTTGCAATATATCGTCATTCACATCAAAATTAACATTTAGGCTTATGAGCTATAGTTGACTGAGGAAGGTATATCAATAACAAAGCTGACTGAAAGTGTTGTGGTTAGGTAATTACATTCTCTGTCAATAGATAAAAATGTTAGCTATAAGTCTTAAATTGATCTTCTCATGCATTGTACAACTGCCACTTATTGATCCTCCGCTGCTTCTATTTCTAGAACAACTTCAAAGTGTTCATTATAGCGTAGATATTAGAACGCTTCGGAGTTAAAGATTCTCGTAATTTCTTTCCTCACATTCCGTTCGTGAATATGATTCTCAGCTTCACCTTTAGCTGCTTTCTCTGACTTTCTGACACTAGTTCAGCGTACTTGGCAACTTTGCTGAATTATTGTATAATTATCGCAACTAAAACTTGAGGCACCTCAGCACTTGTAGCCAAGTTTAAAGAGTGCACGAAGGAATTCACGGGATTATTTTCTTGTGAGTGAGTTTCAACTGCTACAGTTTTACCCCACTAACTGAACAATATTAACGGTATTACATTGCTTGGTGTCCCAATAATTCACAACGCTCATCCATGTTCTTTGCTACAAATCGACACTGTGACTCACATCAGCTGTTTCATGTCAGGGGACATTATGTTAATACATTCAAGGAAATGCCCTGTCATGCCAAAAAAAACCATTCTTTGTCATTTTATCAGTCTAGCCACACACTCATACAGTGAACTACGTACTTGTGTGTAATGTCATTAGACACTTCCTCGTGGTGAGTACTTTACTTAAGTCTCACTTTGCTAGTGGAGGAAGGCTTTTAGTTTCCCTAGGACTATTCGATACTTCGTTCATCTGAAATTTTCTGCGATATTACGAAATTTGTGAATATTTGGTACCGGGACCGATATTTTAGATATCTAAACTAAACTATGGAGACTTACATTAAAGATCGAATAACTGCTTAAGTAAATAAATATCACTAGTATACTAGTGAGCATACATAGGCCATCTATATTTTTTCGATGGTCGAACGAGATCTTCTTTTCTTTTACACTCTTCTTATTGGTTTGATGTGACCCAACTCGAATTCCTCTCTTGTGCCAACATCTTCATCTCGAAGTACCACTTGCAACCTACGTCCTCAATTATTTGCTATATGCATTCCCATCTCTGTCTTCCTTTAGAGCTTTTACTCTCTACGTCTCTCTGTAGAACCACGGAACTTATTCGCTGACGTTATAGTAAACGTCCTACAGTCCCGTCCCTTCTTCTTGTCACTATTTTCCATACATTCATTCCTCGCCGATCCTGCGGAGAACCTTCACATTCCTTAAATTATCAGCCCACTTAAATTTTCTACATTATTGTGTAGCACCACATCCCAAAGGCTTCGATTCCTTTTCCGTTTCCTCCACAGTCTATGACTGACTACCATACAATGCTGTGCTCTAAACGCACATCCTCAGAAATTTCTTCCTCAAATCAATTCGTGTGTTTGATAGTAGCGTACTACTCTTGGCCAGGATGCCCTTTTTGCCAGTGGTAGTCTACTTTTTATGTCCTCCTTGCTCTGTCCATAATAAGATGCTTTACTGCGTAGCTAGCGGAATTCCTTTACTTTGTCTACTTCATGATTCCCATTTCTGATGTAAAATATCTCGCTGTTCTGATTTCTGCTACTTCTCATTACTTTCGTCTTTCTCCGATTTACTCTCAATCTATATTTTGCACTCATTGTACTGTTCATTCCATTCAACACACCCTGCAGTTATTCATCGCATTCGCAGATTATAGCAATGCCATCAGCGAATTTTATCAGTCATATCCTCTTGAATCTTAATTCCAATCTTTAACCTTTCTTTTATTTCTGTTATTTCTTCTTCAGTGTATAGATATAACAGTAAGGGGAAAGACTACACCCCTATATTAGACACATTTTAATCGGATAACTTCGTTATTGGTATTCCACTCTGCTGCGCTAGCGTCATTCCTAGTCGAGGAAAAGGGAAATTTTATCAAAATTCCATGAAGGCGCGGTTGGGCGATGGCCGCTGGCATAGAGTGGTAACAGACGACAGCCATCAGGCCAGACAAGGTAAACATGGCACTCGTGGGCGCGGAGCTGCTACGGCGGTATTGCACGCACGATTTGTTTTGAGCCAAGCAACAACGAGGCAGGAAACTGCAGCGTTGCTTTAAGTTATTGCGATGTATGAGGAGGGGCACGAGGCCAGAGCCAAGAGTGGCGATTTATATATGGCTGACGTGTGGTAATTTATCCCCGCCGTAGTTTCTGTCTCTCTCTGACACTATGTCAGAGGCGTGGGAGAAACCAATGTAGAAAGATGGGCAATTTTAGCTTGAGAGGGAGTGTGCCAGATCAGTCGAGCGTCGGCACGGACCTGTGCTGGTCTACGCTCACATGGTGCAGTCTGGCAGCACTGTTATAAGTATTCGGCATAAACTTGTATTTTACTTCTGTGTACTTGTTCAGGCTATATTCCGTCTCTGGGGACGAAACACCCAGGCAGTATGGAACGGTAGCCTGGAGCTTGGAGATCGAAAGGTCTGCCTGAAAGAGGGCCGTGAGAGCGGTCTGCAGCGGGATCAAGAGGGGCTCGGTCCCACTCCAGTCTATGAGCCAAGTTCACTTCCCACCTAGCGTACCGGGGTCCGAGGGAGGCATATGCTGTGGAAAGCGCAGCAGCTCTGCAACATCGCCAGAGATGGTGACGAGTGTTGCCATCCGGCAAGCACCACTAGCGGAAAGTTGCGGCACAGCGTCCAGGACGGAGCGGGTTCGAGTCCGGTCCTGTCCTGGGAGCAGAGGCGAGCCGACGGCCACAGGTGACCAGTACATCCACCTTTGTCCCATGGTCGGACAGAGAAGGCCAAACGAGCTGGAGGGCGGCCGAGGACCAGGGACTGTAGCAGTCTCCGAAATCGCGGGCAGCAGCTCGGCGCAGGTCGCAACGCCCCGGCGGCGGCGACTGGGGAGAGCGCGGCCGACTTCCAGCAAAGTGGCCTTGATGACGGATCAGAGGCGTCGGCATACACGCAATCGGTTGAGCCGGCTGGACTCGCGGCACTGCACGCGTGCATTATGCCGACACTACGCTTCACCCATCGAGTACTGTAAATTAGCTTAATAAAGAAATGTTACCCAATAGAGATGTGTCACTCTGCACTGCCCCTCAACGCTCTTGGAGTTGCTCGGCCTCCTGACGAAATACGGCGCGTTGGGTCCTGGCTTCATCTTGACCATGTGGAGTCCCGGTATCGACCCCTGACCCCGCAACAGTGGTGTCAGGAGTGGTGCCAGTTACACCGTTGGTACCGGATTTCCACTCCCACATCTTATGTCGAGCAAGTAGCGTAGAGGTGTGCTTCTGTAGAGGGGTAGCTGAGGTGTGGTGGTGCACTTCTTGTTGCATCTTGTCGTTCAGGAGGTGTTCGTCCATATCAGTATAGGGAGAAAAGCAGGACTGTTCACCTGCACATGAGCACGATGTGGAGGGGTGAGTTATGTTTGATTTATGGTTTATGTGTCATTCTTTTGTTAATTAGGATGCACTTTTTAAAGGTGTCTTTTGTGAGGCTGGAGGAGCCTGTTGAGTTATTTGGATTCGGGGGAAATCAGGGACATGGTAACATAGCATATAAGCGATGTAATTTTTGTAACCTGTCAGGCCACGGATTACCGTGAACAAAGTGGGTGCCAAAGAATTGTTTTATTTTTAAGAGATTCGGTCATTTGACGCGCAATTGTTCAGAATGTAGATGGGCGATGATTCGCCTAAGAACTAAGTTTAAGGAGTAGCTAAGTGAAATTAATGCCAAAAGTGGAGCTATAAGCAAGAACGGTGGAAACACGGCAAACAGCGGAGGTTGCGGCAGGGGCCTTTTTATGTGCAGAATCGGCTGTCGTCCAGGTAACACCATCCACCCAGTCCCAGGTCTACGAATTAAACTAATCGGCCAGTTTAAGGCCACTGGACATGCCATTGGACGTCAGATTTCAAAATTCTCACGTCTCTCGGATAAACCATCGCTGGAGGCACCATGCAAAACGATCATCAATCTCACTGGCATGGAGCTGCCTCATGAGGCGGTTTCGGTTCTGGAGAAGGGACTCAACTTTGCTCCCACCCCTAGGTTCAAGCCGGTTGCGGACATCGTCAGTGCAGTGGAACAGGTTGCAGTGCGAATACCACCTGAAGCAGCAGAAGAAGTGCGTCGGGAAACCTGTCGGGCTCTCACCAGAACCACACCTACGAAGACTAACATTACCAGTAGAGAGAGGGCGGCCATTCGGGACCTAAGAGAGTGCTCTGAGATTGTTACCTTACCTGCTGACAGAGGCAAAGCCACTGTTATTCTTTCCCGTAAGGACTACATTGAGAAGATGTAGCGCCTGCTAGATGATGACTCCTATAGGAAGATAAACGCTGACCCCACGAAGAAGGTGGAGAACAAGACCAGGGCTCTACTCAAGGACGCAGATCTACCAGAGGGTGACGCCAAGAAATTGTCACCTCAAGGACCTGTACCACCAAGACTCTATGGACTCCCTAAGGTCCACCAAGAGGGGGTACATATGCGCCCGATTGTCAGCAACATTAGGGCACCTACGTACTTGCTGGAAAAATATCTGGCTGAATTACTTAGCCCCTATGTAGGTAAATGCCCTCACCATATCCGTAATTCCGTGGATTTCGTGTAACGTCTCGACGACTTCAGACTGAAAGGCACTGATATTCTAGTGAGCTTCGACATGGTTTCACTATTCACCAGGGTTCATCTGTGAGAGTCAGTCGAGCTTATTGGGCAGAAATTTGACTAGAAGACTACCGAACTCTTTAAGCATGTCTTGACCTCAACGTATTTTCTGTTTAATGGGGAATACTATGAGCAATCGGATGGAGTCGCAATGGGCAGCCCGCTCTCGCTCGTGGTCGCGAATTTGTACATGGAGTACTTCGAGGAGAAAGCCTTGGCGTCATCCAATTGGAACCCTGCTTGTTTCTTCCGTTATGTCGATGACACGTTCGTCATCTGGCCCCATGGTAGGGACAAGCTCTTGGATTTCCTTATACACCTAAACTCCATACATCCAAACATCAAATTCACTATGGAGACCAAAGCAGAAGGAAGATAACCATTCCTGGACGTCATGGTCAAGCGAAGAGCTGATGGTACCCTGAGCCACGGTGTGCACAGGACGAAAACGCACATTGACCTGTACCTGCATGCAGACAGCTGCCACCAACCTTATCAGAGGAATGAAGTACTAAAAACACTAGTACACAGGGCGAACAGCATCTCAGACGCAGAAAATCTGCCCCAGGATTTGGAACACCTCAAAAGCGTGTTACGAAAAAACGGGTACTCGGGATGGCAGATTAGCCGCGCTCTCCGTCCCACCACCACAGCACAACCTGTGGAGACGGATGAAGTCACGGAAGAAGTGGTAGCCACTGCCTTTATTCCGTACAATGGCGCACTATCGGGAAAAATCAGCCATATATTAAAGAATCACCGAGTTAAAACCGTCTTTTGGCCGCCCAATAAAACACGGGCATTACTGGGAAGTCTGAAAGATGACCTCGGTTTGAGGAAGGCCGGTATATACCAAATTCCCTGTGAGTGTGGGAAGACTTATATCGGACAAACAGTACGCACCATCGAAGATCGTTACCGAGAACATCAAAGGCACACTCGACTGAAATATCCAAATAAGTCGGCGGTAGCAGAGCACTGTTTGTCCGAGAAACACGAGATGGATTATGAGCGTACCAATATCCTGACTCAGACCTCTAAATATTGGTACAGCGTTATAAGGGAGGCTATCAAATTCGCACCATGGAAGATCTTATCAACCGAGACTACGGCTACAATCTCAGCATGGCTTGGGACACGGAATTGAACGTAATTTAGAAGACTCTTAGCAAGAAGTACGAATTGGCGACCAGGGCGGACGTAGCAAGCACATCGACGCTACGACATCTTTGCGACCGCCGGCGCGCGCGCGCACGGCGAAGAGAGCGGCCCACGGGGGAGGGGATTTAAATCGGCCGTCCGCGTTCAGGACCTCAGTTCGTCATCGCATCTGACGATGGCGACATGTCTCATCGCCGAAATATTTTGCCCGTTGGACACTATGAACCGGCAGTATACTCGTGGACTGTTCGAGAAACAAGTACGCCGGGAGAAACTGAAGAATCACAGCTCTGTGTATGTTTGGTTGTGGGCGCCAATATCTTCTACGTTGTTCTGTTGAACTCCCTGTTGTGCCCTGGTCGGGTGAAGTGGAAGTTATCTTCTCTGTGGGTCCGCTGACTGTTGGTTGGTTGGGTTGTCGTCAGATCGTGAATGGTTGGCCCGACTGCCTGTCTCACCTAAGCGAGCGTTAGTGTTTGAATTACAGGCCAACCCTCAAACATTTGGGAGCCCTTGTGTGCACTGCCATATTTTTTAAATTTGTTCTTGTTATTGGTACTTCTATGGCTTCTAGTTGGATTTGTGTTTTAAATTAGAGTTGTTTTATTCTTAAGATTTCAGCCTAGTTGAAGTACTGTTTCATGTAAGCCCTTTGGCATTTTAAACATTTTTTTGAGTTTTTAAGTCTTCGGCCTTCAGCCAATTTGAATTTAACTTGTTTACTTGAACCTCCTGAATTTTTAAGTCTTCGGCCTTCAGCCAGTTTGCGTTTCCTTGTTTGTTCTTAAGTCCTTCAGCCTAAATTAAAGAACAGTTTCACGTAAGAACTTTGGTATTTAAAATAAAATTAATGTTTTGGAATTTTAAGCGTTCGGCCGTAAGCCAATTTTAATTTAACTCATTTACTTCAGCTTAACTAAAGAACTGTTTTAAGATAACGCTTGCGTTTTAAATTTCTGATTATACTTGCGTTTTAAGTTGTTGACCTTCAGCCGTTTTTAAATTAAAGTGACTTTCACCCGGTAATTAAGTCCCAAAGATTGAAGCTGTGTGTTAAAAATGTTTTTGGGCTCTTGTAATGATTGATCAAATAATAAAGTTGTAAACTGACAGCCCCTTATTTTGGCCACTTTCTATGATTTATTCTATCTCTCCCATCCTGCGGGTTAAGCAGGGCATCTCAACTTACTTACCGAAGGAGACATTGTGTAAGTAGGCTGTTTATGCTTTCTTATTGGCAACGTTACGTAGCGCTCTGTATGAAAATCACTGGCTGTGCTGTGTGCAGTCTGTGGCAAGTTTGCATTGTTGTCTGCCATTGTAGTGTTGGGCAGCTGGATGTGAACAGCGCATAGCGTTGCGCAGTTTTTCTGAATTATTCTGGAAACTAAAACATGTTTTAGTAGTAACTTTTGTGGAATAGCTACAATGAGATAGCATCTTTCGTAGCACAACAATACGTTACAGCACAGTAATTTCTTCATCACAACAATAAGCGTAATAACTAAGATATCTATACGCAAAGAATTTCACTTTTGTTTATCATGAGGTAAGTACATTGACTTCTGCAGAACTTAGCTTTCGGAGGACGATAACTACGACAATTCCACAGAGATTATCTTACAGCAAGACGAACAGTTTAGCGCTACAGTACACGTATTTGAGTGATTAATTTTGTATTTAAAACATTTATTTTTAAAGATATTTGAAGTACAATGATACAAAGGTTTTCTGTAATACATTTCATTCCATTGTTGTAATCTGTAACACCTGAGGGTATAATTACATTAATCCTCAGGGGGTGCACGCTTACTCTGTGTACCATGTGTGTGGCAAGCACAAGGAGCCCTAGCTAATATGGTATTTGCTTACACAACTTTACACATCGGTACCATATTTCTCCAACACAAAATACACAGCTATCGGATCATTTAACTGAGAGAGACAAACTTTTTTACTACGGCAGTGACAGATGTTTATGTAATTGCACCATTGGATAACTTCACACTTACGAAATTGTATTTTGTCTGTACTTTGTGAACTGTTCATATTTTTTCGGACCCATTGTGATATTATGAGAGCTTTGAATGATAAATTTGGTATGGGATCACGATTTTTAAAGTACGTTTGAGGTAGATGACACTTTTGACATGAGCAGAGAATCTTTTTTTTTACGTTTTGAAATTATTGGAGGAAGCTACGACGATTTTGAGAGTTGACTGATGTGTTATGATATTATTACGATGACTATGTGTATTATGCTGTTGCGGTATGTTTATGATCAATAAGCTGATGCTATATGAGTTATTTGATTATGCTACGTATCTGTTATGATGAAATATTGAAGTAGTGTCGACGAATAAGGTAAGGAATAATGAGAAGTGGTTAGGGACTCTGGTTAGTGAAGAAGGATGTTGGAAACCAAGAATCGTACTTTAAGAGTTATGAAATGTGTGTAAATGCGTGAATGTATCACAATGCCGGCGAAAATTTTTTGGACACTGTTATATTCATAAGATTTTGTTTCTACACATGCAATGCTAATTCTCGACCAGTGAAATTTTGTATATGAGACTGTCACTGTAGCGGAAACTGCTGTCGTAAATATTTCTGTAAGAAAGTTAAGTGACCACCTGCACGTAATGCGTCGTGGGCACCCAGCTGCATCAGACGCCTGGAGAAAAAGCCATTAGTGTGTGCGTTTTCAGAGGCACAGGTAGAAAAAAAAGGGAGGCCCTATTCTCGCTGTTGACATTCCTTTGTAGAAAGCATCCCAAATACGACACGCTCAAACTTGAAAACTTATGATTACACTGTGGAGCTCTTAATTTATGATTTACTGAAATGCCTAATGAAATGACAAGAAATATTTTATGTCTATACACCTGATTATGACTACTGTCTTTATAGTTGAGATATTTTTTACTACCTTATGAAATGCCATATGGCTAATGAATGATGTTTCATGCCTTCCTTTGTACATATTTTCATATTTTTTATTATCTAGTTTCTAGCTGCACTGCAGCATTGGTTAAAATAGAATTTTATAGATATA
Source organism: Schistocerca cancellata (assembly GCF_023864275.1). Taxonomy (NCBI): domain Eukaryota; kingdom Metazoa; phylum Arthropoda; class Insecta; order Orthoptera; family Acrididae; genus Schistocerca; species Schistocerca cancellata. Next base: position 382,831,708 of record NC_064631.1, read on the forward strand.
CTAATATAAATATTTTCTGTCTACAGATCCAGTAAATACTAATTTTGTAATACATTTCCCAAAAATGGGGGAGCACAAAGACATTTCCCTTCACAAGAATTGCATACGGAATTTTCTTTTCAACACCTTGGTAATTTTTTTGTAGAATAATTTGTGGTGCACCACTTTAATTACATAGACATTAAGATGTGAATATACATTTCCCTTGCCTGCATTATTGTCTTTAGTATAATGTTTTTTTCTGCTTGAGATATGTCATGTTTGGATATAAGTTATTGCATTTGCTGCTGCTGTTTGCCAGGCATAGTGTTACTGAATTTGACTTTGTGTTGCTCTGCTAAGCCAGTTTACTACTGATTTATTTTCCTTTTTTGCTGCTCATTGCCTTATATTAGTTGTAATATTTTTGCTTACTTTGCCAATTTGAATTTTTTTGTCATTGCTGTTCGTGTTAATTGTTTTGTGCTACTGCATTGCCTCGTCACTTAGTTTAGCATCTGAGCTCAGTAGATTTAAGTTAGCTTAAGAGGGTGTAGCCTATAAGAGAATGAGTTGCGATGAATTTGAAGAAATGCACTGAGAGGTTATACGAGAAAAATACAGAAAGCATGCTTGGATAGGATTTTTTTGGCTGGAGCAAATATCGAAATAAGACGAAAGATCTATGGAATGAAGTTTAGGGTTGGACTGCAGTACCAAATGTTACCCTGAAAACGAACCCTGTCCTTTCCTTTTGTGTTATCCCACTATGTGTTTGTGTACCCTTGTGTATTTGTTATCTTCCTGTCTCTGTGTAGTTTCATAGAATTTCTTCTTCTAATACTAAGCTACATTCACTATGATGAGGAATACTGTTATCCTCAAATATAATTGGCATTAATAATATGTTATTTACCTTGTAAATATGCTTAGACATTATTTATTCTGTTTTGTTTTAATGCTCATGTGTAAAGTTGATGTTTCAAATGTTATTCTGATCTTTTATGTATTTACTTATGTCATAATTCCTGTAACACTGATGCATATGTTAGTTCGATTCTTTTGTAAAGCCTGTACCACAAATGTTATGTGTGTTATTATGGTGTTTAATGATGTTTTCTGTACCTTTGTAATTGTATTCTCATGTCATAAATTTCAAATGTAATTGACACCAGTTCATCAAATTAAGTAACTTGTAAGTTACATTTCACTGCACACGTTTCTGTTGGTCATAGTATACGGACAATATGTGAGAAGTAGGGACTGATAGTGTTTGCACGTGTGTTAATAATTCAGCAAGGGACTGGTTAACAGCATTGCTGGTACTAAGGACAATTCCAAAAAACTTTGTGAGTGCACAAGTGGTGGTTCATGGACTTGCTATATTCTCCGAAAGACTCTTCGATGGTGAATGTGCATCTGCAGAGTCGCAACAGATGGCTGCTGGCCGTCTCTACATGGACTACAGTGAGTCTGCATCTTTGATGGCCCACCAATACCATTATTTCCACAAGGACTGCAGTGGGTCTGCACCTCTGGTGGCCCACCAATACCACAATCTCTACCAGGACTACAGTGGGTCTACTCTGTGATGACCTACCTACCAATATTCTTCAAAACGTTGAATGACTCTGCTGTGGGTTTACTCTGTTGTGGCCCATTACCTATCTGCATGTCGAGAGTCAGCACTGTCTTTCTGTTGGAAGGACAACACTACTTCTTTAAGACTGCATGGAAATCCACTACTTCCGTGTGCAGTTTCTTTTATTGTTCAGACTTTGAGAAAAACACTCAATCTTACTGTGATGAATGATCAGGACTGTCTTTATGGACTGTGAATTTTAGCTTTTGACCAACATTGTATCAATAAGTGTGTGCATTTGATACCTTTCTTACTGTAATTATGAAAAAATTTTTCAAATCTGTATTGGCCAGTGCCCAAAACAATTTGTAAAATTTTTTGTGGGGAGCATGGGGGCTATGTAAGTAGGCTATTTATGCTTTCTTATTGGCAACGTTACGTAGCGCTCTGTATGAAAATCACTGGCTGTGCTGTGTGCAGTCTGTGGCTAGTTTGCATTGTTGTCTGCCATTGTAGTGTTGGGCAGCTGGATGTGAACAGCGCGTAGCGTTGCGCAGTTGGAGGTGAGCCGCCAGCAGTGGTGGATGTGGTGAGAGAGATGGCGGAGTTTTGAAATTTGTAATTCTGTATGGCATGAACTGCTATATATATTATGATGATTAAGGTAAATACATTGGTTGTTCTCTATTAAAATCTTTCATTTGCTAACTATGCCCTCTGTAGTTTGAATCTTTTATTTAGCTGGCAGTAGTGGCGCTCGCTGTATTGCAGTAGCTTGAGTAACGAAGATTTTTGTGAGGTAAGTGATTTGTGAAAGGTACAGGTTAATGTTAGTCAGGGCCATTCCTTTGTAGGGATTTCTGAAAGTCAGATTGCGTTGCGCTAAAAAATATTGTGTGTCAGTTTAAGCACAGTCGTGTATAATTTTTCAAAGGGGACGTTTCAATTGTACATGGTGGAGCCACATTCGAGTTATGAGGAGTTCGATAATGCGCACTGTTTTGTGCGGAGGAGTTTAGCTCACGTAAGTTCTGTGGAATGAGATTATAGGGTTCCTGTTAAGTATAGATAACTTCTCTAAGCGGATTTTAGATTGTCGAAACAGTTGTTATTGGCCACATTGCGGTTTTTTTTATGATGACCTCAATAGGGAGGATTTAGAGGCGAGCCATAAGGAAAACGACGATGCAGCCGAATTATGGGGAAAATTACAGTATTTGCAGGGAGACGACGCGTTGAAGGAATTGTTATAGGCATTTTGCGATCTATTCGGAACGGAGAGTACGTTACCGGCAACATCGATTACGAAGCGTACCAGTGTTTAGGAAACCGTATGGGATGCCACGTCAAATGCAACCGCTACTAGAGGAATTTATAGAACAACAACTACAGGATGGAATCATAGAAAATAGCGATAGTCTATATTCAAGCAATGTAGTTCTCGTACTTAAGAAGTCGGTGGTTTTGTTGTGATTATAGGTTTCTGAAAGCAGAAAACCATTTCGAACGCATGTGCAATTCCGAATATCACGGACACATTGGGCAATTTAGGACAATGTAAGTATCTTACGACGATGGATTTATGGAGTGGATACCATCATTTGTAAGTAGTACTAGAGGATAGGGCGAAGACAGCTTTCACTGTTCCTGGGGGGGCACTATCGGTATAAACGTATGCCGTTCTGGTTGAAGAATGCACCGGTCACTTTTCAGCGATTATTAGATGGGATTTTACGGGGATTGAAACCAAATACATGCATGATATTAGATTACTTTCGAAGGATATACCAGAACATGTATCGCCTTTCAGAGAAGTCTTTAGAAGACTGTGGTCGGCACGGTTAACATTAAGTTTAGAAAATGTAATTTTGCGCAGACGCAGGTCAAATATTTGGGTCATGTAATCAGTGAACAAGGGGTTCAAACCGATCCTCGATTAACAGAGGCAGTTCAAAATTTTCCGACAACACGTACAACGAAGCAATTACAATCACATATTGGGTTATGTTCATATTATCGTAAATCTGTATAAAAGACTCTGCTAAAATAGCTTAGCCGTTGACAAAGCTTTTAAGGGAAGGGGTTAAATATCAATGGACGGGCGGAGGGCGGCGAAGACCAGGGACTGTAGCAGTCTCCGCAATCGCGGGCAGCAGCGCGGCGCAAGTCGCAACGCTTCCAAGGGTGTGACCGGGGAGAGCACGGCCGACTCCAGGCAGAGCAGCCTTGATGACGGAGCAGTGGCGTCGGCATACCAGGAGTCTATTGAGCCGGCTGGACTCACGGCACATCGCGCGGGTGGTACGCCGACACTACGCTTCACCCATCGAGTACTGTAAATTAGCTGAATAAGGCAATGTTACCGAATACCCCTATATCAATCTGCACTGCTCCTCCACGCTCTTGAACTTGCTCGGCCTCCTGACGAAAGAAGGCGCGGTAGGTCCCAGCTTCAGCTCGGCCGTCTGGAGTCCTGGGTTTGACCCCCGGCCCGCAAAAAAAGGTTCAAATGGATCTAAGCACTACGGGACTTTAAATCAGAGGTCATCAGTCCCCTAGACCCAGAACTACTCAAACCTAACTAATCTAAGGACATCACACACATCCATGCCCGAGACAGGATTCGAACGAGCGACTGTAGCAGCAGCGCGGTTCCAGACTGAAGCGCCTACAACCGCTCGGCCACAGCGGCCGGGACCCCGCAACAGCTCTTATTGTTCCCTTTTGATTCTTGCACAAATTTCATATTACTCATCTGCCCCTATACCTTTCCCCCTATTTCCCTCAAACGTTCGGACATCTGCACCATTTGACATTGTCGAACACTTTTGGCAGGTGGACACTTTCTGTGAACGTGTCTTCATTTATTCTTCAATCTTGCTTCCATTATCAACCGTAACGGCAGAACAGCCTGTTGATGCCTCTATTTTTCCTAAATCCAAACTGAACGTCCTCTAAGATAGCCTCAATTTACTTCTCAATTCTTCTCTATATTATTTTTGTTAGCAAATTGGATGCAATAGCTGTTAAGCGGAATCTGCAATAATCATCGGACTTGCCGGCTCTTGATGTCTTTGGAATTTTGTGGATGATGTTTTTCAGAAAGTCTAATGGTATGGTGCCAGTCTCCTACATTCTAAGCACTAAAGCGAACTGTCATTTTGTTTTCACTTTCCCCAAAGATTTTAGATATTCTGATGGAATGTTACCCATCGCTTTTGCCTTACTCAATTTTATTACTTCCAAAACTCTTTTAAATTCTAACTATAATAGTGAATCCTCTATTTTTTCTATATCGACACCTGTTTCCTCTTGTGTCACTTCACGAGACAGTCCTCGATCTTATGGAAGTCTTCAATGTACTCTTTCAACCCATCCGCCCTCTCCTCTGCATTTAACAGTGCAATTTCCATTGCGCATTTAATGTTACCGACCTTGCTTTTAGTTTCACCCAAGTATCATTTTTACTCATCTGTACGCTGAGTCACTCCTTCCGACTATCATACCTTTTTCAGTCTTCTCACATTTTTTAAACTAAGCCACTTTGCCCTAGCTTTTCTATGCGTCCTATTTATTTCATTTCTAGCTGACTTGTGTATCCATATTCCTGAATTTCCTCCAACATTTTCGTACTTCCTTCTTTCATCGATTAACTGAAGTATTTCCTGTGTTACCCATTGTTTCTTCGCAGTTACCTTCTTTGTACTTACGTTTTTCTTTTCAACTTCTGTGACTGCACCTTTCAGAGATAATCATGTCTCTTCAGCTGAACTGCCTGCTGAGTTAGTCCTTATGGCAGTATCTACAGCCTCTTACTGCATCTAGTGTATCTCTCCATTCTTTAGTACTTGCGTATCTCACTTCTTTACGCACTCATTGATTCTAAACTTTTATACCGAGCGAGGTGGCGCAGTGGTTAGACACTGGACTCGCATTCGGGAGGACGACGGTTCAATCCCGCGTCCGACCATCCTGATTTAGGTTTTCCGTGATTTCCCTAGATCACTCCAGGCAAATGCCGGGATGGTTCCTTTGAAAGGGCACGGCTGACTTCCTTCCCCATCCTTCCCTAATCCGAGCTTGTGCTCCGTCTCTAATGACCTCGTTGTCGACGGGACGTTAAACACCACTATCCTCCTCCTCCTCTAAACTTTAGCCTACTTGGTATAACGGATTAAATTTTGTCATGTAATTATGTAGCTTGCTGAGAAATATGTACATGTTAATGGAATTATTACGTTTTCCTTTTGTGTAAAGCAAGCTAGGTTCCCCTGTTCTCCTGGAGTCCTTCTTGCTACCCACTTCTTCTTATTGTTTATAACCGTAAGATCGCCATTTTAGTACGTCTAAGTTAATTGTGGATAAGAATGTTATCACTGGGTTAAAATGAGATATTATTTTATTGAAAACGTGCCTTAACTGTCAACGGTACAAGACTTCTAGCTTTACATGAAACGAATTGAACAGACAACAGGTTATTGAGTACTGTTAATGCACAAGAGTAATTATCGACAGTATTACTTAGAAACGTGCAGGACATGTCTGATTTACCGAATGAAGACAATCGTCGCCAGAAAGTGGAAGCATTGTTTTCATATAATACGTTACGTATACTGAAACTGCAGTACATGATACAGATTAATATCCTATTCTATTGACGAAAGCCTAATTCCTGCGCTGGTTAAGTCTGCATTCTTAGTACAAATGAATATGCATTAATCTTGGTGCACACATAATGCTCTAGGGGCATTATGGTGCATCTAAGTGCATAAAGAAAGTTTATTTATAAAGTTACTTTCGAAACATGATAAATCGACCACAGCTGTTAAAAACGTTCTCTATTTGTCAAAAATATAAACCCATCTGTAAATCCTGTCACAAAGACTTACATTCCATCATTGGAACACAATTACTTCACACAGATTGCTCCCTATTGTGGGAGGTGGAGCTAAATACGTCAAAATCTTATAGGACTTATTCACCAAGGATGTTAAGTTGCTATGGTCTAGGGGAAGCGCTCTTAATTATCTTAAATTTTGAATAAAATTTAGCAACAATGGAGGGTAGCAGACTTCCGGAATAAAAAGTCAACCGCATCCTTCGAACGGCCTAGTTAGAGAAGGAGGCGGAACGGAAGACGATCAGGCCACTCTCTTACATCTGGCGTGACAAACTGCTCCCAAAAAGATGGAAGAATCAGTAATGATGAACGGCATTAGGATTCAGAAGGAAACGGAATCTATTGCATTACAGACACATAATACGTATCCACAGTTCATGTGGCCTGTAACTGAAAAATTGACACCATGTTCTCTCCATTGGAAAAAGATTCCGGACTAGTCCCCCATTCGGATTTTGAAAGGAACTGCCAAGGGGGCGGTGACCATGAGAGAAAGAGTGAATAACAAACGAGAGTATACAGGGTGAGTCACCTAACATTACCGCTGGATATCAGTACTGACGAATCAATTCTACAGACCGAACGTGAGGAGAGGGGCTAGTGCAATTGATTAATACAAACCATAAAAAAATGCACGGCAGTATATTTTTTAACACAAACCTACGTTTTTTAAATGGAACCCCGTTAGTTTTGTTAGCACATCTGAACATATAAACAAATACGTAATCAGTGCCGTTTGTTGCATTGTAAAATGTTAATTACATCCGGAGATATTGTAACCTAAAGTTGACGCTTGAATACCACTCCTCCGCTGTTCGATCGTGTCTATCGGAGAGCACCGAATTACGTAGGGATCCAAAGGGAACGGTGATGGACCTTAGGTACAGAAGAGACTGGAACAGCACATTACGTCCACATGCTAACACCTTTTTATTGGTCTTTTTCACTGACGCAGATGTACATTATCAAGAGGGGTGAGATACACGTACACACGTGGTTTCCGTTTTCAATTACGGAGTGGAATAGAGTGTGTCCCGACATGTCAGGCCAATAGATGTTCATTGTGGTGGCCATCATTTGCTGCACACAATTGCAATCTCTGGCGTAATGAATGTCGTACACGCCGCAGTACAACTGGTGTAATGTCGCCGCGGGCTGCCACAATACGTTGTTTCATATCCTCTGAGGTTGTAGGCACATCACGGTACACATTCTCCTTTAACGTACCCCACAGAAAGAAGCTTTGAGGTGTAAGATCAGGAGAACGGGCTGGCCAATTTATGCGTCCTCCACGTCCTATGAAACGCCCGTCGAACATCCTGTCAAGGGTCAGCCTAGTGTTAATTGCGGAATGTGCGGGTGCACCATCATGCTGATACCATCAGTCTGGAACCGCGCGACCGCTACGGTCGCAGGTTCGAATCCTGCCTCGGGCATGGATGTGTGTGATGTCCTTCGGTTAGTTAGGTTTAAGTAGTTCTAAGTTCTAGGGGACTGATGACCTCAGATGTTAAGTCCCATAGTTCTCAAAGCCATTTTTTTTTTTTTTTTTTTTTTTTTTTGCTGATACCATACGTCGACGCGTTTCCATTGGGACATTTTCGAGCAACGTTGGCAATGGTTCAAATGGATCTGAGCACTATGGGACTTAACAGCTGTGGTCATCAGTCCCCTAGAACTTAGAACTACTTAAACCTAACTAACCTAAGGACATCACACACATCCATGCCCGGGACAGGATTCGAACCAGCGACCGTAGCAGTCGCGCGGGCAACGTTGGCAGATCATTCTGTAGAAACGCGATGTATGTTGCAGCTCTTTGGGCCCCTGCAATGAAGTGAGGACCAATGAGGTTGTCGCCAATGATTCCGCACCATACATTTACAGTTCACGGTCGCTGTTGCTCTACCTGTCTGAGCCAGCGAGAATTGTCCACGAACCAGTAATGCATGATCCGTAGATTCACTGCCCCGTGGTTTGTGAAACCCGCTTCATCGGTAAACAGGTAGAACTGCAACGCATTCTCTGTTAATGCCCATTGACAGAATTGCACTCGATGATTAAAGTCATCACCATGTAATTGCTGATGTAGCGACACATGAAACGGGTGAAAGCGGTGACGATGCAGTATGCGCATGACACTACTTTGACTCAGTCCACCGGCTCTCGCAATGTCCCGTGTAGTCATGTGTGGGTTCATGGCAATAGCAGCTAACACACCAACTGCACCCGCTTCTCCTGTGACGGGCCTGTTACGGACCCGTTTGCGTGCTACGACCATACCTGTTGCATACAGTTGGCGGTAGATGTTTTGCAATGTACGGCACGTTGGATGCTCTCTGTCCGGGTACCGTTCTGCATACACCCAGCAGGCTTCAGCTGTATTTCGTCGACACTTGCCATAGATGAGTATCATCTCCGCCTTTTCAGAGTTGGAATACACCATGGTCACAGTTCCTACAACACTACATTATCACAAACGTCTGGTAACACGGTGTACTACAGTTGGTCTGCGTGCGGAGACGAATGCAGAATAACAATAGCAGCAAGCGCTACATGCGGACACTGCAACAGCTAGACCAAACAACAACAATGCACTACAGCCACACTCGTAAACACGGTCGTCATCGTAAACATGTCTCTGCAGATGCTGCTCGCCGACCGTGGCCCGTGTTTGTTACAACACGCAACTGAACGTCGAAGGTTTCAAGCGTCAACTTTAGGTTACAATATCTCCGGATGTAATTAACATTTTACAATGCAACAAACGGCACTGATTACGTATTTGTTTATATGTTCAGATGTGCTAACAAAACTAACGTGGTTCCATTAAAAAAACGTAGGTTTGTGTTAAGAAACATACTTCCGTGCATTTTTGTATGGTTTGTATTAAACAATTACGCTAGCCCCTCTCCTCACGTTCGGTCTGTGGAATCGGTTCGTCAGTGTTTGATGTGGTTTACTAAATATATCCAGGGGTAAAGTTAGGTGACTCACCCTGTATAGTTCTAGGCGTTGGGGTGTGGAATGACAGAAGTTTGAACGTCATAGGGAAGCTAGAATATCTGAAACAGGAAATGCAGAGGCTCGACCTAGATGTGGTGGAGGTCAGTCAAGTGAAATGGAAGGACGACAGGGATTTCTGGTCAGAGGAATATAGAGTTATATGAAGAACAGCAGAAAATGATATAACGAGAGTAGATTCGGTGTGAATTAGAAAGTAGGGCAGAGAGTGAGTTACTGTGAACAGTTCAATGATAGTGTTGTTTTCATCAGAATCGACAGAAAACCAACACAGACAATAATTGTTCAGGTATACATGCCGACGTCGCAATCCGAAGATGAAGAGATGGAAAAGCATGTGAGGATATAGAACGGATAATTAAGTAAATAAAGAGGGATGAAAATCTAATAGTAATCAGGGATTTAACAGCAGTTGTATGGGAAGGACCAGAAGAAAGGGTTACAGGACAATATGGGTTTGGTACTAGAAATGAGAGAGGAGAACGACCAGTTAAGGTTTGCAATAAATTTCAACAAGTAACAGCCAATACTCTGTTCAAGAATCCAAATAGGATGTGGTACACTTCGAAAAGAAGGTCGGAAGAAATGGCATAAGATTTCAGTTAGATTACAACATGGCCAGGTAGAGAGCTTGAACTCAGGTATTAAATTAATTAGGAAGAATCAATGAGAGAGGCAGTGGGATGCGGAAGTACGAAGGAATGAAGAGATGGGCTTGATGTTCCTTGACGCTATAGAATAAGCGATAATGAACAGCTGATTGGCAGTTCAGATGAAGAGGAATAGACGTCTCTAAAATTGGCAGTCACAAAAGTTTTAAATAAAACCGTTGGTACAAGGAAGGTATTGCGAAGAAGCCATGGATAGCAGAAGGAATACTTCAGCTGGTCGACGAAAGAAGAAAGTACAAAAGTGTCCAGAGGAATTCAGCGGTGCAGGAATACCAGTCACTCAAGCACTTTGGGAACGAAATAACAGAAAAGCTAAAGCTAAATGGCTGAATGAAAACTGAGAAGAAATCGAAAAAAGTGATTGTCGGAAGGACGGACTCCACATACAGAAAAGTTAAAATAAAATTAAAAGTAAATGTGGTAACATTAAGAGTGAAATCGGAATTACATTATTAAATGTAAAGGCGCGAGTAGATAGGGGAGACTTGTCTGATGGCGTGACAGAAGTAGAAACGAAGACCGACAGGGAAGAGGCAGAGGATTGAGTACTAGAAGCAGAATTTAAAAGAGTTTTGAACAACTTAAAATCAGATCAGATGTACAGGAGGGACAACATTTCATCTTAAATTCTAAAATAATTGGGAGAAATGGCAAAAACCGACTATTCATGTTGGTGTGTAGAATGTGTGAGTCTGTGATATACCATAAGATTTTCGGAAAGAACATTGTCCACAACACTGCGTAGATAGCAAGAGTCGAAAAGTGCGAGAATTATCGCACCATCAGCTTTACAGCTCATGCATCCAAGCTGCTGACAAGAATAATATACAGAAGAATAGAAAAGAAAATTGCCGATGTGTTAGATGACGATCAGTGTGGCTTTAGTAGAGGTAAAGCCTCCAGAGAGGTAGTTCTGTCATTGCGATTGATAAACGAAGCAAGACTGTAGAAAAATCAAGGATTTGTGGACCTGGAAAATGTGTTCGACAATGCCAAATGGTACAAGGCGATTGAAATTCTCAGGATAATGTGTAGTGCAAGACGGGTAACGTAAAATACGTCAAGAACCAAGAACCAAGGGCAAGAGGGAACGATAAAGGTCGGAAACCAAGAACGAAGTGCTAGGATTAAAAAGTGTGTGACGCAATGATGTAGTCTTTCGCTACTAATTTTCTGTCTGTACACCGAAGAAGCGATGAAGGACATAAACAGTAGCTTGAAGAGAAGAATTAAGAATCAGGATGAAATGAAATCAAAGATAAGATTCGCTGATAGCATTGCTATCGTTAATGAAAGCGAAGACGAATTACAGGACGTGCTGGATGGAATGAACAGTCTACTGAGTGCAGAATATGGAATGAAGTAAATCAAGGAAAGACGGAAGTAATGATAAATAGCAGAAGTGAAAACAGCCAGGAACTTTACATCAGAAGTGAGGATCGTAAAGTAGACAAAGTTGTGGCATAACGCTATCTGAGCAACAACGTAACTTATTATGGACAAAGCATGGAGCACATAAAAAGCAGACTACCATTGGAAAGAAGAGCATTCCTGCCCAAGAGTAGTCCACTAAGATCAAAGGTCTTAATATGCGGAAAAAAATTCTCAGAACGTGCGTTTAGAGCACAGTATTGTATGGCAGTGAGACATTGGCTGTCGGATAACCGAAAAAGAAGAGACTCTAAGACTTTGAGCTGTAGTGTTACACAAGAATGTTGAAAATTAGGTATACTGATAAAGTAAGATACGAGCAGGTTCACCACAGACTGGTGAGGAGACAAAGAATGGAAAACACTGACAAGAAAAAGGGACAAAGTGAAACGACATCTGTTAAGACATCAAGGAATAGCTTCTATGGAACTAGAGGGAGCTGTAGAGGGTAAACAATATAGAGGAAGACAGAGATTGGAATACATCCGGCAGACAATTTATGGTATAAATTGCAATTACTACTCTGAGATGAAAAGGTTGGTACAGGAGAGGAGTTCATGGGAGGGGTTCATCAAACCAGTCAGGAAACAGATGACTGAAAAAAATGGTAAGGCATGCGCTACAAAGTCTAAAGCAGCTTTTGAGATTAACGGGAGAACAGTAAACCATTACAACCCATGAGTTGGTCAACCTGCTGTGCTACCATCCAACAATCCATCAAACTTGACATGTCGAACTTCCAAAATATTAGTGTACGAATATAACAGTAAACAGATACTAATCTCATTCTTTCATCCAGAAGGAAATCGATTCGCATATATCTCTGGTTAGTTGGTTGGTTTGGGGAAGGAGACCAGACAGCGTGGTCATCGGTCTCATCGGATTAGGGAAGGATTGGGAAGGAAGTCGGCCGTGCCCTTTCAGAGGAACCATCCCGGCATTTGCCTGGAGTGATTTAGGGAAATCACGGAAAACCTAAATCAGGATGGCCGGACGCGGGATTGAACCGTCGTTCTCCCGAATATATCTCTGGGGACTAAAGTACCAGTCATGAAACGAAACTGTTACAGTATTTCGAATTCATTTAACAAGTGGTAAAGAACCTTCCCCTGTAGAACATAGTTCACTCCACCTGATCTCATAAGTAAGTCCAAAAGGAAGAATGTATACTTAATTCCACTTCTACAATTACGCTGAGGAGAGTATTCCTGGGAGGAGAAGATAAGCAAAGTATTAGTTCCACTTACACAGAAGGCACACTTACATAAACTGCATTATGGTAGGAAGCTACGACAAGTACAACAATACCAGTGAAATCATTAGTTCTGTGTAAGAGTAATTATAAGTGGCAACACTGCATGACCGCATCCTTTATATTACAACCTGCAATCTAAATTACTTTATGCACGAAGTGCGATTATTCTTGCTGCACACTACTAGAATCATCGGACTTCGTACATAAACTAATTAGACTGTTGGTTCTAATTGGAAGGACGCAAATATGCGTGTGGTAGTAAGCTGATGGAGCAATTTCAATAAAATAATAACTCATTTTAACCTAATTTTAGCATTATTATTGACAATTAACTTAGAGGTAAGGAAAAAACGTACTGAAGTTTATACACTGAAGCGCAAAGAAACTGGTATAGGCTTGCGTATTCAAATACAGAGACATGTAGACAGGCAGAATACGGCGAGTGTACCGTGAACATCAGGAATCCGGTAAAACTTCAAATCTCCTACATAGCTCCTGGCGGAAAAAGATCCCGCAAAAACCGGACAAGTGACGCGTGAAGAGAGTCGCTCAACGTGACAGAAGCGCAACACTTCCGAAAAATGCCGAGATTTCAATGCTGGGCCATCAACAAGTTTCGGCGTGCAACTATTAAACGAAACATCATCCGTATAGACTTTCGAAGCCGAGGGCCCAGTCCTGTACCCTTGATGACTGCACACCAGAAAGCATTATGCCTCGCCTGGGTCCGTCATCATGGACATGGGACTGTTGATGACTGTAAGCATGTTCCCTAATAGGACGAGTCTCGTCTAAAGTTGTATCGAGCGGATGGAATGGAGACAAACTCATGAATCCATGCACCGTACTTGTCCACAGTGGACTGTTCAAGCTGGTGGAGGCTGTGTAATGAGGTGGGGCGTGTGCAGTTAGAGTGATATGGGGCCCCTGATATGTCTAGATACGTCTCTGACAGGTGACACGCAATCATTCTGTCTGATCACCTGCATCCATTTATGTCCATTGTGTATTCTGACAGACTTGGGCAATTCCAGCAGAACAATGTGACGTACCACAAATCTAGAATTGCTACAGAGTGGCCCCAGCAAGACTCTTCTGAGTTTAGACTCTTCCGCTGGCCACCAGTATCCCAAGACATGAACATTTTTGAGCATATCTGGAATGCCTTGCAGCGTGCTGTTCAGAAGAGATCTCCATCCCATCGTACTCTTACGGCTGTGGTAGAGTTCCAATGAATGCGCTTGCTCCACGAGCATTTCCGGGAGACGTGACACACATAATGCTGAAAATCAAGGTTACTTCATAGTTTTCTTCATTGCAGTAATCTTTACTTATAATATTTCATAGATGGTTGATAATTAAGAATTATGTCCGCCCCAGTAGCTGAGTGGTCAGCGTGACGGATTGCCGTCCTCCGGGCCCGGGTTCGATTCCCGGCTGGGTCGGAGATTTTCTCCGCTCAGGGACTGGGTGTTGTGTTGTGTTCATCATCATTTCATCCCCATCCGGCGTGCAGGTCGCCCAATGTGGCGCCGAATGTAATAAGACCTGCGCCAAGGCGGCCGGACCTGCCCCGCGAGGGGCCTCCCGGCCAATGACGCCAAACGCTCATTTCCATTAAGAATTATAATCAAATTATATCTAGATTTTAATGCCATATGTAATCAGAAATACGACATGCATTATAAATAATGACTCACACGTTTTTATTAGCGTAGATATGATGAGGTTTATATTTCAGTGACGTAGGTATTTGATCTGAACGGTTAAAAAAAAAAACGAAAAAAATATTTATAGAGAGGTGACACCTATCGGCGATTACAACACCTGTGCGGTAACGTTCTTTTATTCTGTCTTTATATATTTTCCCCTTCATGGAAAAGCCACGCGAAACATACATCTTTGAAAATTAAGCCGGCCGGAGTGGCCGTGCGGTTCTAGGCGCTGCAGTCTGGAACCGAGCGACCGCTACGGTCGCAGGTACGAATCCTGCCTCGGGCATGGATGTGTGCGATGTCCTTAGTTTAGTTAGGTTTAATTAGTTCTAAGTTCTAGGGGACAGATGACCTCAGAAGTTAATTCCCATAGTGCTCAGAGCCATTTGAACCATTTTGAAAATTAAATCGGCGTGGATTTTAACTCGAGCACCTGCATGTGGCAACTGAGAATTCCACCATAGTGCTGCGCTGAAAGTCGAATTAGCGACCTTACTTTAGGATATTAAAGGCACTCCGGTATTTTTGAATCGATTTCGTCGCGAATTTTTGAGAGTTGTATCGAACTGCTTTGGAAAATTTGTGTTTGACTTCAGAACTTTACGCACCACAAACATAAAAAATTTCCTAAATTCTTGTAAGTAGAATCTCGTTTCAGTATATAGCTACATATGGTATAACTATCTTATTTAAACACCTCAATGCTGGTTATTTAAGCACCTCATTTCTGGGTCAGATTATTTTCTTGATGTCATGTCCTAGCTCACGACGTCTCCGTTCGCAAATAGCCTGCGGAAGCAACTGGTGGGGGGTAGGATGGACGGCAGGGCGCTGCGGGTGCACTCGGCGCTCCACCTCAGTTCCGGCCGCACAGCACTCGCGTACTGAGCTCAAACCACTGTCAGTCGCTTTGTTCAGCAGTTCAGTGTCTGTTGAGAACTATTTTCTGTGAGTAATATAATTTTTGAGACGGAAACATTTCATGAGTGTTTCGCTTTCTCCTGTACCCGACCTCAGAATAAACTGGATGTGGGGTTTGCCCATTAGGTTCGCGTGGTAAGTCGTTCATTCAGTCATTGTAATTCTGTATGCATTAAGAGAGCGAGCGTTTGATCTCATTAGGATTCCAATGTGCACTAGAATAATACTGAATTCGGTAGCCTTAAGAGTATCACTAGTTCTGATCCGGTGTGTGTTGACAGTTAATCGGAATTGTCAAAATTATCCGTCGTGGTTAGACTTGTATATGACAGAACGCAGTGCTCCTAATATCGTTTTCATTTAACTTCAGATGCCATTGAGCTGTTTTGTTAATGTTCAGTATACAGGAATGACTGAATGGATTTAGCAGAAAATCTTCCAGCTACTTATCCATTGATTCCCATCGAAATTCGAGGTGTCTCTCAACACTAGCCGTATCTAAAGGTAAGAACTTTTTTCTCAATTCGTGAAAATTGTGTTAGGTCTGAAATCCGTCCACATCTTCACAGCTTCAAATTGGTCTAACCTAATTAACTTTTCTAATCGATATCATATTTACCGTTGACTGTAGACAATATTTATTTCACTGTGGCTGTTTCGACCTTTGGGCCATTTTCAAATGATTTCGCTTCAGCATGTGCTAGACTTTAAATTCCTCCGACATGTATACATGTCATCCTAAAAACCACTCCTTATGCTGTAGAAATACCACAACCTTAGATGAGTGTGAAGCTCTGTACGGCGTGAAGCTGAGGCATTTCACCCTTTTCACGAAGCACAGAGCTACGCACCAGTCTGACTTTACTGTATTTCTACAGTGAAAAGACTTGACGATGACATGTATACATGTCAGATGATTTTTAAGTCTGACTGTGCTGAAGCGAAATGTTTTGCAGTACCACTTGAAAATGACCAGAAGAGCGAAATGGCAATAGCGAAATAAATATTTTCTGCGGTCAACGGCGAATATGATGTCCATTACAAAATTCTCCACAACTGAGAACCCCAACGATAAGAAGCTACTCAGTGACTTCGGCATGCTCCAGTATATTTTTGTTAATTTTCAGTATTCTACTACTCTGCTTTCTGCGATAGCACTTACGTAGTTCTCTGTCAGAATTTTGTCTTTCAGTTAGTTGTATTGTGAGGAAATGCTTCAGGTATTACAGGTGAAGCAGTTTAACTGAAGGCAAATATGGCAAAAACAAGAGCGTTTCTCAATTCGTAGCAATGATCCCTTTTTTAAGTTTCGTCTCACTACAGAGTAGTTAACCATCCCTTTCATCATTTACCCTCATCTCCGTCTAAAATAATGATTACTTTGCATTTTACGGGTGTTGAAAGATCATTCTTCCTGGGCAAATTTCTTTACTTTGGAGACTTCAGGTGTACATGTTAGGTATTACTTAGGTGTTGACGTGTGCTCAGTCAGAGTGTGAGTAGCACATTCTTTCTCGTCTTTTATTTCATTATGTAAGTGTTATATGCATAGCATGCTGTGAGTGCCATTCTAATCGTGTGGTCTGTTTATACGTCTTTTAGAATTACTTTCGGTTGTGGCCACAAGATCGAAACTGAAGCAGTAAATATTTAAAATTAATAACTTTACAGTAAACCGCGACATGATGTCATTTAATAAAAACAAGAAAAAATACCGTTCTTGATTCCTTTTCTAACTACTGCTTCGCTTTCGTGTTTCGGATTACTTAAACTGCAGTTGGGTTCCTACGCAAGCTATAGATAATTTATTGCCCCCTTATTTTATCCTCGCTACCTTTTGAATTTCAAAGTGTGTATGGTAGTCAATATTGTCTAAAGACTCTTCCATATCCACAGATAATATAATTATCGGTTTACCTTCCTCTGGTTTATGATATAAGTCGTAGTCTAAGCATTGCTTCACCCGTTCCTACATTTTTTCCAGAATCAGATCTGACTCTCCCAAGGTCGGCGTCTGTCGAGCTTGACATTGTTCAACCAGTACGAAACAAACTGGTAGTACGGCGATGTTATTCACCTCTCAGCGAGCGTCTTTTAGGCGGTGGGCTTATTACCGTTATTTGACTAACGCCGTAATGTCGTCTGTCTCATGTATCCTACTTACTAGTAAGAGCAGATCAGTCGTGCTTGTTTTCCCAAAGTCCGTAAAAATTCTTTGCCTCGTTTCAGCTTAGGTATGTCAGTGTGTTGTCGTATTGTTGTTGCAGTATCATGTCTCCTATCTCATCTTCATCTTCTTTCTCAGCCTGTCCCGTTAATATTGTCTTCGTGTAAGTTTCCTTTGTGTAGCCTTCCAGTTTAAGCCTTTAGTGTCTTATTTAGTACTAGCTTGCTCTCTTCGTATGCACACAAATGCAACCTTTTACCCAAAGTTTTCTTTAATTTTCCTGTAAGTGGTATCTATCTTTCCCATAATAATGAATGCTACTACAGCTTAGCGTATTTCCACTATCAATCCCCACGTCGCCTGTTTTACACTGGATTTCAAATTAATATTTCAGTCACCAATGTATACTACTAGGTGTTGCATTCTCTCCGTGATTGCATTTCCTGCTTAATCAGTTAATCAATTAATCAATTAATTAATCAATTAATATCAGTACATCGTGTTTTTCTAAGGTTTTTTTCTGGATCTTGTTACATTTCTTGTTTGATCCTCTTGTGCCTAAGTATTTCATTTCTCAAGGCTAGCGATTCCTCTGGTGTTCTATACCTTTACCGTGCCAATACCTGCATAATGCATTCTTTGAAAATTTCAGCCTTCTCCAGTTTATCTATATAGCATTTTACAAATTCGTATTTTTCTGCAATTCATTCAGCTTTAAAGTATAGTCCTTAAAGCAACAATTATGATCAGAGTCCACTTTTTCTCGTGAAAAGTTATTACTGCTTTAAAACTGATTTCTAAACCTTTATTAATATTAAATAATCAATCTCAAAGGTTTCGCTACCTTACGGTCTTTTCCACGGATGCATGACTCCTTAACCTAATGTTTAAAAGACTGAATTGTGCTCTATGCAAGATTCTTAAAACTGTCTTTCCCTTTAGGCTTTTCCGACGTGTCATATAGTATCACTATGTTTAAATAACTGAATATAAGATACTGTGGAAATCAGTGTCTGGATAGTGGGAGTGGATCACATCAGGGGATATTTATTATGAGTAAATCGCCGGTTATGGTAGTAGGGATACGAGAAGCGTCCTTCAGTGCCTCAGTTACCTATTTGTGATCGTAGTGAAATTGTTCACAAATAGCTAAGAAAGCATATTAATGTCATGATTGGTGCAAATCATAAGATGCAGAATAACAAGATATAAACATTCAGGCTGAATGGCTATGGCGAATCTGCGCGCAACAGAACGGAGAGCATTCACGCACATCTAGTGCGCAAGAGAATTGCTCTGTGGAGTCTCGGTGGAATTCGACCCACAACCATCAAGACGACTGGATCCGTTTGCATTGAGTTATGAAATGAAGATTCCATTTGATGGAATTGTGATTTCAGAGAGATCATAGAGTGCCTCGAAGTGTTAAAGGGCGATCGCTAAACACAAACTGGCAAACTCCGTTTTTTTGTGTGGACCGTGACCTTTTTGAATAACTAAAATCCGCCGCTGGCGTATTATACCAGTCGTGACCAAGACTTGATCGTTGGGAGCAAAGGATTTGTGGAATATTGAGAGAGCATTCTATTTCACAGGCAATCCAGATGTAAATTTTCCATTGGCATGGTACATAACATGAACTGACTGTTGAGAGTGACTGATCTTACGCCTGAATGCCATAAATCTACCAGACCCGATTTGGCACTCAATTTGTATCCTAAGAGTGACTATATGGGAATTTCATTCGAATAGTCCGCCACCGGTAGCTGAGTGGTCAACGTGACAAACTGTCAATCCTAAGGGCCCGGGTTCGATTCCTGGGCTGGGTCGGAGATTTTCTCCGCTCAGGGACTGGGTGTTGTGTTGTCCTAATCATCATCATTTCATCCTCATCGACGCGCAGGTCGCCGAAGTGGCGTCAACACGAAAGAACTGCACAAGTGAACGGTCTACCCGACGGGAGGCCCTAGCCACACGACATTTTATTTTCTCATTCGAATACTGTTTCTCATTTAGTAGGTTGTGATATCTGAAACTAGAAAAACAATTGATGCACAATTTAGGTACGTTTAGTGCTCCAAGTTCTGCTATAGTTTCTCCAATGGACGAGACATTATACGATTTTTAGCAGAGTAGGCCTATGTCCAGCTGCAGACCACGGAAAGGTGAGAGGGCAGTTTTCTGTAGACCTGAAAACACGGCACTGACAGACAGTCTGTTAGTGTTGGTGGAAATAGTATTGTGTAAACGTTTTCATTTCTGTTTCAACTGCAAATATTGTTATTTTCGTGTTAAGTTCTCTCAAAACTTCAACAATACAGAAACAGTAATGTGTATACCAAGGTGCAAAAGTAAGTGGACAGTATTATCAAGATTGTAAGCGAACCGCAACAGTAAGGAATAAGAAACAATCGTCGACTGAGCCAAATGACTAGGTTTAGAGTTATGGGAATATGGGAATATGTAGACACATCAAAAAAAGTTTTCCATCATCCCGGTTCCCAGAACTCCTGAAGATAGTCGTTCACTGTGGGTATTGTATCACAGACACAGTCCCTTTGACAGTTCAGACATGTCACTAAACCCACCCAAAGATGTAAGCAACCATGGATGAGCAGCGCCTATTAGACAGATGGGGTCCGACAGGCGATCACATCCAGTTATTCCACTCGCAATGAGGTACATATCTCGTGTTGTCTGTGGTTCAACCATGCCTAGACGGTCAGTACTGCGGTTCGATCGCGTCCGCATTGTTACTTTGTGCCAGGAAGGGCTCGCAACAAGGGAAATATCCAGGCGTCTCGGAGTGAACCAAAGCGATGTTGTTCGGAAATGGAGGAGGTACAGAGAGACAGGAACTGTCCATGACAAGCTTCGCTCAGGCTGCCCAAGAGCTACTACTGCAGTGACTAACCGCCACCTACGGATTATGGCCCGGAGAAACCTGACAGCAACGCCACCATGTTGAATAATGCTTTTCGTGCAACCACAGAACGTCGTGTTACGACTCAAACTGTGCGTAATAGGCTGCATGATGCGCAACTTTACTCCAAACGTCCATGGCGGGGTCCATTTTTTCAACCACGACACCATTCAGTGCGGTACAGATGGGGTCAATAACATGCCGAATGGACCGGCCAAGACTGGCATCACGTTCTCTTCACCGACGACTGTTACATATGCCTTCAACCAGACAATCGTCGGAGACGTGTTTGGAGGCAACGCGGTCAGGCTGAACGTCTTAGGCACACTGTCCCGCGAGTGCAGCCAGGTGGAGGTACCCTGCTGTTTTGGGGTGGCATTATGTGGGGCCGACGTACGCCGCTGGTGGTCAAGAAAGGCACCGTAACGGCTGTACGATGCGTGAATGTAAACATATCGGCAGCATATTGGCGAGGCATTCGTCTTCATGGACAGGGTCCACTGTGGTCTATTGAGAAACACTGACCACGACACACTTAAAACCATGATCGATTCCATAGCAGTAGATGCCGTGGCTAGACGTCAGAGATGGCCAAAACACTCACACATCCAGTGTGCTCGTGTCCTGAGGTCCACACACAGCCCGCCAACCCCTGACATGCCTGTGACCCCAACGTCAGAGGTCATTGAAAACTACCACTTTTATGATAGCTGCACTTATGGACGCACATTTATGTCAGAGTACACCACCCTCGGTCATGGAGGGCGTCCAGTAATGATTGGACTGGTAGAAATCAGGAGTTATTATTATTTCCAGTGCAAGGACCCGTCATTTTGAATCTTCTCTCGTGCAAGACACACACCCGCTTCTGTCACGCTCACGCAACACAGCTGTTGCTGCCATGAACTAGATGAGACAAGTCAGCACTTTCCTTCTGCATGTCACAGGCTCACCTAATCCGTTACTTCCAGTTGCCGACTCCTTGTGATTGCCGATGCAGCCAACCGCAGTGTCCTGCTAAACAGGCAACTGCAGCTTGGAAAATTCCACCGCATCTTAGACCCAACAGTTTAAAGGACCCATTTTACACAATCCGAGACAGCGATGTTGTTGACCTTACATCTCGATTTTTCTCCCTTTTATACATGGTATTTTGCGCATAGAGATGAAATCGAGACTTACGTGCTTTCCACATCGCTAAAGTATCGTAATTTGTTTTAAAAGTCATGTAACAATATGTCTTAGCCTACATTTCCTCTATGCATTTTCTCATCGTGTAGAAAAAATCTTTTCTTGTGTGTTACGTCATGTATCACAGGACTAGAATATTAAATAATTCGCCGGCCGCGGTGGTCTAGCGGTTCTGGCGCTGCAGTCCGGAACCGCGGGACTGCTACGGTCGCAGGTTCGAATCCTGCCTCGGGCATGGGTGTGTGTGATGTCCTTAGGTTAGTTAGGTTTAAGTAGTTCTAAGTTCTAGGAGACTTATGACCTAAGATGTTGAGTCCCATAGTGCTCAGAGCCATATTAAATTTTTTTTTTTCTCATGATGGAGTGCTAGAAGTGTCACAGCACGCTTCTTCGCTTTCGAAATCTCTCTTAAGGTAACCAAATGCCTCACCACATATGAAATCTCTTAAGTTAACAGCCGAGAGAAGTAGTATCAGGTTTGTACTAGGTATCAGTTTATAAATTCGGTAGTACATCTGATTTTATTACGGTGGTTGCCTCAACTTATGTGGGTGGGAGGTTGAAACTGTATTAAAAGATAGTGCCACAAAGAAAAAGACGCCTCTTTATGGTTCCAAATCGAGAATCATATCACTAGCAACCAAGCCATTACGTCCATCCGCTAGGCAGAATGTCGTTGGTGTCAAATTGATAGAGTAATTGACTATATCGATCGTGAGTGTCACTTTGCATGGCGAGTAATTTTTTCCGGCAGTTGAGTTACACTCACCACGTTGTTCATACCGGAATCCCTGTTGGGAAGACGATATTCTTTCCTAGGAACACAGTTATAGGGAACTGAAATTTGAAACTCACCGCAGAAGTATTCTACCACTGGCAACATCCATTTGTTCAAGGTCCGCACTGTTAAACACATAATCACAACGTCTTTCTTACTGTCACCTGTTACGCCTTCTGATAGGAGTGCTGTCTGCGATTTGGAATCAAGTCTCGCCATCGACCACGCACCTGTGTTGGGTCCTTTGGAGACATCTTTTAATGATTACAGCCACTAGTGAATTATATTCATGGCTGACTGAAATCTCGGAATGGGTCACCCTTTTCAAACTTCTGCTATAGTAAGACTCCACAGAGGTTTTAGATCGCTCCTACACCTCTTTTAACTCTTCCTCCGTGGCTGCAGCTTTGTCCATGTGATCTTTCCAGTCTAAGACTTTCTGCAACCTGGGGAGAAACAGGGTGATCCGAGTTAATGCGACAGGAGCGTCTTTTTTGAACACTCGTTGGAAATGGGAACATTTATCATACCTGTGCTAACTGGGTATGGTGTGTAAGGCTATCATCATATAAAGCTTTTTCCTGCAACACGAGGTAGTAGAAAAAGACAGTACAAGCAGTTACAGGAACTGGTAGAAGAATGAGGAGTTTGCTACTCCATTGCAGTGTTTCTCAAAGTTATATACAGGTACTGAAGTCTGAAGGATATCTACATCTCCCAGGGTGAACCGATGCTTGTAACTCAACCATTCTCATCCTCTTCATGATTTTGTACCACCCAAAAGAGAAAATCTGCAAACTATGAGAACTTCGCTAACGTTTGCCGATAGAGAACGTGATGAGATTTACCGCTTATGAATAATGTGTGCGTTCCTGCAATGACCATATGTTGCGATCCTATGAAATATTGCTCATTGGAGCAGGTGGCTCATGATTGAAGTCGCCTGCATAGATCAGTGTAATGTTTCATCATTTGTACTGTAGGAGTACCATATTCCACAGACCATTAGTCACAAGAGAGGATCTCTGTGTTGTTGTTTGCTACGTGGTTTCTTGTTGTTGCCACTCGTACTCGTACTCGTGCTGGCACAATTTTCTCTTTTCCAGCACGACTTCAAGGTATTTGTTAATTGCTAAACTGATAATGACATGGCTCAATCCATTGGCTCTCACAGAAAACTGTACATTGGACAGTGTAATTTATGGTGTTGCTGCTTCTACAACAGATACAGGATCTGCCGTCAGCTTAAATTCCTTAGCTTGTTGTGGGCTTTAGTGATCGTGTACTGTAAGCCCATCGGTTCCTGTGCGGTAGAGTTCGTATTTCTGCTTTACATACTAAACTCTTATTGTTAGCTATAGGTTTTGTTTTGTACCTGCATGTGTCAGTGTACAATACCTAGTGTTTACGTTTATTAGTGTCAACTATATTCGGTGCATTTAAAGTAGCAGTTTTTATACATTTATTAGCTCACTTTCGCGTGTACGTAAACGCTTGTTTAAATTACAAATACGAAGGATAATCAGTAGGTACAGCTTACCGTAGGTAATAATATTCACTAGATAGCCCCTAGCAGTTTACTGTAGGTCACTGTTATTCTTTATTATTCACTAAATAGCCCCTATCAAGGAAAATAAGCAGCAGATCACGCTTCTACCATAAATTTTTATTTTAATTATTGAGTGTCCTTTCTGCCAACTAGAGTGTAGCTGTTATCCTCGTGACACAGTAGGTTTCCTTAATTTTTTTATAGTAAATCAGTTATTAGCTAGATGGATAGGGACTGTGTCTGTTGTGTGCGGATGCAGGAGGAGTTGGCCACAGTCCAAACGCAGCTGGAAGCTTTGTTGGCCACAGTCAACAAGCTCCAGAGTGTCACCTTGAGGTGCGGTGGGGATGGGGCGCCTGGGGCAGCCTCTTCTGTACTAGATGTGCATGGGGGGATGTCACAACTCTCTGTCACTCAGCCTACCTCAGGTGCGACTGAGCCGGCCGATCCACTGTCACTACAGTGTGGGTGGCAGACTGTGTCGAGGTCACGAGCCTCAAGGTGGAGGTTGCATGGGGGACGTAGGCTCCTGCCAAATACCATGCACTTTGCTAATAGATTCAGTGTGCTACCTGATGCTCGGGGGGGGGGGGGGGGGGAAGGCTGAGCCGGATCAGAATGCACCTTCTGCCAGGATAGTGGCCACTCCTTCAGCAAGGTCCGGACAGGCACGTGAGGGTAGGGGTTTGTTAGTTGTTGGGAGCTCGAATGTTAGGCGGGTCATGGAGCACCTCAGGAACATAGCGGCTAGGGCGGGGAACAAGTCCTACGTTCACTCGGGGTGCTTGGCCCGGGGGGCCTTGTCCACGATGTGGAAGAGGCTCTTCCAGCGGCAATCGAGCGTGCGGGGTGCTGCCAGCTGCAGATTGTTGCGCATGTCGGCACCAACGATGCATGTCGCCTGGGTTTCGAGGAAATCCTTGGGTCCTTTCGACGGCTGGCTAAATTGGTTAAGGTGGCCTCCATCTCTCGAGGAGTGGAAGCCAAGAAGACGATCTGCTGCATCATACCCAGGGTGGAGCAGGGTCCTCTGGTTTGGAGTCGAGTGGAGAATCTAAACCAGAGGCTACGTCGACTCTGTGACGAAAATGGTTGTTCAAAATGGTTCAAATGGCTCTGAGAACTATGGGACTTAACATCTATGGTCATCAGTCCCATAGAACATAGAACTACTTAAACCTAACTAACCTAAGGACATCACACAACACCCAGTCATCACGAGGCAGAGAAAATCCCTCACCCCGCCGGGAATCGAACCCGGGAACCTGGGCGCGAGAAGCGAGAACGCTAACGCACGACCACGAGCAACGGATGAAAATGGTTTTAGATTCCTCGACCTACGCTGTGGAGTGGAAGGTTGTAGGACGTCCATCGATAGATCAGGCAGGGGTGCACTACACACAGGAAGCAGCAACATGGGTAGCACAGTACTTGTGCGCGCACATGGGGGTTATTTAGATTACGTTCCTGCGCACGGGAAACAAACCGCTTGCCTAAACATTTAACAATTCATGACACTGATGTGGGTGTGCCAACTATAAAAATGGTTAGTTCGCCTAAACAGGACATTCCAAAGGATTTAAATATGCTTAACCTCATGTTAGTAAATTGTCGAAGTGTCTGTAGCTAGATCCCCGAGTTAATCTCCGAAATAAACAGTAGCAATGCCAATATTGTATACGTACCGAAAGCTAGTTGGAATCAGACATAAAAAGCAATGAAATTTTGAACTCGGATTGGACTATGTTTAGGGAGGATAGGACTGATGGTGTGGGAGGTGGAGTGTTCATTGCAGTTAAAAGCAGTTTATACGCAGTTGAGATCGATACTGGGTCGGACTGTGAAATATTATGGATAAAGCTGTCAATCAGACAAGGATTGACCATTATATTAGGATGTTTTTATAGACCACCAGAATCCGCAACAAACGTCGCAGAACGTTTCAGGGAAAGTCGTGAGTAAATAGGAAGTAAATATCCAAATTATCCATTGGTGTTAGGTGAAGACTTTAATCTAGCATCCATTGACTGGGAAAATTACACGTTTATCACAGGGGGCAGAACAAAGATTCGTGTGAAGTTCTTCTGGGAGGGCTCTCAACATACAACCTTGTGCAATTGGTTAGAAAACCAACTCGAGATGGGAACATATAAGATATCTTGGCGACAAACAGACCTGATCTTTTTGAGGAAGTTAATCTAGACGAATGTATTAGCGACCATAATGTTGTTGTGGCTTCTATTTCAGAGGAATTAGCAGATAAACAAACAAAAAAAACACACAGAATAGTTTTTCCTGTTTGGGAAAGCAAATAAAAGTGTCATTAATGAATATCTTCATAGTCAGCTCTAACCATTCACCGCGAGACACAAACGTATTGAGCATCTTTGGTCGGAATTTGAAGGTATTGTCCACCATGGGCTAGAGAAGTATGTGCCTAGTAAAAGTATAGCGGAGCGAAAGGATCCACCTCGCTACAAAAAACATATTAGGAAGTTGCTGAGAAAGCAGAGAATTTTGCACACTCGTTTTAAAGTAGTCACTGCACCGCTGGCAAACAGAAAATATGCGAAATGAAAGCAGCTATCAGAAGGACAATGAGAGATTCTTTCAACGCATTTGAGAGCAATATTTTATATGCAGATTCTAAGTATAACCCCAAAAAATTTTGGTCGTACGTAAAACCTATGAACGCTACAAATAATTCAAAACCTTCTCTTTCTGACAGTACGGGTAATGTAACTGATGATGATAAACGGAAGGCCGAAATTCTAAACGTAGCTTTCAAAAACTCGTTTACAGTAGAGGACCGCAGCTTTATTCCCCCTTTCAATTATCGAACTAACGAAAGGATGGCTGACATAGTGTTTAGTGTATCTGGGATTGTAAAACAGTTAAGATCCTTAGACGCCAGAAAGGCATCTGGCCCAGACGGTATCCCCGTAAGAGAGACGGTATCCCCGTAAGAGTTTATGTTTACTATTCTACAAATATAGCACCGTTCTTATCCATCATCTATCAGAGATCATTGGAACAGCGGAAATTTCTACGGGACTGGAAGAAGGCCCAGGTCGTAGCAATCTATAAAAAGGGCAGAAAATCGGATTCACATAATTACCGGCCCATTTCACTGACATTGATTTGTTGTAGAATGATGGAACGTATGCTGTGTTCAGACATAATGATCTTTCTAGACTCTCTACGGTCGCAGGTTCGAATCCTGCCTCGGGCATGGATGTGTGTGATGTCCTTAGGTTAGTTAGGTTTAAGTAGTTCTAAGTTCTAGGGGACTTATGACCACAGCAGTTGAGTCCCATAGTGCTCAGAGACATTTGAACCATTTTTTTCTTTCTAGACTCTGAAAAGCTCATCTGCAGAAACCAGCACGGATTTAGGAAACAGCGGTCATGCGACACACAGCTGGCCCTCTTTGTGCATGATATACAACAGACTGTAGATACCGGTTCCCAAGTTGATGCCACATTTCTCGACTTTCGAAAGGCAGGATGATTGAAATAAGGAAACTGGAACAGCTTTGTGGCATTGTGTGGCGTTTCCAAACAGCTGTCCAAGGGTAACTGATGATGTCTACATTTCAACTTATATTTCACAGTGACGTGGTAGCAGATGTCTAGGTGTTTTGAATCGATTGACCCCTCTTATTGCAGCCATGTACACGATCACTGTTTTGCAGCAGGCTATCACTGGAGGGTGCTGCTCCCACTAAGACTCTCCATCTTAGACAAGCGCCATCAGTCAGTATTTATTTGGTAATCAAAAGCATACTAGTGGCTTGATTGAATGGACAACACAGCATCGATAGATTGTAAAAATCAGCACAGTTGATGACGCTATCAATTTTAAAAGTTCTACTAGTTCTACATTCCACGTCTCATAAAGCAACGGAGCGAGCTGAGTCCATAGCTGCTGATCGCCGAAGACTGTTCCGCACCAATCTCAATCGCAGCCACGATCCAAGTTCACAAGATTTTTGCATGCGCGAATTTCGTAGCTATTATTACCCTTTATCGATATAAAGTATATTTGAGAGTGTTGTGACTATATAATAGACGGTTATGACGGAGAAATGTGTGGTTTATGCATTATGGATCTTGAGACAGAAGTACTTGCAGCATTTTACGTAAATCAACTGCGCCTTTATTACTGAAGTATTGTTCTAATATCTGAGGTCAGTAGCAGAAACGTATGGCAAGAGCGAAATGGTAATGGAACGTAAACACATACTTTCCTAAAGCTACACGTTTCTGCACTTAAAACACACTATTATGTTAGAGCGGTGTGGCTTTCCATCTATTAGATATGTGGAATGCAAAGCTGTTAATATTCCAATGTTAGAAATATATTCCCATCGCATGACATTCTCCTTCCAAGTTTCTCTACGATGACCAAGTCCTCCTGCTGGGGATCCAACATCCGACACAGAACACATCTGTGGACTTAATGTGTGTTGAATCCACCACAGAACCCTGTTCACCTCAGAACCCTATCCCAGACGTTAAGTTGGATCCCAAGCGAGGGGACATGGTTATCGTAGAGAAACTGGAAGGGAGAATGTTATGCACTGGGAATATATTTCTTACATTGGAACATTAATGTAATCGTAGAGAAACTTGGAGAGGAATGTCATGCGCTGGGAATGTACAGGTTGGTACATTGATCGTGACCGGGCCAAATATATCACGAAATAAGTGTCAAACGAAAAAACTTGTCTTGTGACAGCGAGAGCGAGAGCACCAGCAGCAGCACAGTACTGTTTGTATAAAGCGTTTATTTTGCATTTTGTTTACGACCTTCCACTAAGGAAGGGATTCTATTTGTGTTTATCTGCTCTGCATAGTAAGTAACAGTTCTTGATAAAACTTTACGTAGTTTTTGTGTTAGATTTCTTAGTGTTTTCTTGATCGTTTAGAACAGAAAGCGCCCTAAAACCGTCATTTGTTTGTTTCGCGGCCGTTAGCCACTAGTCACTTGAATCAGCAGTTGTCTTGTGACAGCGAGAGCGAGAGCACCAGCAGCAGCACAGTACTGTTTGTATAAAGCGTTTATTTTGCATTTTGTTTACGACCTTCCACTAAGGAAGGGATTCTATTTGTGTTTATCTGCTCTGCATAGTAACTAACAGTTCTTGATAAAACTTTACGTAGTTTTCGTGTTAGATTTCTTAGTGTTTTCTTGATCGTTTAGAACAGAAAGCGCCCTAAAACCGTCATTTGTTTGTTTCGCGGCCGTTAGCCACTAGTCACTTGAATCGGCAGTTGTCTTGTGACAGCGAGAGCACCAGCAGCAGCGAGTACTGTTTGTATAAAGCGTTTTTGTACTTATTTGCTGCGCTTAGCTTTTAAATAGTTTTTCTGGGAAAACCTAGCGTAGTTTTCGCGTCTCGTATTTCAGTGAGTGTTTCTTGATTATCAGAGTAGCTCATCAGAAGATTATCTTGGGAATTTGTCACCGTATAGGGTAGGGTAAACATAGTCATGTGTAGGGACTGTGGTTGTTGTGAGCGGACGCAAGGAGAATTGGCCACTCTTCGGGGGCAGGTGGAGGCTTTGTCTGTTAGGCTCATCGAGCTCGAGGCGCAGGCGTCGGCTCGTAGTGGCGTTGGGGCAACTGTGGTGAGACCTATGCCTACTTCGGTGGCCTTGGAATCACATGGAACCCCTGATGTCGCTGCGTCTTCCGGCAGTGAGCATCTTACCGGTCAGCCATCACTCCAGGGTGAATGGCGGACAGTGGTGAGCTCTCGCGTGCCTGGCCGAAAGGCGAAGGTGGGATCTGGCCGCGTGGCAGCTGCCTTACCCCTTTCCAACAGGTACGGGGTGCTTCCTAGTGGTGATGACATCGTTTCCGAGCCACCACAGGATGCCTCGCCTGTTGGGCCAGTGGCCGATTCTCCGGCAAGGTCCCGACAGTCACAGAGGGCGGGCCTATTAGTTATAGGGAGCTCCAACGTTAGGCGGGTTATGGAGCCCCTCAGGAAAATAGCGGGTAGGTCGGGGAAGAATGCCAGTGTGCACTCGGTGTGCTTGCCGGGGGGTCTCGTCCGTAATGTGGAGGAGGCCCTTCCGGCAGCTATTGAACGCACTGGGTGTGACCGGCTGCAGATAGTAGCACATGTCGGAACGAATGACGCCTGCCGCTTGGGTTCTGAGGCCATCCTTGGTTCCTTCCGGCGGCTGGCTGATTTGGTGAAGACAACCAGCATCGCACGCGGAGTGCAAGCTGAGCTTAATATCTGCAGCATAGTGCCCAGAGTCGATCGCGGTCATCTGGTTTGGAGCCGTGTGGAGGGTCTAAACCAGAGGCTCAGACGACTCTGCGACTATAATGGTTGCAAATTCATCGACCTCCGTTATTGGGTGGAGAACTGTAGGGCCCCCCTAGACAGGTCAGGCGTGCACTACACACCGGAAGCAGCTACTAGGGTAGCAGAGTACGTGTGGCGTGCACACGGGGGTTTTTTAGGTTAGAGGGACCCCCCCTTGGGCGAAACGATAAAATACCTGACGGCTTACCAGAGAGGACATTATCATCGTTGATAAAGAACGTCCGTCCTCAGAGACCAAAAACAGGAAAAGTTAACGTAATATTGGTAAACTGCAGGAGTATCCAGGGCAAGGTTCCTGAATTAGTATCTCTTATTGAAGGAAATAGTGCGCATATGGTATTAGGAACGGAAAGTTGGTTAAAACCGGAAGTGAACAGTAACGAAATCCTAGACACAGAATGGAATATATACCGCAAGGATAGGATAAACGCCAATGGTGGAGGAGTATTTATAGCAGTAAAGAATTCAATAATATCCAGTGAAGTTATTAGCGAATGCGAATGTGAAATAATCTGGGTTAAGCTAAGTATCAAAGGTGGGTCAGATATGATAGTCGGATGCTTCTATAGACCACCTGCATCAGCAACCGTAGTAGTTGAGCGCCTCAGAGAGAACCTGCAGAACGTCGTGAAGAAGTTTCGTGATCATACTATTGTAATAGGGGGAGACTTCAATCTACCAGGTATAGAATGGGATAGTCACACAATCAGAACTGGAGCCAGGGACAGAGACTCTTGTGACATTATCCTGACTGCCTTGTCCGAGAATTACTTCGAGCAGATAGTTAGAGAACCAACTCGTGAAGCTAACGTTTTAGACCTCATAGCAACAAATAGACCGGAACTTTTCGACTCCGTGAATGTAGAAGAGGGTATCAGTGATCATAAGTCAGTGGTTGCATCAATGACTACAAGTGTAATAAGAAATGCCAAGAAAGGAAGGAAAATATAGTTGCTTAACAAGAGTGATAGGGCACAAATCGCAGAATATCTGAGTGACCACCATCAAACGTTCATTTCTGAGGAAGAGGATGTGGAACAAAAATGGAAAAAATTCAGAAACATCGTCCAGTACGCCTTAGATAAGTTCGTACCGACTAAGGTCCAAAGCGAGGGGAAAGATCCACCGTGGTATAACAATCATGTACGAAAGGTACTACGGAAACAAAGAAAGCTTCATCATAGGTTTAAGAGTAGTCGAATCATAGCTGATAAGGAAAAGCTGAACGAAGCGAAAAAGAGCGTAAAGAGAGCAATGAGAGAAGCATTCAACGAATTCGAACATAAAACATTGGCAAACAATCTAAACAAGAACCCTAAAAAGTTTTGGTCATATGTAAAATCGGTAAGCGGATCTAAATCCCCTATTCAGTCACTCGTTGACCACGATGGCACCGAAACAGAGGACGACCGAAGAAAGGCAGAAATACTGAATTCAGTGTTCCGAAACTGTTTCACTGCGGAAAATCGTAACACGGTCCCTGACTTCAGCCGTCGCACGGACGCCAAAATGGAAAATATTGAAATAAACGATATCGGAATTGAAAAACAACTGCTATCACTTAGTAGCGGAAAAGCATCCGGACCAGACGAGATACCCTTAAGATTCTACAGTGATTATGCTAAAGAACTTGCCCCCTTTCTATCAGCAATTTATCGTAGATCGCTGGAAGAACGTAAAGTACCTAGCGACTGGAAGAAAGCGCAGGTCGTTCCCATTTTCAAGAAGGGTCATAAATCAGATGCGAATAATTATAGGCCTATTTCGCTTACGTCAATCTGTTGTAGAATAATGGAACATGTTTTGTGTTCTCGTGTTATGACGTTCTTAGATAATACAAATCTCCTTCATCATAACCAACATGGATTCCGCAAACAGAGATCATGTGAAACTCAGCTCGCCCTATTTGCCCAAGAAATTCACAGTGCCGTAGACACTGGCGAGCAGATTGATGCCGTATTCCTGGACTTCAGGAAGGCATTTGATACGGTTCCGCACTTACGTTTAATGAAAAAAATACGAGCTTACGGAATATCGGACCAGGTTTGTGATTGGATTCAGGATTTCCTAGAAGAAAGAACTCAACATGTCATTCTTAACGGTTCAAAATCTGCAGATGTAGAGGTAATTTCGGGAGTACCGCAAGGAAGCGTGATAGGACCTTTGTTGTTTACAATATACATAAATGACTTAGTTGACAACATCGGTAGCTCCGTGAGGCTATTTGCAGATGACACGGTTGTCTACAAGAAAGTAGCAACATCAGAAGACTCGTACGTACTCCAGGAAGACCTGCAGAGGATTAATGCATGGTGCGACAGCTGGCAGCTTTCCCTAAACGTAGATAAATGTAATATAATGCGCATACATAGGGGCAGAAATCCATTCCAGTACGATTATGCCATAGGTGGTAAATCATTGGAAGCGGTAACGACCGTAAAATACTTAGGAGTTACTATCCGGAGCGATCTGAAGTGGAATGATCACATAAAACAAATACTGGGAAAAGCAGGCGCCAGGTTGAGATTCATAGGAAGAATTCTAAGAAAATGTGACTCATCGACGAAAGAAGTAGCTTACAAAACGCTTGTTCGTCCGATTCTTGAGTATTGCTCATCAGTATGGGACCCTTACCAGGTTGGATTAATAGAAGAGATAGACATGATCCAGCGAAAAGCAGCGCGATTCGTCATGGGGACATTTAGTCAGCGCGAGAGCGTTACGGAGATGCTGAACAAGCTCCAGTGGCGGACACTTCAAGAAAGGCGTTACGCAATACGGAGAGGTTTATTATCGAAATTACGAGAGAGCACATTCCGGGAAGAGATGGGCAACATATTACTACCGCCCACATATATCTCGCGTAATGATCACAACGAAAAGATCCGAGAAATTAGAGCAAATACGGAGACTTACAAGCAGTCGTTCTTCCCACGCACAATTCGTGAATGGAACAGGGAAGGGGGGATCAGATAGTGGTACAATAAGTACCCTCCGCCACACACCGTAAGGTGGCTCGCGGAGTATAGATGTAGATGTAGATGTAGATGTAGAACGAAACTTGTCTAGCTCGAAGGGAAAAACCAGATGGCGCTATGGTTGTCCCGCTAGATGGCGCTGCCATAGGTAAAACGGATATCGACTGCGTTTTTTTAAATAGGAACCCCCATTTTTTTACATTTTCGTGTAGTACGTAAAGAAATATGACTGTTTTAGTTGGACCACTATTTTCGCTTTGTGATAGATGGCACTGTAATAGTCATAAACATATGGCTCGCAATTTTTGACGCACAGTTGGTAACAGGTAGGTTTCTTAAAGTAAAATACAAAACATAGGTACGTTTGAACATTTTATTTCGGTTGTTCCAATGTGATACATGTACCTTTGTGAACTTATCATTTCTGAGAACGCATGCTGTTACAGCGTGACTACCTGTAAATACCACATACCTTTGTGAACTTATCATTTCTGAGAACGCATGCTGTTACAGCGTGATTACGTGTAAATACCACATTAATGTAATAAATGCTCAAAATGATGTCCGTCAACCTCAGTCCATTTGGCAATACGTGTAACGACATTCCTCTCAACAGCGAGTAGTTCGCCTTCCGTAATGTTCGCACTTGCATTGACAATGCGCTGACGCATGTTGTCAGGCGTTGTCGGTGGATCACGATAGCAAATATCCTTCAACTTTCCCCACAGAAAGAGATCCGGCGACGTCAGATACAGTGAACGTGCGGGACCCGTTATGGTGCTTCAATGACTAATCCACCAGTCTTGAAATATGCTATTCAATACCGCTTCAACCGCACGCAAGCTATGTGCCGGACATCCATCATGTTGGAAGTACATCGCCATTCTGTCATGCAGTGAAAAATCTTGTAGTAACATCGGCAGAACATTACGTAGGAAATCAGCATACATTGCACCATATAGACGGATATCGATAAAATGGGGGCCAATTGTCCTTCCTCCCACAACGCCGCATCACGCATTAACCCACCAAGGTCGCTGATGTTCCACTTGTCGCAGCCATCGTGGATTTTCGGTTGTCCAATAGTGCATATTATGCCGGTTTACGTTACCGCTGTTGGTGTATGACGCTTCGTCGTTAAACAGAATGCGTGCAAAAAACTGTCATCGTCCCGTAATTTCTCTTGTGCCCAGTGGCTGACCTGTACACGTCTTTTCTTTCAATGTCGTCGCCATGCAATTCCTGGTGCATAGAAATATGGGACGGGTGCAATCGATGTTGATGTAGCATTTTCAACACCGACGTTTTTGAGATTCCCAATTCTCGCGCAATTTGTCTGCTACTGATGAGCGGATTAGCTTCGACAGCAGCTAAAACACCTATTTGGGCATCATCATTTGTTGCAGGTCGTTTTTGACGTTCACATGTGGCTGAACACTTCCGGTTTCCTTAAATAACGTAACTATGTGGCGAACGGTCCGGACACTTGGATGATGTCGTCCAGGATACCGAGCAGCATACATAGCACACGCCCGTTGGGCATTTTGTTCACAATAGCCATACATGAACACGATATCGATCTTTTTCGCAATTGGTAAACGCTCCATTTTAACACGGGTATCACGAAGCAAAACCGTCCGCACTGGAGGAATGTTACGTGATACCATGTACTAATACGTGTGTGACTATTACAGCGGCATCTATCACAAAGCGAAAAAAGTGATCTACCTGAAACATTCATATTTCTTTACGTACTACACGAATATGTAATAAAAATGGGGATTCCTGGTTTAAAAAAACGCAGTTGATATCCGTTTGGCCTATGACAGCGCCATCTGGCGGGCCAACCATAGCGCCATCTGGTTTCCCCCTTCAAGCTAGACAAGTTTCGTTCTTTTTAGGTTTTTCGTTTGATGCTTATTTGCTGAGATATTTGGCCCGGTCACTATCAATGGACCACACTGTGTATCTTACATTGGAATATTAACAGCGTTGCATTCCACATTTCTAATAGATTGGAACCCACACCGCTCTAGCATTATAGTGTGTTTTAAGGGCAGAATCATGTAGGTTTAGGAAAGCATGAGTTTACGTTCCATCATCATTTTTCTCTCACGGCACCTTACTGCTACCGATCTTAGACACTAGAACAATACCTCTGAATTGTGGGAGCAGTTTGTTTACGTAACATACTTCAAACTACGTCCACTCTATAAATCGCAAAACACACGTTTCTTCTTCCTAACTGTCTGTATATCATCACAGCACTCTCTTATCTACTATACACCGATAAGAGGTGCCAATAGCGTCGACGTGTGTGCATCTAGAAACCTATTGTGCACTTGGATGTGGGCCGTGAGTAAGATTGGTGCAGAACAGTCTTCCCTGGACTGCAGTAAAGGACTCGGCTCGCTCTGTTCCTTCACGAGTCGTGGAATGTAGCGTGTATAGCAGCCTCCTACATCTGCTCAGCTACAAATTAAATCGCTAACAGTGGTACTGGGACAGATGACAAGAGACATTGCACAGGGGTTTTTCAATCTCTAACTTTATCCTAAGAATGTGAGAATGTTCAGTAACTCCCATCCACATGAGGAATAATGGGGATTCCTAATTGTAAATTGCGCTCTATGATCATATGTACTTGAAATATGTAGGTCAGTATAGCAAGCTCTCAAGTATACTTCGGCACATATAGGCTCGAGAGTCAACAATGAATGGATGCACTACACAGTTATTTATCTACATTCGCAATCTACTATATGGTACTCGAAAAACAGTGGAGGGGCTGTTTCGAAGTGATACTGAAAGTGGGAAGCGTGCTGCCACGTTGCTGGTCGTTGTTGCAATTACGGAAAAACTGGTAAAATTCTTAAAATTAATCACACTATTAATTGTGGTGGTTTTTACAATATGTCGACGGTGTGTTGTCCGTTCCTCCTTCCACTAGCACGCTCTTGATTACCGCACAATCATTGACTGATGTCGTTTGTTTCAGAAGGAGAGAGAGTCTTAGTGGGAGCAACACCATCTGGGGATAGCCTGTACCACAACAGTGATCACGTACATGACTGCAATATGAGCAATCAATCGAAAGAGAACACCTAGACATCTGCTACGACGTCACTGTGAAAAATAACTTGAAATGCAGAGGTAATCAGTCACCCTTGGACAGCTGTTTGGAAACTCCTCACAATGCCACAAAACTCTTGCAGTTTCCATATGTCACAATGTATTCGATACTTTTCTGTCGATAAGAAACAATCCCTCTCTCTTTTATTTCAATCATCCTGTGTCTGTTGAAGCAGCAGCAACAATGTTTACACTATGCAATGTCCAGTTTCCTGTGAAACCGAGTGGATGGAAACACATTAATGTTGATATATCACCAGACTCAGAAGTGGATGTTGTGGTTGAAAAAACAGAATGAAGATGGAGTATGTAGCCATATAAATACATTACTTGGATATATTACAGCAGAGAAAAACAATGCATCAAATAACAGTACCCTGTCTTGTGATTGATGGTCTTTCGGTTTTGATCCTCCTACACTACAAGTGATGAAACTTTACACTGATTTGTGCAGGCAACATGGATCATGAGACACCTGCTCCAATGAACTAGTTCCTCTATATTTAATAGGATCGCCATTAATGGTCAATGCCAGCATATAGACAGTATTATATATCCAGTGAATCATTATCTATATATTTAATATGTATACAGAAAACACATACTGTCTATGTGCTGCCATTGATCATTTATGGTGACCCTATTAAATATACAGGTACTAGTTCATTGGAGCAGGTAGCTCATGATCCAAGTTGCCTGCACAAATCAGTCTCAAGTGTTTCATCATTTGCAGTGTAGGAGGACCACAACCCACAGACCATCAGTCACCAGTCACAAGATAGGGTGCTCCACTAACAACATACAGAATAGAACAGTATGAACTCTGTAGGGTATTATCGTATTATCACATCTTATATATATATATATATATATATATATATATATATATATATATATATATATATATATATATATATATGAAATGAAAGTGAAAATATCTTATAGAGTCCATACAGTTCCATTCAGAATGTTGTTAGTGGAGTTTCTATAGTTCAAATACGTTCTCCATTGGATGGATCTAAATTACAAGGAGGGAGACATGAAAGCACCCTGGGAGATACCCTGGGAGATGCACATATCCTCCAGACTGCAGTACCTGTGTGTAGGTACTGTAGGTACGAGACACACTGAAATGCAGTAGGAAAATCCTCCTACTTACCCCAGTTCCTGTAACTACTTGTACTGTCTTTTTCTACTAACTCGTGTTGCAGGAGAAAGATTCGTTTGGTGCTGGCCTTACACATAGTGCACAGTTGCCAGAGCTACGAACACATGTTCCTATTTCCACAGAGTTGTCAAACAAGGTGACTCAGTAGAATTAACTGAGCTTAACCTGTTTCTCCACGTGTTGCAGAAGGTCTCAGATTGGAATGATCACATGGACAAAGCTGCAGACACCGAGGAACAGTTATAAGATGCTTAGGAGCTGTTAAAAACCATGTTGGAATTTTACTGTAGCAGGTAGGTTTGAGTTGACTCGTTTCGAGATGTGAGAGTGACATGAATGCGATTCACTAGTGGCTGTAATCATTAAAAGACATCTCCATAGGAGGTATGTGGTTGGATGAAGAGAATTGATTCCAAATCGCAGACGGCATTTCTACCAGAAAGCATAAGAGTAACAGTGACTCGTGTGCATGCCTGTAGAACCAAAACCGTTTCCTTACGCACGTGACTGTAAGATACTTGTTGTGATAGAGTTTTTAATAGCGCCGTCCATCACGAAATGAATATTGCCGGTAGAAGAATACTTCTGTGGTCTGTCTCAAATGTCGGTTCTCAGTTGTGTTCCTCGGAAAGAACATTGTCTTCCCTCCAGGTATTTCCATTTGAACAGCCTTTTTTTGCAGTACACTGCAGCTGGCTGAAGCGGCGGTCACGAGGAGTTGGTAACCGGAAATAACGGATTAGCTCAGCCTGTGACAGGTACAAAGAATGCGCCGACCTGTTTAACCTTGCCCACGGTAGCGAGGACTGCCGAAGTGGCCAGTGTGTTGGGTGAGCGCGACAGAAGCGGATGTGCGATGTATGAGGGAAGTTTCAAAATAAAGGGTATTTCCACTTGGCGTATTGCCAACATCCGAATTCCTTCCACTCCTATTGTCTCTGGACGCCCTCCAAGGGAGGTGGTAGTGTACTCTGGATAAATGACCGTCCACAACTGCGGCTGCGATCGTGGCAGTAGTTTTCACCGAGCTCTGAGCATTGACGCCAGTGGCATATGAGTGGTTCGCGCCCTGCGTATGGACCTTGGGACATGAATGCTCGCGATGTTCGAGTGTTTCAGCGATCTCTGACATAAAGCCATGGCATCTACTGCTAAGGACTTGGTCATGGTTGAAATGTGTCGTATTTAGTGCTTATCAGTACATCACAATGTACTCGGTCTTGCAGTGGCGTAAGGTGTTTTTCTCTATCCTGTCACGCAGTAGATCCTTACTCCTTCCGAATGTAGCGAGGAGAAACAGTTTAGGAACTCTATAGCTCTTTAAAAACCCAATCGCAACGTCAAATTCCCAACTGATCAATTTATTGTTTCCGATAGTTGTACTGCGAGCATGCACGCATTCTGTATGAGCAGGCATGGCTTGCGCGGGTGTGATTCTCTCTTCTTACTAGAGGGAACCGGGGGGCTAGTGTGAGCACTCGGTAGGATATTTTCACCAGATATGTTTAGTGGAACGTTGTGGTGGAGGAGGGTATTTGTGCACGTTGGTGAGTACTAGACCTCAGTTATATTTAGCTCTTCTGTCTACTTGTGGCGGAAATTTCGTTACTTCATTTGCATAATGTATGTGTGCGATCCTCAAATATTGTAAATATGTATTTATTATGAAGCACGATCATCGTAAGTGGAGGTGAGTGTTGTAAGCGATCTATTTGAGTGCTTTAAATTATTAAACATTTCAAGTGATAGGGTACTGCTAATGCGTTATTTCACTCTATTTTTGATAACGAAATTGCGTGAGTTCTCCCTTTGTCTCCAGCATTAACCAACAAGATATTCCAATGGGACCAAACTGCTGAGGGGGTCATTGGTTTCTAAGCTTACACACTACTTAATCTAACTCAAGTTAACTTACGCTAAGGACAACACACAAACACCAATGCCCAAGGGAAGACTCGAACCTCCGACGAGGGAACTGCATGAACCGTAACAAGGCGCCTAAGACCACGCAGCTACCCCGTGTTGCTTAGCTAATGGGAACACTGTATTCTGAGGAAAGATGAAAACGTCTATCTGTATGTTTCATGATGTTCGTTCACACAGATAAAGATAGAATGGTCTCTTGAGAAAGACAGAGACAATAAGTGAGTTTGGAATTTCCCAGTCAACAGAATGCCACCACCTGATGCTTTGTTTTTGGGCCGTGAGCTCAAAGGAGTCCGATGTGCGGTCCGTGGTCGGTTGTATTTAGTAATGTGATCCGTAAGTAAGACATTGGGCGATTCTGGGTTTCGTGGCGGTGCCCTGACGATAGTCACATTAATGGGAAACACCAAATGGTGGCTGCTATACCGCACTATATTCCGTTCATGATCTGTAGACCCCATTTGCAAAGTTAAGCTGTCAGTGAAACATCACTGCTGTATGTTTCTCGATCTGTACAAAACAGTTTGCCACTGACATGCCAGTAATTTTCCCATCTGCAGAAAATGGCGATGGGTTTCAAAATATGTTATAAACTAGATATGTAGTTGTTCTAATTTTCCCATCTGTGCTGATACAGCAGTGTGCTTCCAAAAGTGAGGAAAGTAAAAAATTTCCCTGTCTCTGGCAGAAAATATGAAGTAAACACACTGAGCATTTCCATGCACAATCATAATAAAGAAGTGCTCTCATTGTTTAATTATTGCATATTCCAATCGATTTCCTGTCAAATTCTTTAAATAAACTATATTCCATACATCACCTTGTATCTTGTGAATTGCTCAAACAAACAGTTTTCTATATACTGCAGCCAACGTCCCAACAAATTCTTTAACTAAATATGTAGTCCATGAACTGCTTAAATGAACAATATTCTAAAAATTGTGTAAATTTTTAAAACAGTATTCCACACACAATAAACGATTTCTTGCCAAATGGTCTACCAACTAAGTCTTTTCCCAGGCTAGGGAAGTGCTTGGCGGTGGCCAGAGGGGGAGGGGTTCATTGATCGATTTAACTAATTAGTCGTTCGAATTGATATCAAGAGTATGCATGTAACGGCGAGGGGAGTTCCCAGGATGGCGGGAGAGGAGGAGGGGGTGGTGGAGGAAGAGGGGGATGTGGAGGGTTGGGGGTTTCTTGGAAAACCACTTAACTGAACAATAGGTTAAAGACATGTGAATCAAAAGACTTCAA
Organism: Schistocerca cancellata; assembly: GCF_023864275.1. Classification (NCBI taxonomy): domain Eukaryota; kingdom Metazoa; phylum Arthropoda; class Insecta; order Orthoptera; family Acrididae; genus Schistocerca; species Schistocerca cancellata. Next base: position 382,872,598 of record NC_064631.1, read on the forward strand.
TATGTTTACCCCTGACTGTATACTTGCCACTGATGTAGGCCACCACCAATCTGTTCTGATATCTTTGTTGCCCTACTACTAACGTCAGAGTCGATGGCTGGTTATAGAACGCATTTTGTGCAAGGTGCGACACTTGTGCAGTTTATGATCAACGTAATTTGTTACGTAACCTCCCCGCTAGCACTATGACATGCCAAAACTTACAAGAAGGATAGAAATTCAAAATGAACCCAGTTATTAATCAGAACAAGTAAGTCGGTCTGAATTTAAATCTCACCGTTTATGCCAACTGAGACAATTATTCCTCTTAAATCATAATCACGCACAGTTAATTACTACTCTTATACTCAACACAGAATCGTTCTCACATTGGTATGCTGTGTCTGTTCTTTTACAGATTCTGTAAGCAATCTCTTTATATATGGTAAGCAATACCAATCAAAAGTGACAGCTACATGAACAGTTGCACATAGGACAAAAGATCGCTACTGTGCCAACATTAACAACTCTGGTTTGGGAACTGAATCATGAGGTACTACATAGCCTTTCATGCAAGAAGAAATATAAACACATATAACGTTAAAACTTCATCAAATGGGATGTATCAAGAAAACAATACTGTGAACCTCTCTGCTGTCAGGAGAAAAGGTTCCACAATTGCCTGGCCTATTAAACCATACAAGGGATCACGTAACTTAGCTGCAATTAATGTGTTTATTATCATGGAAATCGTACCAACTGCTACAAATGCTCACCTTGAGTCCTGCTACTTGCTATGCAACGAGGTGACAAGTCATTAGATAGTGATATGCACAAATACAGACAGTGGTAGTATCGTGTCCACTATATAAAAAAGAGCAGTGCAATTTGGAGAGCTGTCATTTGTACTCAAGAGATTGACATGAAAAGGTTTTCGTTGTGATTTCGGCCACATGACTGGATTTAAAGGACTTTGAATGTGGAATGGTGGTTACAGCTAGATGCATCGGAGAGTCCATTTCCAAAATCGTTTGGGAATTCAGTGTTCCGAGATCAACAGTGTCAACGGCGTGTGGAGAACACCTACTTTCAGGCATTACACCACAGAAAACGAAGTGGCCAGTGGGCTTAACGTAACGACGGAGAGAAGTGGCGTTTACACAGATTTATCAGCTTTAACAGTCTAGCAACACTGCATGAAATACAGCAATCAATGTGGGACGTACGACGAACGTATCCGTTAGAACAGTGCGGAAAATTTTAGCATTAATGGGCAAAGACAGCGGACGAGTGATGGTGTGCCGTTGCTAATGCAGCTATATATTCTGCAGCGCCTCTCCTGGACTAATGACTGTATCGGTTGGACCCTACACGTTTGGAAAACGGGGAGTCCAAATATAAGTGGTAAGAGTTGATGGTGGGCTTCGAATGTGGCGTAGACCTTACAAACCCATGGATCCAAGATGTCAACAAATCACTATGTAAGCTGATAGTGGCTCCATATTGGTGTGGGTTGTATTTACATAGAATGGACTGGGTGCCCTGGTCCTACTGAACCGATTATTGTCTAGAAATGGTTATGTTTGGCTACTTGGAGACCACTTGCACCAATTCATAGATTTCATGTTTCCAAAGAACGATGCATCATTCCACAACTGTTAGTGATTGGTTTGAAGAACATTCTGAAGAATTCTAAAGAGAGATTTTGAGCCGCGCAAATTATCGATTGTCGTCCGTTGTTTAGTCTTCCGATCAGAGACGCTGATATGAGGGCCTTTGACTGGAAGAACATTTAAGCGCTTGGGGCATGTAGGTTTCTCTTTTGTCCTTCAAGTTTGGTTCCGCCGTAGTGCGAGGCTACTCCATGAGGTGGCGGGTCACAAGGCTGCTGGCAGAGAGAGAGTTCGAGTAGGCGATGCAGTGCGGGACGTGTAGACTGCTGTGACTGTGCGGAGCGGCATGGTCGCTGAGTAGACTCCGATGAGAGTGCTGTAATCCAGCTGAGGTACCAGCCGACACTGATGTTCACAAACAGCGGTGCCGTTTGGTGGTTGGGTTGAGTTGGTGGGTAGAAGACTGGTTGAATTATTAGTGTGTCCCACAGCCTGCTTACAGTAGAAGTAACGTTTCATTTACACCATTACATACTATTCTGTCATTAAATTACACCGCTGAGAGTGTACGTTATGAAACAGCTGGTTATTGTATGTGATTTGATGTTGGTAATTTGCCCACGTTGTACTGTTCAAGTTTCGTCCGCTCTTTATGAAATGTCTTTCGTTCAGGTGGCTCTAATTAGGTATGGTGTGCATATTTAATGAACTATTATGTGCTGTTGTTGTTGTCTCATCGTACCTTCGATACTTGGTGCCTTAAAGAGAGTTACTATTATTCAGCTTATATGTAAAGATTACCTGTATGGATGATCACTGATTTGTTTATAATTCTAGTACCATTAAGTGGGCTAACCCTGATGCATCTCGCTAACTGAGGACGTGTTTTGAACCAGCTGCTGATTTACTGAGAGTGTGTGGAATATCAGTAACTGGCTCAAACTGTTTGGACAACTCTTGATCTGAAATTGCTTCATAAAGTCTAGTGCCCTTGTTTGGATTGGTCGGGTAGCTACATCTCACTTGAAGTAACTCGAATTCACTGACATTATTGATTGTTTAAGTTGGAATGAGAGGGAGCAATCATCCATTGGCTTAATTCACAGACGGATAAACTAGAAGGTTAAAATTGAATGAGTTTGTGGCTTTTAATGCCAGATCTAGTACCTGTAACTGCTTTTCATTATAAGTTTCGAGTGTGCGTGTGTGTGTGTGCACGTGTGTGTGTATGTGTGTGTGTGTGTGTGTGTGTGTGTGTGTGTGTGTGTGTGTGCGTGCGTGTGTGTGTGTGCGCGCGTATGCGTGTGCGTGTGCGTGGGGCTACGTATGTGTTCACCTCATTAAACATCTTAACTAAGCGCTGTGACTTCCTGTCTATGCCTGGTGTTAACAGGTTTACGTCATAGGTATCACAACTTATTTAACCAGAAGGTCCAAGACGCGCAATATCCTAAAGAGAAAGCAAGCAAATGAGCTGAAATTTCTCCCATTTGTAAATCTAATACTAGTATTGTGGTGCATAAAGCCTCCCCCACCAGTTAAGTATCGTCGTTTGTCCCTTGGTTGCCATATGGATTTGCAAGTGTTGTATCTGTTGTTTAATTGATTGTCTCGAGAGATTTCTCAAGTCTGCCGTTTCTGAAATTATGAGAATTAATTGTTTTGTGCAGAAAAGATCATACTTGAAGATTCTTGGAATTCTTTGTATCTGTGTTTACTGTCAATGTTATTGTACGGTTAGGAATCAGAGTTGTGAAGTTAATCATATTCTTCAACACTGGTTTTAATAGTTTATTTATTGTTTACCAAGAGATTAACAATAAATCCCTTCTTAAGATATGTTCGTGAAGTGGCTTGGCGGATAACCGCTCCCCTCTCGCTTCTACCGTTACAGATTTGGCCACCCAGATCGCCCGACATGAATCTCTTTGAACTTTAATGAGTCGTAATCAAGAGGTCAGTTCATGCCCAAAACTCTGCATCAGCAACACTTGCGCAGATATGGATGGCTACAGAAACACCATGGGTCGTTATGGGTAGGATATCACGTGAGAAAAGGGCACGCTTAGTTATGCAGGCAAGCTGAATTTAACGTACGTGATGCTTTCAAGATCCATGCTGATGCAGAAGCTTGTTTGTCACAAAGTAATTTCACATATTTGAGCTCAGAATATGTTCAAGACTTGTGCAGCAAACTGATGTTGATGATATTGGTCTGTATTTTTAAGACTGAAAAAAGCTTCAACATTTCAAGTTGATTTCTACATCTACGTCTGCATGGATACTCTGCAAATCACATTTAAGTGCCTGGGATAGGGTTCGTCGAACCACCATCACAATTCTCTATTATTGCAATCTCATATAGCGCGCGGAAGAAACGAACACCTATATCTTGCCGTACAATTTCTGTTTCCCCTTATTTTATCGCGGTGGCCGTTTCTCTCTATGTAGTTCGGTGTCAACAAAATATTTTCGAATTCGAAGGAGAATGTTGGTGATTGGAATTTCACAAGAAGTTTCCGTCGCAACGAAAAACGTCCTTCATTTAATGATGTACAGCCCAAATCCTGTATCATTTCAGTGACACTCTCTCCCATATCTCACGATTATACAAAACATGCTGCACTGCTGCCCTTCATTGAACTTTTTTGACGTACTCTGTCAAGCCTATCTAGCAAGGATTCCACACCGTGCAGCAGTATTCTAAAAGAGGACGGACAAACGTAGTGTAGGCAGTCTCCTTAGTAGATCTGTTACATTTTCAAAGTGTTCTGCCAATAAAACGCAGTCTTTGGTTAACCTCCCCCACAACATTTTGCATGTGTTCCTTCCAATTTAAGTTATTCGTAATTGTAATTCCTAGGTATTTAGATGAATTTATGGCCTTTAGATCTGACTAATTAATCGTGTAACCGAAGATTAACGAATTCCTTTTAGCGCTTATGTGGATGACCTCACACTTTTCTTTTCTTCGGGTCAACTGCCAATTTTCACACCATTCAGATATCTTTTCTAAACCGTTTTGCAATTTGTTTTGATCTTCTGATGACTTTTTAGTCGATAAACGACAGCATCATCTGCAAACAACCTAAGAAGGCAGCTCAGATAATATCCAAAACAATTTATATAGATATGGAACAGCAGAGGACCTATATCACTACCTCGGGGAACGCCAGAAATCACTTCTGATTTACTCGATGACTTTCGGTCTGTTACTACGACTGGAACCTATAGAATGGAGCTAACCCAGAAAATTCCTTTAACTGATGTTTAGTTTTTAGTGCTGGCGAGTTACTCATCATGCTAGTTTTCTCGCTGGCAAGTAAGATTCCAGCTGAGGATGTTAAATGTCCATGGAAGTTGATCTATTGTAATTCGAACTTTGATTTCTTTAAGATAGCTGTCACTATTCAATTTTAACCTTGCCTAATACTTTGTAACAGCTCCAGGTTATCATGTCGCCTTTTTCGTGCGATAAGTAGATCATCTACAGTTTCTTTTGGTCTCTTAATGTAGGTTCAAGTATTGTATGTAAGGCTAAGAAATAGATGCCTGAGGTTACCTTAGCGCCGAAGGGTAACACATTGAAATGATACCTTCTCCCTGCGTAAATGAAGGAGGTATATTCCCTATATTCTTGGTTCAAGGACACCTGCCAGTATGAGGAATGAAATTGAACCCTAGTTACATATTTAACATAAAGAAAGTTAGATCATTAATGTATATGGTCTAGTTTAGATGGGAGTAATTTTCTCATTTACTTCTTTCATGTTGAGTAACAGTCTCATGCATCCCAGTGACTCAGGTGCAGCTCACAGAGAACAGCAATATGGTCTATTGGATGGTTCATGTGAATCCCACTGGAGGATTAATTTAATTTATTGTTTGGCAGCAGAACAGCATAAAGTCTATGACACTATGTATGATGGGGCTCAACATTCAATTGCCATAATTATGCTCACACCACTTTTGGTTTTATTAAAAAACCTGAGCATTTTACTATCGTGTTTTCAGTACACAAACTACTGTGCCTGTAACACTGTATTTGAGTCTTAGTCCTTAGATTCAATTTGCCTATATAGACAAGGATGTTTACTGTTACGTTAGTCTTCTAAATACATTGGCACATTTCTCCATCCACTTAATTGTAAGTCCCTGACAGTATTTGCAATTAGCCTTCTGCATGCTCAATAAATTTGTAAGGTGCACCTTGACTGAAGAAAAGTCGACTATGGAATACTTGATGAAATTTGGAATGACAAGAAGGAACTTCCAGATGTTACATTACTTTGCTTGACATGGACCCATGTCTGCCATCTTAAATTGCGTGATCCTCCTCCTATTTTGCTGCCAATACGTTTTCTTATAGAAAACGTTGCCCCCTTTTTTGGTCTGAAATTCTTTAGAAGTATTCCATTGAAATAGAATTAAGATATGTATCTGTTTGCACAATCATCATACCTTTTTCTTCAGTTTAATTGTGTACAGGAAAACGAGGCCCAAACAAATTAATAACTTGCTTCAGTTAAGATCTTGTGATACCTCTTCTTTAATACCTGTACCATTGTTGTACCTTTGCATTATGATGGAAATGCCACTGCCCATAGTTCTGTCTATGACCAACCCTCTGGAGTAATAGGTGGTCGCAACTGATTTACAAAACATAGAGATACACCATGATAAATATCGTCTTTCACTTCTGTAATTTCTGGGTTTTGTTTTCTCCAGTCCTGCTTATTTGATGGAGACTGTAGGCTGTTGTGTCACTGATTGTTAGCGCTCGGAATTTCATAGCCTGGATTGTACCATCGCTTGTATCTCCTGTTTCCACATCAATTCCAATTGTTACAATTGTTCCTATCTTGGCTGTTACTACCACCATTGCTTGCATATTGGTGATGTGATGTTCTGATTGGCTAGCTTTTGTTTTTGCTCTGCAGTTTCCAAATTCATCGAACCCTCGATTACTTGATCTACCCAATCCATCAGACTGTTTGACATAGCTCTTATACTATCTAGTATTGACATGAAATAAGTGCATGAACAATTTATCCCCGATTTCATTTGGCAACTTGGCATTTAAAATTTGTAAGATATCTCAGTGTGAGTTAGGCTTGTCCCAGTACCTTTTCTCGTCAATGTATTTTCCGTAATATTTACAGACTGCCTCGTGTAAAGTCGAAGAGATCAATATTAAAGACCTCTTTTCTTTATTTCTCTTGGACCTAGCTGGACCAGTATTTTTCCAAAAATGCATTTCAAATTCTTTATACAGTGTGTGCTAAAAGACACAGTGGGCTCAGCTGCGCACAGAGAACCCTGTCCACTCAGATGATCTACCTTCAGTCCACAAATGAGGTAGTAAGAATATGTATGGGTGCTATTTCTACCTCAGCTGAAAACTTGAAATTTTCTATGTGTAATCATTTCTTCTGCTAACGCTACAACAGCACAATCCCCCATCACTCCGTACCATACTTTGAATATGAGATGATGGTCTCACTTCAAGATCTGACCGGTGATATTGTGGTCTGATATCACAGCCCATGGTTGTATCTCTTCACATGTATGGACCATTGTCTGGCTATTTTAGAATGCTTCTTTCCTTCCATAAAGTTCCATTCTTACAGATACAACTTGGTCATTAACTGTAGCTGGAGACTGAGCAAAATTATCCCCTACCTGGGTTTTAACCCCGCCAAATCCGTCCGCCAGGTCGCCAGTAATGCTAACTTTGTTTGATATGAGAGTCTCTACTGGACCTAGCGCTTCTATTTGTATCTTATTCCCGATGTGGGCGTCATTAGCATTGGTTGAAACCTGGAATTTAGCAAACAATTGATTATTCTGTAACGAAAAGTAGTCGTTCATTTTGGAATACTCCAGAGTCATATTTGTAACACAGTGAGAAAATTCCGGGACCCTTCCAGAACGGATTCCAGGTTCTAGTGATATCGGTCAGACCATGGTTAAGCATGAAATTCCTCCTAGTAAGGACAGATGTGTCATCTTAATCCTTACGGTTCCAACGTATTTTTCATTATGTACAGTACCAAGGCGAGGATAAATAAACTTATAATTCAAATTTCTTCAAGTTTTATTGACCTTTAATATCAAAATATTACGTAAAGAGTGATGATTTGTAATAAGGGTCCAGAAACTATAAATTCCTTTTAGCACTCTCTACTAAATCTCATTTTTTATTTTTCACTTTTTTCATCATTGAGGTATATTTCTTTTTCTTTTAATTTTATTTACGTATCAAGTTCCGTAGGACCAGATTGAGGAGCAAATGTGCATGGTAACAGAACGCGTCAGTACATGAAATTGCAACTTAGAAGTAATATTTGATAAAATTAAAATGTTTACGAGTTAAATTAAACGCAGTCAACAATACAACAAGAGTCAGCTTAATTTTTCAAGGAACTCCTCCACAAAACAGGAGTGACACATGAGGAAACTCTTCAGTTTAGATTTGTAAGCGTGTGGATTACTGCTAAGATTTCTGAATTCTAGTGATAGCTTACTGAAAATGGATGCAGCAGTACACTACACACCTTTCTGCACAAGAGTTTTGGAAGTCCGATCCTAATTTAGGTTTGATTTCTGCTTAGTCTTGGGAAAAAGCCAAAAATATCCTTTTAAAATGTGAAGAGTTACCCCAAAAAATAATACCATACGACAGCGGATGAAAGTAAACGAAGTGGACTAATTTATCTGTCGATCGATCACTCACTTCAGATACCGTTCCAGTAGTAAAAATGACAGCATTAATGATTTCAGCAAGATCCTGAACGTGGGCTTTCCACGACAGCTTTCCATCTATCTAAACACCTAGAAATTTGAACTGTTCAGTTTCACTAATCATAAGCCCATTCTGTGAAATTAAAACGTCATTTTTTGTTGACTTGTATGTTAGAAACAATAAAAACTGAGTCTTACTGTGATTTAGCTTTAATTTATTTACTAAAAGCCATGAACTTATGCCATGAACTGCACTATTTGAAACCGAGCCAACGTTGCACACAACATCCATTACTACCAATCTAGTGTCATCAGCAGTCTTGAGCAGTATCTTTTTTCATTGGTAGTAAAAGTCATTACAGAGATACTGAAGATCACTTCATTGCAATTAAAAGACATTATTGATATTTTAGGCAAAATACAGTAACATCCATTACACAGTTTCTGGCATTACTTATCAACACGTTCTTGGGAGCCATCTTCACACTTGGTATATACAACAATTTTATTGCAGAGTGACAGTTGCTAAGGATCATTATTGTTTTATTCACTTTATTGTACTTCACGGCTTTTGACTGGCTTCCACGACAACACAAATGACATCTTCCCCTTACTCTTTCTTTTGCAGCCTACTTCTCCTTAGTAATTCTTCCACAAATATGTCCCAAGCTGAAACCACACACTCTAGGAGTCTCTAATATACGTATCCCTTTTCTTCAGTGTGAGGTTTCTTGAAGAAAAAGCCGTCGCTTATTAGATTTTGTCTTATTGCACTCCGGGAAGTTGAGCAGAAACTATGTATAGCCATTTAACGCTGCTGTGTCCACAAGGGTATAGAAAACAGATAGCGGCCACCTTCTTGTAGCCCTCTTAGAACAAAATTTCCTCATCATTTGATCGACTGCATCATCACCACCGTTGGTTGTATTACAGTGAGAATTTATAACTGTATTTTTCTTGTCAGTAGGTGAACCATTACCAGAGTGATAATGGTGAGTCGACAGCAACAGAAAGTTTTCATGGGTTTTTCGCTGAGTATGTAAAAGACAATTGTGATAGGGATATTCACTCAAATTAAATTTAATTGAATATAGTTCTTTTTTTCAGATGTCTTTCAGTTCTTGAGCTTTATGCTTCCTATTTGCTTGCAATGTGTGTTAGCTTGTGATTCTCCCGCAAATCTTCTGCCAAATCGACTGAGGGGTTAGTGTAATATCTGTCTGTGGTGACAATGCGCATTTAATTATGTGTATAAACAACAGGCGTTTCACTACAGCAGCAGCTGAATTTGATTGTTGTGGACCATTATTTTCCTTCCCTGCGTTCGGTACCACACTGAGAACGTCTGTGGTTTTAGAGTCTGTCAGCGTTTGGAACACAATAATACCTTCGCAGTAATTCATTCATTTCATCACATACTTCTTGTGTTACCGCAAAAATGTCACGATCTGTGTGATTATTGAATGTCTCTCTGTAAAATCTAACTATTTTAGTAAGCTGACGGAATTTAGTTCTTCTCATAGTAGCAGTGTAAACAAACCTTCCTGAAGCGTAGGTGACTGATTATCGTCTTTCTTTCCCAGTGCAATAACGTACATAACATATTCCTTAAATTCAAGACAACCTGTTTTGAGAAAATTCTGTCTCAACGCTTCTTCAATTGTATGCTTTATTACGGTGTAAACAATTTATGGAGTAAAATTCTTTTCAGATGAATCCCTTTTTGTTCTTACTTTACCTTCATTTCTTATGCCTTCTCGCCCTTTCGTTTCGTTTATTCTGCTACTCACCTTGTGATAAGTAGAGGTTCCGATTTAAAAAATTTTCCTGTTGTTGTAAAATACTTCTCATTGACCTCACCGGCTGCGTCATCGTACGCTCCAGGTGTCCAGTGTTCGTCTTCATAGTATGTTTGTTCACCATCACTGCCACATCCACGGGCACAACATATTCCTCTCCAGTTTCACTCACCAATTCTTCACTATCATAAAATTCAATTTCAGATTCTGTATTTTTCTAAAATGTCGAGCATTTCTCTCATGTTCTCCTCCCACAGTATAGGACCAATGAAACAAAAACGTATAATCCATTAATAAATTTTTACAACTCTTACAAATAATATATTTGCTACATATTCAGTGCTGTTGCTCTAACTACATCACATTGCCACCACTATAATTTTAGCATCTAATAATATTTTTGGAGGTTTCATTGTCTTCATTGTTGTAGTTAACTTCTAATAATTATATTAGATTAATTCCTCGACATCATAATCAGTGAGTGGTAAAAGGCTGCGCTGTGTGCAAGGCATGCCAGTTTTGCACTTTGCGATCGGCATTATTTGTGGAAACTTGTTGGAAATACTTGAGGATGAAGGCAGGTTACATAGGCCTCCACAACACTTATAGCAAAAGTGGAAATTCATCGTGACCAACTGTTAATTACAACACGTAAGTCAATGCGAATTCGTCTTACAGTGTACTTCAAGTGAGACATTTCTTTTTCTGGAATCATACTGATACACAATTAATTGACACAGTCAAGCCAGAATCAATTTCATATCGAAATGTTATGTCTGTTTTTTTCACCGATCATGCAAGGAATGACTTTATTCATGATAAACATTACAAGTGATACATAGCAGCCACATGAGTGTAAGAGTATAAGAGATTGCTACCATACCAGTATTAACAACTCTGGTTTACAGAACTTACGAACTGAAACATGGTATGCTATAGATGAAACAAAACAGGAGGAGCACAGGGTGCAGTCAACTGCAGGGGGTGGCTCAAGTCCGTACCAATGATGTGTGTCACTTTGCATCAGAAGAGATTCTCTCTGGTTTCGAGCGGCTAATAGAGGTGGTAAGGCTTGCCAGTCTTGCTTACACGATGAAAGCAGACCTGGCCATTTGCAGCGTAGCCGACAGGATCGATTGCGGACCTCTGGTACAGAGCCGAGTGGAGGGTCTGAATCAGAGGCTCAGACGGTCGTGCGACCGTGTAGGCTGCAGATTCCTCCACTTAAGCCAAAGGGTTGTTGGGTTTCGCGTTCCGCTGAATAGGTCAGGTGCCCACTATACGCAGGAGATGGCTACACGGGTAGCAGGGCCTGTGTGCCGTGGACTGGGCGGTGTTTTAGGTTAGAGGGTCCCGGAAAAACACAAGAGGGGCTTCAGTCACAAATGGTGCAGGCCGATAACAGGAATAACGTCCATACAGAGAAAGTCGGTATAACAGTTGTAAATTGTCGTAGCTGTTTTGGTAAGCTACCAGAGCCCCAAGAGCCAATAGAGAGCACAGATGCTCAAATCGTTATAGGCAAAGAAAGCTGGCTAAACCAGGAATCAAGCTCAGCCGAAATATTGTAACCTGCAAATCCTCCAAAAATAAAAGAAAAGATACCTACTCAAAACAACAGATAAAAATTCACGTGATGCCTTCCTGTGAGACAATCTCCACTCCTTCCAAATTCATAATATAAGTATAGACCAGATGAGGCTTAAATTCAAAGAAATAGTATCGACAGAAATTTAGGAATTTATTCCAAATAAATTAACAAACGACGGAGCTGATCCTCCTTGGTACAAAAAACGGGTCAGAACACTGGTGCAGAAACAACGAGACAAACATGTCAAATTTAAACAGACGCCAAATCCTAAATATTGATGATCATTTACACAAGCTCGAAATTTATCGCGGACTTCAATCAAAGATGCTTATTATAGTTTCCACAATGACACATTGTCTTGAAACCTGGCAGAAAATCCAAAGAGATTCTGGTCGTTTGTGAAGTATGTTAGCGGCAAGAAACAATCAATGCCTTCTGTGCGCGATTGCAATGGACATACTATCGAAGATAGTGCCGCCAAATCAGAGTTACTAAAAACAGCCTTCCGAATTGCCTTCACAAAAGAACGCGAAGTAAATATTCAATAATTCGTACCAAGAACTGTTGCCAACATGCGTAACGTAGAAGTAAATATCATCGGAGTAGTGAAACAAGTTAAATCTTAAAAGAAATCTCTTATAGTCCACATTTTATACCATTTAGGTTTCTTTAAAAGTATGCTGATGCATTAGCTCCATACTTATCAATCATATACAACCGTTCGCTCTTCGAAAGACCCGTACCCAAAGACAGAAAAACTGCACAGGTCTCACCAATATTCAACATAGGTGGTAGCAGTAATCCACTGCATTACGAGCGCATATCATTAACGTCGATATGCAGCAGGATTTTGGAACATATATTGTGTTCGAACATTATGAATTACCTCGAAGAAAACGATCTATTGACACACAGTCAACATGGATTTAGAAAACACCGTTCTTGTGAAACACAACTAGCTCTTTACTCGCATGAAGGGTTGCGTGCTTTTGACAAGGGATTTCAGATTGATTCCGTATTTCAGGATTTCCGGAAGGCTTTTGACGCTGTACACACAAGTCGCTTGCAGTAAAATTCTGTGCTTATGGTACAGCGTCTCAGTTACGTGCCTGAAGTTGTGATTTCCTGTCAGAGAGCCAACGAGTAAGATAGACGTGATTTCTAGCGTTCCCCACGGTAGTGTTATAGGTCCTTTGCTGTTCCTCATCTACATAACGATTTGGGAAAAAAACTGAGCAGCCGTCTTAAGGTTGTTTGCAGGTGACGCTGTCGTTTATCAACTAATACAGTCATCAGAAGATCAAAACAAATTGCAAGACGATTTAGAAAAGATATCTGAACGGTGCGAAAATTGTCAGTTGACGCTAGACAACGAAAAGTGTGAGGTCATCCACATGAGCGCTAAAAGGAATTCGTTAAACTTCGGTTACACGATAAATCAGTCAAATGTAAAAGCCGTAAATTCAACTAAATACCTAGGAATTACAATTACGAACAACTTAAATTGGAAGGAAAATATAGGGAATGTTGTGGGGAAGGCTAACCAAGAACTGCGTTTTATTGGCAGAACACTTTGAAAATGTAACAGATCTGCTAAGTAGACTGCCTATACTACGTTTGTCCGTCCTCTTTTAGAATACTGCTGCACGGTGTGGGATCCTTGACAGATAGGTTTGACAGAGTACATTAAAAAAGTTCAAAGAAGGTTCGCACGTTTTGCATTATCGCGAAATATGGGAGAGAGTGTCCTTGAAATGATGCAGGATTTGGGCAGGACATCATTAAAACAAAGGCATTTTCTCGTATGCGACGGAATCTTCTCACGAATTTCAAATCACTAACTTTCTCCTCCAAACCCGAAAATATTTTGTTCACACCGACCTACATAGGGAGAAACGATCACCATTATAAAATAAGGGAGATCAGAACTCGTACGGAAAGGTATAGGTTTTCGTTCTTTTCCCACGCCATACGAGATTGGAGTAAAGGAGAATTGCAAAGGTGGTTCGATGAACCCTCTGCCAGGCACTTAAATTTGATTTGCACAGTATTCATGTAGATGTAGATGTAGAGGAAGAAAAAGATGTTATACACGGAAGCGCAACTGTCAACATCGAAATTAATAGTTCGATGAGATCTAATTGGACAGTAAGGGGTAATAGAACACGACGTGTTAAGAGACAAAAACGAAGTCGAATTTTGAACAATGGGCAACCCATTCTTATAATTGAGATCTATGGGTTAAAGCAAAGGATTTTGCTGGGCACTGGAAGTGAAGTCACAACATTATGAGACAAATTATGGAGACATATAAAATAATGTAATATTGTTGGAGAGACACATATAGAGGAAGGAAAGTACACTAGGGAAATTGAGTAAGGCAATAAAAGGTGAAATGTATTGACATTTGAAGTTGGGAGATGCGAGGTAGTAGGTAAAATTTTGATGAAATGAAGTATATCCTGACACTTGCTGAGATTGGGAACTGAAACGAATTCGATGGAGACATGAAAATTTGTTCCAGACCACTTTACGCAAGCAGTAACTTAAAGTACTTTAGATATATGAACACACTTCCTTTCGTACTCAAATACCCAACTTGTCGCATACTATTTACATAGCGCCCCCTGTCCGCTATGCTCGCTGCCCACAGCACTGTCCTGATCCCCTTCAGGTGTTCTGGAAAGGCAGTGAAGCAGCTAGCAATAACAACAGTGGACACTGAGCGCTGCATAGTGTGTGACAAGTTTTGACTTTGGGTCAACAGAAAGCAAAGCGGGCTCATATAGCCATAGTGGTTAAGGAGACTGCTCTCATAAAATGGGAAAACCAGCTTTGAGTCCTCGTCTGCAATAGGTTTTCACTTATTTGCTTTTTATTTACTTATTTACACGTCAAGTTCCGTAGCACAAAATTCAGGAGATATCTCCAAGGTCATGGAACGTGACAGTACATGAAATTACAATATAGTAGCAACAACAGATAAAAATAAAGTATCTGTGAACCCAAAAAGGTCACGCCATAAATTGAAGTAAACGCAATCAACAATATAATATAAGAAAGAGCTTAATTTTTCAGGCAGCCCCTCAACAAAATAGGAGTGACCCATGAGGAAACTCTTCATTTCGATTCGAAAGGGTGTGGATTACTGCTAAGATTTTTGAATTCTTGGGGTTGCTCATTGAAAACGTATGCAGCGGTATTCTGCACACCTTTCTGCACAAGATTTAAGCAATTTCGATCCAAATGCAGGTTGGATTTCTGCCGAGTGTTAACTGTATGAAAGCGGTTTGTTTTTGGGAATAAGTTGAATTTGTTAACGAAAAATGACAGTAAAGAATATATATATATATATATATATATATATATATATATATATATATATATATATTTGAGAGGCCAATGTCAAAATACCCAGACTAGGGAACAGCAGTCGACAAGATGTTCGGGAAGTTACACCACTAATTGCCCGAACCGCCCGTTTCCGAGCCAAATTTTTTTTTTTTTGGTATACGAAGATTTACGCCAAAATATAATATACGACATAAGCGACTGAAAATCAGCAAAGTAGACTAATTTTCGTGTCGAACAATCACTCACTTCAGACACCGTTCGAATAGTAAAAATGGCATCACTAAGTCTTTGAAAAAGATCCTGAAGTGGGCTTTCCACGAGAGTTTACTATCTATCTGAACACCTGGCAAGTTGAACTGCTCAGTTCCACTAATCATATACCCATTCTGTGAAAGTAAGAGATCTGGTTTTGTTGATTTATCTGTTAGAAATTGTAAAAATTGAGGGTTACTGTGATTTAGCGTTAGTTTCCTTCCTACAAGCTATGAACTTATGCCATGAGCTGCACTATTTTAAACCGAGCCAACGTTGGACACAGCATCCCTTTCTACCAAGCAAACAGAAATATTTTTAGACTTACCTGTAATACTAGAGGGCATATCATTTATATAAATAAGGAACAGGAGTGGCCTGAACATTTATACCGCCCCCCCCCCCCAACCAATGGACTGTACCCCCCCTCAGACCCCACATCACAGCCATTCTCAACACTGTGAATAATGACCGTTTGCTTTCTGTTGTTAAAGTAAGAGGTGAACCAATTCCGAGCAACTCCCCTTATTCCGTAATGGTCCTACTTCTGGAGCAATATTTTGTGATCACCACAATGAAACGCCTTATTTAAATAAAAAAAATATGCCTAGCTTTCAAAACCTTTTGTTTAACCCATCCATCACCTCACATAGAAAAGAGAATATAGCACTTTCAGTTGTTAAATGACTTCTAAGGCCGAACTGTAAATTTCATACCAAATTATGTGATATAAAATGATCAATTATCTTACATACAGAAGCTTTTCCATAACTTCAGCGAATACTGAAGGTATAGAAATCGGTCTAATGTTTTCTACATTACCCCTTTCTCTCTTTTCTATAAAGCAGCTTTACTAATGAGTACTTTAATCGTTGGGGAAGTTGGCCATTCCTAAAGGAAAAATTACAAATATGGATAAATACAGGGCCAACATGTGCAACAAAGTAATTCAATATTTTGCTAGGCAGTCCATCATATCCATGATAGTCCTTAGTTTCCAGTGATGTAATGATTGACTCAATATCCCTTTGTCAGTATCACAGAGGAGTTTTCAGACATTACTCTCGGAGAGACATTTGCCGAGAGAGTTATATGATTCCCAGTAGAAACTCAATTTTTGTTTAATTCACCAGCTATACTCAGAAAATGATTGTTAAATACTATGCATATATCTAATTAATCAATAACAGAAATCTTTTCACTACTAACTGACTTTATATCGTCGGCCATGTGGTGCTGACCAGACACTTCCTTTACAACTGACCATATGGTTTTAATATTATCCTGTGAATTAGCTATTCTATTTGCGTACCACATACTCTTTGCCTTCCTAATTAATTTTTAACCACCTCACAATACTGTTTGTAATGGTCTACTGTCACTTGATTGTGACTACTTCTAACATTTTGATATAATCCCCACTTTGTTCTACATGATTTTCTTATCACACTAGTCAGCTACCCAGGCTGCCTTTACTGCTGGTACCCCATTTAGAAAGTTCTAGTGGAAAACAACAGAAATGTGTCAAGGAGACCATTACATTTGTCATCTACATTACCAGTACTACACACGTCCTGCCGCTCTTGTTCCTTGTCGAGGTTTAAATATTCCTTATTGGAATTGATCTATCTTTCTTACATATTTTGTAATTATACAGGACAATAGTTTTAGTAAAACATCCTTTTAGTGTTAAAATTTGTGCATGATGGTCTAAAAGGCCATTTATCCTTTTGCTAACAGAATGTCCATCTAGTAAGAAGAATGAATAAAAACATCGTCTATAGCTTTGGTACTGTTCCCCTGCAACCTAGTTGGGAAAAACATGATCTACATCGGATAAAATGAGCTTAGGAGATCTATTAACACCCTTTTCCTTGCACAATCATACACATAATTAATACTGAAGTCACCACTTATAACTAATTCCTGGTACTACCTATAACGTGAATCAAGAACCCTCTCTAGCTTGAGCAGAATTGCTCTGAAGTCAGAGTTATGGGACCTATAAACTACAACAATTAGAATTTTAGTTTCACTAAATTCAACTGCCCCTAAACAACATTCAAATATCTTTTCAGTGCAGTGCCGTGATATGTCTATGGACTCAAACGTAATACTGTTTTTTATGTGCATAGCCACTCCCCCCTTCTGCAACGAACTCCTTTAAAAACAGCAAGATAATCTGTACCCTGGTAAAGGAACCCTCTGAACTGTCAAATTACTTAATTGATGCTCTGATACCCCAATAATTTCATTTAACATCATCTACTAAGGGGTTTTTCATGAGTTATCCCATCACCACCCACTACATTGTCACCTATAAGTTTTTCCACCCTCTGCTTTCCATACCTATTGAGGCGCAGGCCATGCCTAGTGAAACCCAGTCTGCTGATAGACTCAACTGACACCATAGCAATGTGATCCACTTTCTCTGCAGTCAGTGCCGTCTCCAGGTCCCATGTTAACAGGCCTAACATCCACATTAAGATGAGGCCCATCATGACGCTGAAAACAGTTGCATGAAATTCACATTAGTGCCACCAGTTTGAGTAGCTATCTTTACCAGGTCGCCACCTACATTATATTTCCCGTCCATATATGTGTGTTGTCCTGGGCGTAAATTAGTTTAAGTTAGACTGAGTAATGCGTAAGCCTAGGCACTGATGACCGACCTCAGCAGTTTGGTCCCATAGAAACTTACCACAAATTTCCAAATTTTCCAGAGCATTATAGAGACAGTATTGTCTCAGATGTTAAAATTACGGCACCGTTTAAGGAGAAAGTGAGTCAAATTTAAGGTATCACGCAAAGTCAAATGGCTGAGCAAATATAATACATTGGTTAATAGTGCCAAGAGCAAAGTAGGAGACTTGGTATTTCTAGAGACTCGTGATACATCTAAACAGATAACATGTTAAACTTTCTAATGCTATATTTTATATCATGGACTATTTGAGGTAACGGACATAACCTATTCTAAAACTTCTAGTTAATTTATCCTATATGTAAGGTAAAATTTAGTGTCGGAAATAATGTGGACACGAAAATGTAGAAAAAGAATGTTGGCGGTTGTAACTGACCTCAGGATTCATACATGCTGTGAATAATGTGCATGTTGATCACAGGACTCTGAGCCATGCAGCGCTGTTTTCCACTTTCATTCTTCTGTCTGCATTTTTACTACTTTCATCTGAATCTATGAAAGTTATCTTTCGTTGTCATTGTTATATCTCTTATAAATAGGTTCTCATTGTCGGATTGGGCACTGTTTAGGTCACTGTAGTTTTCAGTATGATTCAGAATTATTTGGGGAATGTGGGATAATTTTATTCATGATCTTACATGTATTTCAAGATGTTGTATGTTTTTTTAAATTAAGTTTCAAGTACTCATATTAAATACATAAATAAATGTTTACTCACCTAATAAATGATATGCAAATAGTCAGTATATCACTTATGAATCAGACCAAGGGTGGGGAAACAGTGTTAAAGATCTATTGTACTCAGATTAGTTGTATCTCACTTTATTTTTAAAAGTTAGATGACTATGGTTCTCTAAAGGAAGGAGGAGTTAAAAATAGTTATATTAGGAGGTTTTTTAAAGTCTGTACATCATTCATAAATATTTTTGGTGTAAATACACTCTTTTGTATGAATTTGGGGTGAATTTATATGCTGTACATTATAAACATGTTTATTCCAATGGACACTAACCCTTGCAATTATTTTATGAATCGAAGGCACTTGTTTCTCTTGGTTTTTCCTAGGAAGAAGCTATGTTTGATAATGGTGTGTGTTAGAAAAAGTGTTTGTTGGAACATAAATAGAATGAAATTATTATTGATGATTACCATGTCTATTGTAATTATGCCCATAATGGGTACATCATATTTTCTCAGGCAACTTTAGTACCAGGCACGACGGTTTGTATGTCTCAAAGATGCTGACGGCTATGCTAGTGATAGCATAACTACTGGCAGGTGACCCCAGCCAGACCGACCTCAGCGAAGGGGCATCACTATGAGTGTCCCAGACCTTAAGGAAGGTAGCGCTGTTTTGTCTGAGAGAGCCCTATCAGCAGGTTTGGCGGCCTGAGTTTCCTCAGCTGGAGACTGGCCTATGCCACCATTCCTCTACTGCCACAAAGTCTGGGCGTGTTTCAGGGGCCATCATTAGGCATGGTGTTAGGACATTATGTATTTCAGAGAAGAGGGTCCTTGACTTCACTGCCTGGACTGTGAGTAAGGTGAATTCCTTTATAAGAATCCCAGGCAACCAGTGCTCTGTGTAGGTCGACTTATGGGATCCCTGTGAAGATCTACTCCTGAGAGGATGGGCGTACATCAGGTAATACCTAAACCAACCCAAAAAGAGAGCTCAGTTGGTCAATCTGGGTCAGAAGTTGTCTCAGAAATATAGTAACAGGGCACTTGTCTTCCATAACATAGAGTAACATTAACATTATGGAGAAGAGTGCCGAGGAACAATTAGAGAAGGTTTTCATTTTGTATAGTCACAAGGCATTGGAGGTTATGGCTGAGTCCTTCCTAAATGTCAGATGACTTCGTGATGGAACACTTCTCGTCGAAACAGCCACATTGAACCATGTATCTACGCTTCTGGGATTCAAAATCTGAAGTGACTAACCTATTGTGGCTGAATTGTACAACACTCCTAGGTTCTTTAAAAGAGCAGTTACCTGCTCTGCTGTAATGAAGATGGGCCATATGGTGTTAGGCAAAGAATGGAAAATATGGTTATCACTGAGACTCAGTGCAAAGTTGAATGAACTACAACATTTAGTCTAACGGTCAACACTTTGCCATTACCTCAACATATTCTTGCAGGCTACATCTGTCTTAAGGTTTGACCATATTTTTTAAAACAGCGAAATGTTCCAAATGTCAAAGATTTGTTCATAGCACCATGGCATGTAATGGGAGTTCAACATGTGGATATTGTGGAGGCTGAGTTCATGAAGTGGTGATTCTTTGACACATCCTCTGGAGTGTTTAAACTGCTTCAAGGATCACGCAGTATGGAATAGGTTGTGAGGGATTTGTAGCAAGGAAGGGAAATCCAGTGGTTGAAAGTTATGAGTTGCACACCATATGTTGAAGATAAAAAGCCTTCAAAGCTATCGAACCTCCAGAGTTCCCTACTTCATTAACATTAACCCTCAAGATGCCAGTGGCCCAGAGTCATGTCTTTGCATAATCGCAGACCACAGATTCAAGTTCGAGTGTATGCACTTGACAGTGAACTTGTGAGAAAAAACTACACATGAAACTGGCATCATTCGAAAGCTGTCGATGATGGAACCTCAGCCACATACTGCTGCACCCCACCAGAAGCCTACTAAGCCAACTTCTCCACCTAAGCCGACAACTCCTCTCATAAATATGTAAAAGTGTCACACAAAAGGTCGTTTTAAGAAGAAAGAAAGTGGCAGCTAAACCTTTGGACTGGTAAGCATCCTCCTGTTCCAGTGGTGATTTAACTGTCTGAAATATTCATAGAGGAAATGAGGGACTGGGCACAGCCTAAAGTTACCTCTGACTTCACTGGTAAATCACCGCCATCGAAGGAGAAGTGCGAGGACAACCATCGCAAGTCAATGGCTCCCAATGTATCTTTTGTGTTTCAGTGGAACTTAAATTAATGCCAATCGCATATGGAAGAATTACAGTTCATGGGCCATGAGAAACCGTTCTGCATCTGCTTACATGATACTCATTGTGAAGTCCTTTACACATTTTCATTAAGGGGCTACCATCCTACGAGAAGAACGATGTTACTGGATACAGGGCTAAGTAGTTGCGTGGGACGTTCCCACACCAGTTGGTGTATTCTCAATATCTTCCACCTCACGATTCGTTGTATGTAGATGCACTGACAGAACTCTTCGGGACACTAACGCACCTATTTCTCCACGTTACTTTAATTTTTTCGTAAAATCATTTCATATTCGTGGGTTGGTCTACTTTGAAGTGGTGTGGGCACAAGCCAGGTCGCGATGCTGAAATCGGAACTCCCCCAACACCGCAAACTCAGAATCTACACCATGGACCGGCACCACTCCAACGCTCGGGCAAAAATCGGCTTTTGGAGACTTTCGTGTTTGGCAGTCCGCGTATGTTACATCAGCTGTAACAATATCTGCCGTGGCTTGTATACAAACAGGCCGTGCGACCAGGCTGGACATATCGCCACAGCTGGGCTTGAAATCGGTGATGCACAGTGTCCGCATCCGCCTGAAGTCACCTACGTTCTTGCTTCTACCACCGAAGGTCGGACCGATTCCTCCTCAGTCACCAAGCTACAGGCGCCAGCCAGCGCCCGACGCTCACCTCATGTGGGCGGAACACTAGTGCCGCGCCAGCAGTGCAACAAGAGAGTAAGATCGCCGCATGGGACGCAGCACTGTCGAGGTATGACCTGATAACTACGCCGCAGCAGCTGCCACCATCACTTTGACACCAATTCCCGCCGCTGTGGGTAGCGAAATCGAAGCCTGGTTGATGTAGACGCTGGGGCACCTCAGTAGACATAAGCGAGCATTCATAAGCGCCCTAGCTTGTTGGAGTACTAAAGAGTTTAGATGTACGCCGTCTGTCTAGTTGCAGCCAAGTCCTGTATGACGGACTTCTGTAACCGTTGCTAACACCCACGATGCCTAGATGGGAGAGCCATCGCCGTCCAGACCATAGTGGTCATCGCACCGCTGACCCACTACGTTATGAGGCCGAACGCGGGACACCGCTAAAAGTAAAGTGTTCTTGTGATAGGATGTATGGAATGATGTTAAGTTTTGATTGATACCTTGGCACTGCTTAACACTTCGTTGCTATTAACATACATTTTAGTCGTTTGATGATTTCCAATCATTTCCAGAATATTTCGTGTTATGAGGAATGTGTCTCGTATTTAATACCTTTGTATTTAATGATGTTATGGAGATTGACTTTTCCCAGACAACGCAATAAAACATGCAATCCTAGGGGCACATTGAAACATCAATGCTGATTCATTTCTGTCAGTATCAAGTCACACCCAGTTTGGTATTGCACTGTCCATTTTTTACCAGATATATTTCCACTGAACAGAATCTGTCAAATATACATGTAATCTGTATTTACATTGTGAAGACATAAATTTTCTATATTGCTTGCTGAAGATAACACAGTCAGTTACACAATTCTAAGGGTGCCTGTTACGTGTTTACAAGCGATGTACACTGCATGAGGCAGTTCACCCACTGTTTTATGTACTTTGTAGTAAGAAAATGATTTCTACATCAATGTTTTCCAAACTTTTTCTCCTGACAGCACCATTGTAATATGTACAGTTTCATGGCCTACCAGTCACTAATATTAATAAATGACACGTAAGTGATAACAGGAACATAAGTTTGACACACACTTTTAAAATACTAATGCTCAGCATATTTATTAATCTCGTTCATGTTAAACATTAGGGTTTTGCATATACATGTCAGTGGTGTCTGAATGTAACAACTAAGGTCGTTCTCTAATGCCATATGAAACTGTTTGCATAAATCGTTTCATTTTCATTCTGAGTAAAGTTCTTAAATGAATTTTACACTAATAAGTCATTCAAAACAGCTGCAAAGCGGTGAGCGCTTGTTTAGTTAAGTAATGGTGACGTTTATGAACAGAAATTCACAATTTGCTTAAGTCTGAGTCTTGTTTCAAGTTTTCAAGTACGGTTATTCTTCAATTGTGTCAATTTCTGGCCTTCAACAACTGGAAGTTCAAAACTACTGGAAACCACGAAAGTATTTCTTATCAAGTCAAACTGCGTTACATATAGTATTGGGCAATATCCACCCATTCTCGCTTTCAGATGCATTATATGGTATAAATCAAAGGTTGTATTTTGTTACAAAATGTAATTTCGAATTTAATGGAAACGTATCAGAATTTCTTTGTATTGTTTTTCTCAGCCATCCCACGACGTTATCTCCTAAGGTGGTAATGTGGTCTCTGGGAGTAAAGAAATCTGCAACCTAATCTTGTAAACTAGTGTTTGTCTTCCTGAGTATTTCAAATGAATCTGAAAGAAAAGTTTGTTTTGTGTTCAAGAGCTCGTTTGGGTAGGGCATCGAAAAAGTTGATTTTGGTTCCTTGCTCACATAACTGAAGAACTGCATCCTTACGTTCATACACACGACTAAGTGTTCTCTCTCAACGGATTTCTGTGTGAAGGAGGAGGTTACAAGGTGTGTTCCCAACTCGTCACTTATTTCAACGAAAATTGTTGAGTGTCCTGCTCGTAACGTAATCATTGTAACAGTAATTCTCAACATACACTATGTGATCAAAAAAATCCGGATACCCCCAAAAACATAAGTTTTTCATATTAGGTGCATTGTGCTGCCACCTACTGCCAAGAACTCCGTATCAGCGACCTCAGTAGTCATCAGACATCGTGAGAGAGCAGAATGAGGCGCTTAGTGAAGCTCACGGACTTCGAATGTGGTTAGGTGACTGGGTGTCACTTGTGCCATACGTCTCTACGCTAGACTTTCACACTCCCAAACAGCTCTAGGTCCACTGTTTCCGATGTGATAGCAAAGTGGAAACGTGAAGGGACACGTACAGCACAAAAGCGTACAGGCCGACCTACCCTGTTAACTGACGGAGACCGCCGACAGTTGAAGAGGGTCGTAATGTGTAATAGGCAGACATCTATCCAGACCATCACACAAGAATTCCAAACTGCATCAGGTTCCACTGTAAGTACTATGACAGTTAGGCGGGAGGTGAGCAAACTCGTATTTCCTGGGTCGAGCGGCTGCTCATAAGCCACACATCACATCGGTAAATGGCAAAAACGCTCGCTTAGTGTAAGGAGCGTAAACATTGGACAATTGAACAGTGGAAAAACGTTGTGCAGAGAGACGAATCACGGTACACAATGTGGCGATCCGATGGCAGGGTGTGAGTATGGCGAATGCCCGGTGAACATCTGCCAGCGTGTGAAGTGCCAACAGTAAAATTCGGAGGCGGTGGTGTTATGGTGTGGTCGTGTTTTTCGTGGAGGGGACTTGCACCCCTTGTTGGCACCGACACAGCAAAGGCCTACATTGATGTTTTAAGCACAGCCTTGCTTCTAACCATTGCAGAGCTATTCGGGGATGGCGATTCCATCTTTCAACATGATCGAGCACCTGTTCATAATTCACGACATGTGGCGGAGTGGTTACACTACAATAACATCCCTGAAATGGACTGCCCTGCACAGGGTCCTGACCTGAATCCTGTAGAACATTCTTGGGATGTTTTGGAATGCTGACTTCGTACCAGGCCTCACCGACCGACATTGATACCACTACTCAGTGCAGCACTCCGTGAAGAATGGCTGTCATTTCCCAAGAAATCTTCCAGCACCTAATAGAACGTATGCCAGCGGGATTGGAAGCTGTCATCATGGCTAAGGGTGGGTCAATATCAAACTGAATTCCAGCATTATCGATGGAGGGCGCCACGAACGTTTAGGCAATTTTCAGCCAGGTGTCCGGATTCTTTTGATCACATAGTTTATACGTATTTTTTCTTATTTTTGCCGTCTTAGCAAACTAACTTTTCATAAACATAATGAACTAATTGTGCACTGAGTCATTTATAATAAAGAGAAGAGTCTTACATGTAAAACATGAAACCATAGTATTTCAAATTTAGAAGAGTAAGCCGAAATACGATATACTTCTGAGGTAATTTGTATCATAAGTTTGACATTCTTCTTTTGTTACTTCTTTCGTAGCACTTCCTCCTCCTGGCCTTAGTTTGTGGAGATGTATGTATCATTGTACTTTCATATTAGTGAGAACATTTACATGTTTTCGTTCAAGTACAACTCATGTCTTTTGATTCATTACCACTAATCTTTTAACATGTTATTGATAGGCTCCCAAGTGGAAAT
The DNA here is from genome assembly GCF_023864275.1 of Schistocerca cancellata. Taxonomy (NCBI): domain Eukaryota; kingdom Metazoa; phylum Arthropoda; class Insecta; order Orthoptera; family Acrididae; genus Schistocerca; species Schistocerca cancellata. Next base: position 382,897,877 of record NC_064631.1, read on the forward strand.
GTGGGTGAGTCGTGCTGATGAACGTAAATAACCGGCTTCGGTGATGGCTTTCTAGCTGCTATTGTCGCCATCTCGCCGAGATGTCTAGGAACAGTAGCACTTGCTTAGAACCGGCATCTCATTTAATTAGAAACTCGGACAACCCTGTGGAAATCTAATTAGAGAATTCGAAATAATACAATATTTCACTGTTGCGAAAGTAAGAAGCCAAGCTAGTTGTTTTATATATCAGAAAATGTCACTTAGTAGATCTTTCGTCAATTTAACCCTCCCGGTAGAAGTTCAAAGTTTCGTCGCAGTCTGATTTCAAACTCTTTTCAATGATTTTTCTGTGAGTGCTCCGCTATGTAAAAAGCAGTGCGTAGTAACCAAGTTTCCTTTTCGTTATTTTGATTGTGTAAGGAATCCTTTTATGGAATCTACCATTGACAGGAGCCATCCGCGCATATGCCGACACAGTGCTTTAACGACAAATACATTATCTCTATTTATCCCCTTATTAATTCAAAACTATCTTCCTGTTAAGAAATTACTGAATATACTTACAGCAGACACGCTGTTCAACTATGTTGCCTTCATCAGTGGAACGAATAAAATCCACTAAATGATTTAGAACAATTACAGGTTCATCCAGTTCAATTGCAGACATAAAATTTGTTTGACCAATTCTAGTTTTCACAAGATGTTCAAAGTTGCACTGTATTATTAGACATGGCAGTTGCTTTGCGCATCGCGTTCATACTCAGGAGCAAACAATGTTTTTAACATACCACACCAGACTGGATAAATAGCTTTCTCTGTAACTAAACGAGATAACGAATTTTTTGCAATACTCGCACCTACAAACTAAATGACCTGTAGAGCTTCATCACTTCATCAGACGTCGTAATTCTTAATGAATAAAGAACCCTGATGACTCTTCTGTTATGGAATTTCTTTGAAATAAACAAAATCTTTTTCCTTTTAACTATTTGTGTTATGTTGACATAGTGTGCCGAAACTTATTCGGTACCAATCTTCCATTGGAATGTTTTCGTCTAGGTATTACACACTCCAGCATAGGACATACTTTATCTCCACAACAGGGAAAACCATTTTAAGTATAATTCATTATAAAGCCTCACTTTTGTGTTCGTGTTGCTGTGTGACTGTATGGAACGAACAGAGGTTTCAGACGTGATATTTGATTCATCTTGTGTATCTACAGACGTCAGACATGGCGTTTGACTGTTTCTCTGTCTCTGATGTTTCATAAACTGCCAAAGGTCTGTTTCTGGCAATGAATTATCCATTTATGATTAATTCTGTAATTTATATCACTTTGTAAGATATTAAATAATGATAACTATCACGAAACAAACAAAGAAACCGAATAACAGAATTGTGTACAGTCTTCCACTGTCGCTACTCGAAGAGTTTATTACGACAAGGACCGATACAGAGCGTCGATGTACAGCTACAGAAGAGTCATGTCTAGAGCAAATATTGGAAGTAAAATTCAGCACACCTATTAGTCATTCATTCCGTGATCCATGGTTAGAATGAATGAAAAAAGGGATGTTTTGTACTATTGTACCACAAGTGTTTCATTTGCTTTATGTTTTCTAGATTTCTGGATTGACTATTCTCACGACACCCTTAATGCTATTTTCGACACACTAAGGTATCGGGATTCTCAGTCCCGAAAGTTGTGTTATACATGTTCCGACACGGTGCAATCAGCAGTTACACCACCATGAACATTCACAATCGAAATTCAAAGTTTTCCCCCATCCACTGTGCGCCATACTGACTCGCTCCTAATGTCAGCTACAGGCGTCCTACGACGAACTGTTTAATGGATAAGGGCCTTTTATTTCTTATACCGTGTGTCAGCACGTCGCAGGTGACGATTATAGTCTTACGTGGTATAAAATGAATCTGCAATAATCTTCATGCTGATATTTGCCTGAACCGCGTGCGGCTCGTGTTTTTCCGTTTATTGTTTGTCATCTTCTCCTACCGTACTGCCGCCTCGTTTTCTTATTCCATTTACTGGCGTCACTAACTTCCTGCCTTACCTGCCCGTGAGTGGGAGCACCAGCACTTATCGATAAGTGCTCTGTCGTACTATCTCTGGAGCGACCGATAGTATTTCCGGCTCGTCGTGTGTCTGGAAGTCAGTCGGGCACATAGCAGCAGTCGGGCACGTAGCAGCTGTCGGGAACGAAGGAGCGTCATGCACGGAGTGCCAGTGAGGTGCGGACCGCCAGTACTTCCCAACCGCTGGCGACACACATGGACTGTCAGACTGAAGATGGCTGGAGCGGAAACGACCGTTGGTAGGTCGGTCGATTGGTCGTCTCATCGGCCGACGTGTATTTTAACATTTGACCGTTTCCGGGTGTGGGCAGTTGTTCTGTTGCGGTGGAGCATCAAGGAAGTGTCTGCGGTGTACCATCAGGCCGGGGCCACTGGCGGCACGCATGCACGGTCGATGTTGTGTGGCACTTGCTGCGGGAGCTGCTAAATTCGTCGCACACTGCACCTGCATACTAGATTCGAGTAATCAGTGAACCAGTCATGACAGCTCAACCGTTGTGACATCTCTTAGTAGATTGCTGGTTGTTGCATCATGGGCTGTCCCCGCAAGCCACAACGTGATGTTGTGTTGGAAGCGGCAAAATTTTGCAGCTGTCCCTCTGCATAGTGTTCAATCTTAGAAATGATTATAATTTGTTAGTTAAGTTCACCAGCAATATCGTCTGCCTTGTGGCCGTTAACGTTCCGGTTACCTGCCCTGGTTGTTAGCATAGTTTTGTGGCAGTGTGTTTTCATCGCCGTGTTGATGCTGTCCGGAACGGCGTGTTGTTCGACAGCTTGGTGTTGTTCTCCTTTTCTCTTTGAGACTTTATTGTGCCTTGACTGTGTTTGTACGCCAATTATTAAGACATAATCCTGTTGCGATCCTCGTCTTCACTGGTACTTTTCGTTGTCGTGCTGTTGGTCTAGTGGAAGAGAATTGATTACGCGGTTCTAGGCGCTACAGTCTGAAACCGTGCGACCGCAACGGTCGCACGTACAAGTCCTGCCTCGGGCATGGATGTGTGTGATGTCCTTAGGGTAGTTAGGTTTAAGTAGTTCTAAGTTCTAGGGGACTGATGACCACAATAGTTAAGTCCCATACTGCTCAGAGCCATTTGAACCATTTTGATTGCTCGTCAGCCGTCCGTACGTCGTGCTGCAACCCTATTGTTTAGTATTACGCTTGGCTGTCTGTCTCACCTAAACTGTGGTTAGAGTTCCCTCCCCAGGCCGACCCTTGGAACGCTTCTGTGCACCACTGTTTGTTGTTTGTGTCTGTCATTTTATATGGTCGCAGGTACTGTGCCAGGCCTTCAGCTGTGTATTAATATTGTCTGTTTTATGTTTAGTATATGGCCTTCAGCCGATCTTCATAACAACTTTAAGATTACGCCTTCAGCCATGTTTCATTTAAAATTCTTGCTACTCTGCATTTAGGCCTTCATCCGCGTTTGTTTCATAATCTGTGGCTTTAATAAGTAAATCCTTGTCTGCAAGGTTTCTCTTTAATTATCTTGAATTCTTGAAACGGCCTTCAGCCGTGTTCTGTAAATGTTTATCGTAAGGTTGTCTTTAATTATATTTGAGTAATTGTTTGGACCTTCAGCAGACGAGATACTACAATAAATTTTCTTAAGATGTTTTTCTGTTCTGCTGTGTATAGGCTTATCTTTGAATTCTCTGTTTTATCATGTGAAGATGATATTTTTCATTGAGCTTTCAGCCTAGAATTAACTTGAATTTTCCTTAATAAGGCTTTAGCCGGAATTTGTAAATGCTTGTCTTTTAAATAACATCCTTAGCTGACCTGAAATATTATTTCGGCCTTTAGCCGAGAAGATATTGTAATTTTACTGAAGTAGGGCCTTTAGCCGTTACTCTATAACCTGGTGTTTTAAAAGCAATATTTAAACTTATTGTGCAGAAGTTACTTGGGCAGTCAGCTGTCAATTGATCTTTGTTGTTTCAAAGAGAAAACTGTGCATTGGTTTGAGCAATAGAGGCGTGTGTGTTCTTGTATAACTTACGGTAATTGACCTTGGCCCCTTTCCATAACCTGATCCTCTGTGTCCTGCGAAACCAGATTACATTATCCTTCCGTTAAATCCAATTCTTCAGTAGCACACCGCGAAAATTCCTTCATGGGCAAAACAGTTTCGCCATTTTGTCAAGTCAGTCTCATTAAACACGTACTCAAATATTTCATTAACCTGTGACTGCAATTTCTCCTTTCATGCACATTAAAGTGATAATATTTCAGATAAGCGTTTCCAGAGAACAGAAGCGTTTAAATGACTGTCTCCATTGGCTTTCACTCTGGAAACTCTGTTAAAGTAAGTTAATGATCAATGTTCAAACCAACTACGAAACGCAGTAAGAGTTATCACGTCCACCATGATTCATAAAGTGTACAGACACAAATTTGACTTTTATAAGCTCACTGAAAAACATAATCCAATTTAAATGCCATTAATAGTTCAGATTGCTCGGCCCAAAATAAACGTATACTGAGTGAAAACTCTTTTGTAATGATTCTCATTGGTTTCCATAAATTAATAATTGACTATTGAGCTGTACAGGTATTAATACTTCACTGAGTATCCAACTGTAACTTCTATCACTTCAGACCACACGCGATGCACAAAATGTTTGATGTTCTTTTTATTAATTTAAAAATTTGCTAATCTTCATGTGATCAGCAAGAAATTCCACTGAAGTTGGATAATAAATCGTATTTTGAATATATCCCAAAACAGTACACAACTTCGTATTATTAGTTGCTTCTGAGCCACCGCGATACCTCCTAACATTGTTTCTTGAGTAACCAGAAACACCATTGCAAGCATATCTGACATCACAGATACAACACAGATTTTAATGTTCACAGCCTGCTAGCAGTTACGATATTGAGCGGAAATTCATCATCTCATTTTATTAAAAATATTTCAATAATCAGTATACAGATGTCGACAGTGTTTTCCAGTTCGGCTGTCGACCACTGGCCAGCGGTTGGATTCGAATAGTGACCAGTACGCCTGCTGCCGTGTAGACAGCGTAGCACTGGTACACCTTGTCTGCACTCGATTGTAGGACATGAAAGAAACAACAAACACGGTAATTTTAATACAATTATTCATTTACAGTTTATCATACGAAATTATGGCAGATGTTAATACTTGACTGGGGTCGCTCAGCAGAACATACCAGTATAAAATACTATTATCGTAAACACTACACACTCTCGAAGTTGGGTGAGAGGATCGAGGTATAATTTAATAACAATTAAAAAGTTGTGTCCGATGCCCAAGCAACTTTCTTCCATTTTACGATTTGGCTTGACCGTAGATAAATTACGTGACGACGTAGCCTTTCTTACTACGACCATAACATAACACGTCAAGTCTTATAAGCACCAAAGGTCACATGATATTGTGTATTACGTCCATTTGCTTTAACATTTCTTAATCATTTCACTTCAAGTAATGACTGTCATTTAACTGTACTGTTTTTGTAAGCTACACCATTAGTGTCTGTGGCATTTGCTTCAATGTGTCAGTCACTTCATTGTTATGTTAACTGAAAAACTTTCTTACGTACTAAAACTCCAATATGGGGTTTCTCATGACGTATTTGCTTCATTGTCGTTTTATATTTATACTGTTATAGGGTACAATAACTTTACTGGTGAACCTTTGTTTTTCTAGTTCGTCTGATCACGTTCCTTTTATTTACATGAGCTCTCTTATTATTACGAACGCAGTTTACGACTTTGAGCTGTATTAGCACTTGCTTTGATTGCTTTTGCGATAGTAACATTCTAGTTACGTACATTGATCAGACAGAACATGATGACCAACGACCAACTATCGATATAAACCCGTCCAGGCAACAGTAGCGTAACCAACTGCCAATCAGACACACACACAGTGCAGGTAATATCAGTGAGCGTGCTGTCCGTGCGTAGGACGGGAATGATGCGCGATTTATCTGAGTTTGACCGAGGGCAAATTTTGGTGGCACAGATTCTTGGCACGAGCAATTTGTAAACAGCACAACTTGTCGAAAAACCGAGGAATGCTGTGTTGAGTGTCATCAACATGTGGTGAAATCAAGGTAAAACCACGCCCAGACGTTGTGGGGTGGGTGGCCACTCCTCATTACAGATGTCGGACGTAATATGCTGGGAGGACTAGTAAAACAGGACACTTGGAGAACTGTCGTGGAACTAACACCAGACATTAATACTGGGCAGAGCGCAAGTGTGTCTGAATATGCAATGCACCGAACACTCTTGACGATAGGCCTCGACGGCCAACAATCCATGCATGTACCAGTGTTAACACTACGACATCAGCAACGACGAATGAAACGGGGACGTGACTATCGGCACTGGACGTTGGCGCTGTGGCAGAGTATTGCATCGTCTGATGAATCACGATACCTCCTTCATCGTGCCGATAAAAGGACGCGAACCGTCGTCTGCCAGAGGAATAGCTCCTTGGCATCGGTACAGAGGAAAACTGGCGGGTGCTCCATTATGAATTGGGCAACATTCACTTCGCACCTGAGGGTCCAGTGGAACTCGTGCAACGCACCACGACAGCCAGAAGTATCATACACTGATTGCAGACTATACACAGAACTTCATGACGATCATGTTTATTAGGGTAGCAGTATTTTTCAGCAAGGTAATGGGCTCTGTCACAATGCTAGGAGTGTGGCGGAGCAGCACGAGGAACACAGTGGCGAGTTCCCATTGATGTGCGAGCCCTGTCCCCCATCTCGCCAGAACTGAATCCTATCGAACTCATCTGGACGTGATTGAATGTGGCATTACACCTAAGTTTCACCTCCCTCCACCCACCCACGCTCTCTCCCCCCGCCAATTTACGGAAATCAAGTGACTTACGTGCTCAGATATGGTCACAACTCCATCCAGCGACCTACTGAGGCCTCATTTTTTCTGTTTCTTGACGCGTCGCCGCGATTATCCGTCCCAGTGGTGGAAATACCGGCTCTTAGGTAGTAATGTTCTGGCTGATCAGTGTAAAACGTTAGCAAATGACGATGATAAATTTACATTCTTAATTCCTACATTCTTCAATGAAACAGTAACTTTAAATGTATTAATCACAGGTGCGTAGGAGTTTACAAATTTTGTCGCTCTCTCTGCCAAATGACATTCCTTTAAAACTATCTATATTACAAATGTGTTGCATTAAGTGGCTGTGTAAATTTATCCAGTGAAAAATCTTCCTTCTCTCTAAATAGTTGAGTCTCAAGTGTTTCTCCTGAATAACTTTACTAACAAATTTAGTCATAGTATTAATTACATTGACAGCCTCTGATGCTGTTTTAGAGTGCATGGATTAAACAACTTAACATAACAGGTTTGATGAGAGTTTAGTTAAACCCCATTTATCCAAGGGGCTAAAGCTTAACTTCTCTCTTTTCTTATATATCGCTGTTTACCGTTGAGGACCACTGTATGCTGTCACTTGAACTGTCATAACCTTTCACAACCAGTCATATTACTTTTTCCTTGAGTAACACTACTGTTACCTCATCTACCTCTTCCTGAGAGCAACAATTATGAAAATCACAGATTGTCACTCACTGTAATGATAACATATTGAGGTGCAGACAGGCACATAGTAAGACTGCTCCACACTAAGCTTTTGACCAAAGCCCTCTCCAGAAAAGAACGGAACTATCACACACATTTACACAAGCAGGAATACCTCACGCATACGTGGCTGCTATCCCCTGGCTGCTTTAGCCAAACTTTGACTTTTCCTGAGTACATACAGATTATATTGTCTCTCGCCATATAACGTACGTGAAAATCGTTTATTTTCTATTTTTCCCAATATTAGTAAAGTTCCGTTTTCGTCCTACGTTAAGCATGTCTAATGTTAGGTTCTACACCTCTAAGTGTGTGCTATAAATTCAATTGACAACACTACCCATGCACAGTCGTCAATTCAGGATCTGCTTAGCATGCAACCCTGCTTACTAGGTACCTGTTACTAAGAGGTTACAGCTCTGGTAGGTTAGTAGTACTATGCCACCTACTGGATAAGTAGGTTACCTTTTTACTGTCACTCTCTCCTGTACCTCTTAATTGGACATGTATACACACCTCAGAAGCACTCTATCGTAGACCACAACAAATCTAAAATTACGAATTTTAATTCCTTCATCCACACTACAGTGGGTACATCCAACATTACATTCTTCCATTAGTGATGATGTCCAGTAATTACTTCTCTCCATATACCCTGTCCCATATGTTTTTTTTTGTTTCCTGTTTATGTTTTCTGTTTCTTTTTGGCTACGTAAATATAATTTAATTGGGATTTTTATAATATTTGTATATAAGTAAATCCATAATTCTTCAACTTAGCGAGTTATCTATAAACTCAACCGACTTCACCCCACAGGTTTTCCTTTTTCTCTGTGTTCCTTAGAACACTACTACTATAATTTCTAATGCTGTTGGCTTAGCTTACATGTCTGTTTGAGCAAATATTAAATGTTGCTCATAGCAATACTTTATACCTATGATGCATTATACAGGCCTTTAATTATTCTACTGATAGCATCTACTTGGAATTTTTTCCATGTGTCATTACTTTAGCCCCTACTCTGAAACTGGGCATTGTAGCCATTTTATTACGCTTTCGTAATCTCCAAATAGCACTACAGCTCAATTTTCTACTATCACCAAAGTTACATTTGCTTTTGGCTTTTTGTCCCGCCATGGCAATCCCACAAAACAATTGCTCTTCTAGCTATTCTTTCCATATAATGCCCATAAGCATTAAACTTGTATGGATGCGAGGCATATCATTCAATGAAATCTCATATTCAGGCACGAGGTCCACAAACCTGTCGCAGCTCTCATATAACATGGGTAGACAGGTTAATTTTCAGGTAATACTTATAAATTGTGAGAAGTCTGATATCACATATATCCAACAATTCCCTTGGGTAGTTCCTAATTAATTGGCTACCAATATCTTTAGTACTTCTACATGCACAAAGTAAACATTTTCTATACACCCTAGAACACTTTTGTGATGTCCAATTTAAATCTACATAGTTATAAATATTTGGACCAGTTTCATTGCAGATATGTACAGTAACCTTATTTTGTCATTTAGCAATGGTCCATAGAAATCCAAGTCCCACAGACCCTTATGTTTGATAGGATATATTTCATGTCATATTGGAAACACAGTTTAATTCACTAGATGGAAGCCTCGGCATGACCTAGCAATATTTTGTATTAATTTACTCAAGTCCTGGGAAGAATAGTATTTCACTATATCTAGGAGGAATTTCTGAATGCCATAATGCCCATTACATTGTTTAATATACACTCCTGGAAATGGAAAAAAGAACACATTGACACCGGTGTGTCAGACCCACCATACTTGCTCCGGACACTGCGAGAGGGCTGTACAAGCAATGATCAGACGCACGGCACAGCGGACACACCAGGAACCGCGGTGTTGGCCGTCGAATGGCGCTAGCTGCGCAGCATTTGTGCACCGCCGCCGTCAGTGTCAGCCAGTTTGCCGTGGCATTCGGAGCTCCATCGCAGTCTCTAACACTGGTAGCATGCCGCGACAGCGTGAACGTGAACCGTATGTGCAGTTGAAGGACTTTGAGCGAGGGCATATAGTGGGCATGCGGGAGGCCGGGTGGACGTACCGCCGAATTGCTCAACACGTGGGGCGTGAGGTCTCCACAGTAAATCGATGTTGTCGCCAGTGGTCGGCGGAAGGTGCACGTGCTCGTCGACCTGGGACCGGACCGCAGCGACGCACGGATGCACGCCAAGACCGTAGGATCCTACGCAGTGCCGTAGGGGACCGCACCGCCACTTCCCAGCAAATTAGGGACACTGTTGCTCCTGGGGTATCGGCGAGGACCATTCGCAACCGTCTCCATGAAGCTGGGCTACGGTCCCGCACACCGTTAGGCTGTCTTCCGCTCACGCCGCAACATCGTGTCGTCTTCAGCGATGAGAGTCGCTTCTGCCTTGGTGCCAATGATGGTCGTATGCGTGTTTGGCGCCGTGCAGGTGAGCGCCACAATCAGGACTACATACGACCGAGGCAAACAGGGCCAACACCCGGCATCATGGTGTGGGGAGCGATCTCCTACACTGGCCGTACACCACTGGTGCTCGTCGAGGGGACACTGAATAGTGCACGGTACATCCAAACCGTCATCGAACCCATCGTTCTACCATTCCTAGACCGGCAAGGGAACTTGCTGTTCCAACAGGACAATGCACGTCCGCATGTATCCCGTGCCACCCAACGTGCTCTAGAAGGTGTAAGTCAACTACCCTGGACAGCAAGATCTCCGGATCTGTCCCCCATTGAGCATGTTTGGGACTGGATGAAGCGTCGTCTCACGCGGTCTGCACGTCCAGCACGAACGCTGGTCCAACTGAGGCGCCAGGTGGAAATGGCATGGCAAGCCGTTCCACAGGACTACATCCAGCATCTCTACGATCGTCTCCATGGGAGAATAGCAGCCTGCATTGCTGCGAAAGGTGGATATACACTGTACTAGTGCCGACATTGTGCATGCTCTGTTGCCTGGGTCTATGTGCCTGTGGTTCTATCAGTGTGATCATGTGATGTATCTGACCCCAGGAATGTGTCAATAAAGTTTCCCCTTCCTGGGACAATGAATTCACGGTGTTCTTATTTCAATTTCCAGGAGTGTACTCTATTAGTTTAACCTGAGCATGTTTATGTACACATATTCTCCAATCTATACTATTCTCAATATATCTCCAATTTAAAAATTTGCTGTGCAACAACCAGTTACCTTTCTCATGTTTTAAACTCTTTGATATTTGAAGATAAGTACTAGTCTTATCTGCAACAGGATAGAGCATTAGCGCCTTCAGGATCATGTGTGCTAACTTCTGAACACCTTCATTATGTATTTGAATCCACGTGAAGTGTAACATAAATTTAGTTATAGTTACTAGAGAAGTGTATTCATGATCATAGCCTATTGATAATCAGGTAAGAGCATCCTGTGGTACATTTTTAAGTCATTCTGTGTATAAGTTGGTAGCGTTTTTGTTTTGCATGTTATCATTCCTGTTGTTACGAGTTTATTTATCGATTGTCTTTTTTATTTTTACTTCATTGTAGCTATTTGAGCGTACATATTGTCATTTTTTTCATCTGGAGATGAAGCTGTGGACGCTATCAGATGGAGTGCCAAGTGGCTCAGTGTATGGGGATAAAGCTATTAGAGAGCGCACGACAAGAAAATGGTTTTCTCGTTTTAAGGAGGATCGTTTTCATTTTAGTGATCAAGTTACCATTGTTCAAAGTTGTCATGAAATGCTGATGGTTCAAAAATCGGGGTTATGGGTAACACACACTCCAAATCACAAAACCAGCCCATATGTGTATCTCTGTTTGTCCATCATCAATTGGCTTGTGAACGACGACAATTTCAATTCTGTATCGTTATTAGTGACGAAAAATGGTGTCTCTATACTCACATAAGGTATAGAAAGAAGTGATTAGGCCCAAACAAAGCAGCAACTCCCTGTACAAAGACCTTCCTGCATCCACAAAAGATAATGTTATTCATCTGGTAGAAGAGCGGTTTGGTGTGCTACGAAATAATTCCCTGATGTGTAACAACCACTACTGACATTTACTCTCAACAACTTAGGAGTGTTCCAGGCGCAATGCGAAAACAAGTAGCACAAAGACTACGTGAAGTGATGCTACACCGCAATAACGCCCGTCCACATTCTGACAGGCTGCCAAAAATACACCATTAATTAACTGGTTTGGGAAGTCATTCCGCACCCACCTTTTTCACCTGATCTTGCATCTTTCCGCTGCCTATCGAACAATTTTCAGGGTTTTTTACAGTCGCGGAATCGAAAAGTTACCCCAGCGTTTCCACAGTGTTGTAAACAGTGAAGGAGATTACATTTTTGATTCGCAAAATCGCCATTATGCGTATCTATTGTGTGTATTAAACTTATGGAAAAACGCTACTAATTCATGCATCAAACTAAAGTTCTCTTTCACAGCTATATTCTTGTTAAAATAAGGATCGCCTTGTACGCTGTGAAGCAAGAGTTTACTTTAGTTCTTGGTGACCTATATAGAGTATGGTTTTATTTACAGCTAATAAATATCGAAACATTTAAAACTCCACACAACTGTCCATACTTCGTTTTCTGTCATTGAAGAAATATGTTCATGTTTATTTGACGTTATATAGGCAAAATCCAAACTTCGGTACTTGAAATGTACACCCAGTTGCAATCAACTCTCAGCTGTGTGAGGGAATGATGAAAAAGAGACTGTCCCGGAACGAGATTCGTACCTGGATTTTCCGCTTTACGTGAGCAGTCACCTTAACTGATTTCGTTAGCCGTGAATGGCCCACAGCCAGACACAAACTTCCGTATGATATTATAATTCAATCCAGATATTTATCAACCCCTCTACCAGCTAAAGATCTGGATTTAAGTAGAGTTTCATTCTTCGATAGCTGCAACATCACCAATGATATGTGTACTGTACCAGCTTCATATACTCATACAAACTTCCGCATGTCGTCGTTGCTGCATCACAACCTGTACTCTTACACAAATTATGTAATTCCTATGGATGGGAGGACATTTTAATCGAATATGAAATGAAAGTGCCTGTTTTGTTAAAAATCATGCAATGTTGTTTCAGACAAGACAAAAAAATGGTTCAAATGGCTCTGAGCACTATGGGACTCAACATCTTAGGTCATAAGTCCCTTAGAACTTAGAACTACTTAAACCTAACTAACCTAAGGACATCACACACACCCATGCCCGAGGCAGGATTCGAACCTGCGACCGTAGCAGTCCCGCGGTTCCGGACTGCAGCGCCAGAACCGCTAGACCACCGCGGCCGGCTAGACAAGACAGCTATGAGATTAAAAATTGATTACAGCCTTATGTTTAGTGCGCCTGTCCAACCCTAATGATAGTGTTATATTCATGTGAAACACTACCACGAAACTAATTTTTACAAGTACGTTAGCCAAGGTAATGGTTAAAGTAAACTTCTTCATTAATAACCTTCCCTTTACAGCCTGCGGTATCCACAATTTGCCGTTCTGTTATTGGTAACACTGGATACGACAGTCATATTCGCACTCTGAAAATCTGAGCCGGGCCGGAACTTAAACCTTGACCTTCCGCTTGACGCTATAGTTGCCATGACTGTTTTGGCCACCAAGCACGCACTCCGCATCGACCCATACCTTCACGTGCCACCACTTTCGTCTATATCCTTTAAGTCCCGTACAGGAAGAGACATTTGTTTGAAGTCGAATCCCAGTTATTAGACATTAAATACTAAACTGCAGTACCTGTGTTGTTCCAAGGTACATTTCATTGTCCTTCAGATATGCAAGCATATAGGAAGAAACGGTACAATGTACATTAGAACAACACAGCCACTACAATCTAGTGTAACACTGGATACAGTCTTCTCTCTGGTAAATTTCACAGATGAACCTCTTCGATCACCGAAGTCTCGTTCCCGGAGTGTAAGGTAATATTAACCATTTCCCCTTAAAAAACGCCGTGGATTATAGGTATTATTATGATTCGTTCCTGGGAAATGACTGCGTCTCCCGTTGTCCTTCTCTCAACGAATGCTCTTCTTCTAATTAATTATACCCAGTAATTTGAACACCCTCTTCAATTGTAATGGTCCATCGGTAACGTACTTCCTGAGAGACCTCCTCGGTTTCGGTCATTGTCGAAAACCACAGTTCCTATAGTACACACACTGTCTTCTGTACTTCGGTTACCTTGTAATCTATGTACAGTACGTTCCAATTCGTTCTTCGTCCCTATTGATAACATCCGCAAATAGTTTTTTTTTTACTTGACATTACTGTCCACTTGGTGCTACCCCTTCTCCTCCACTATATCCTAGGACTATTCTGTAATCTTCCCGATTAAGTCACGAACGTATTCCTCCTTGGTCTTATTAAGAACATGTAACAGTCTCAGGAAGTTCAGCATAACGTTAAAGTGACTCCATTCTCTATCTGTTATTTTTTACCTCAAGTTGACGGTTATGCTGGTAACTAACTGTTCAACTACTATGTCTATCAGTTATCGGTACATATAGAAACTTTCACGATTTACATACCATTAGAAACGTTTCCTGAATCTGCCCATCTTCGGTTAAAGGGACTTCGATCAAGGAATTCCGGAGACAACATTTACATCTTACCCTTCGACAGACACTTGCCTTTGAACTGTCTGACGAGATTTTCCGAACAAGTAAACTAACTTGCATTGAAAATTCACCATGCGAAGGCATCTTTTTCCAAATGCCCCACTAAGAATTCAAGTGCCCTCCTATAATCCGATGAGATTCGTAATGTACTCTTAAATGCTCTCAGCAAAATAATACGAATTATATTGCCCTCAGGTCTACAAATTGGGAATCGATTTGCTACATGAGACACTTTCCATTCAAAACTCTTCCCACAAAACTGTGGCCGATGGTACAAATGTAAGTTCCGTATTCTACTCTCTCCCACATTTGAACAATTACCAGCTGTCCTTTCTAAACCATTTACCTTATCGGCTAGATTACTTGTAATGCGATTCCGAGACATCCCAGCCATTTTATAATAAGTAAAAACACATACCGTTAGCCAATACCAAATATATTTGCGATGCTCATAGGAAAACGTCTTAAAACTTGTCAATTACGAGGCCAGGAAAAAGAAATTATTACTGTTCCATCTAACCTAGACCATTCGGTTGAGATGACCGGCGATCGCTAGGTAGCAAATTCAAAACGATCTGTGACTTTATGAAATTTTTTGTTGATTACAACATGAAATAAATCATACGATACATTTAAGGTAAAGAAATAAACGTTTAATCACCGACAAAAGGTTTGAAATTCCCTTCACCTTTCAGACTGATAACATTTAAGATGTATGAAACTCAGCACAACTGAAAATTTGTTTCTCATCTCTTTCTTCGGTTGTCAAATCTGTCACATACCTCACAAAAGTTATTGAATTTTTTGCAGTCTTCATGCAACCATCGGCTGCAGATAACATTTCAGCCGATCAGCTTTGCTGGCTGTGGAACAATAGGCCTCCTCATAGCCCACACAAACTTTCTTGTCTTGACTGCCATACAGGAAACGATCAGGGATCTTGAGATAGAGGTGTCGCTCCTACTTTTCTTCTTCGCTGGTGGAGCTTTTGGCTTCTTCAGTTTTTGCCTACTTGAGTTTCCTCTTAGGATTATTGGCTTTGTTAGCTTTTAGTTCAATGTATTCCCTAAAATTTCAGATTCTAGCGACACTCGCTGCGGCACCTCATGGCATGATATCTTTTTCACCTCCATGATTGGAGAGATTTAATTTAGTTCTCTCGTTCGTAACTGAACAACACCTGGATCAGCTTGCACCTCTGGGATATCTTAAATACTGTTTGAAGGACCACTGGTAGGTTCTCCACTGGTGGTAGGAGGTGCTGCTTCCAATGTTGGTTGTGCTGATTCTTCGGTGGAGAAGTAGGCATTCACTGGAATAGCTGCCGTATCGAATGGTACGATCCCAGTTGCCCTAAATCAGACAAAACGTTAGCTGCTGTTGCTGCTTTCACCCAAGCAGATCCCACCAACTCGCTGAATTGCTGCCATGTTATTTATCTCCCAGGGTTATTGTACTTGAAACTGTTACAAGCAGAGAATTAAAACCTCTTCAATGACTTGAACAGGCTGCAGAAGTGGATCGTATGATGGCAGACTTAACAACATAATGTCATTATGCTCTTATATGTTCTATATTGAGCTATGGGAGGCATGTCCTCACAAAACAAGAACTTTTCCACCTAGTTTCCAAGGAGAAAATGTTCTCTAAGCTAAGCAAATATACGTCACAAGTCTCACGGGACGACTTCCCATTCATCACAGCTTGTGGTCCAGGAGGCATTCTGTCAGTAACCTCTTGCTTCGTATTCTTCCACCAGAAAAAAGCTGTAGGGAGGAATGTACGCCCATTCAGCACTGAAACCAGCAACAACTGAAATTGTTTCGCCTTTTCCATAAGTAGGAGTAGTGCTCACAGTTCTTTAGCTCCCATTCGCTATTATTTGCCCAGCTTTATTACTTAGATTTAAACCACTGTCATCTATATTAACTATGTGACCCGGTTTCTCGTCTAAATCATTGCCCCGGAGGACTTCCTCCAGTATGGTGAAATAGTTTTCTACCGTTTCCCTATTCATGCTTGCAGCTCTGTTTATCGACACTCCTTCAGATTTTATAACTGGTAACTCGGAGTTCCGTATCAAGAAACTTCCCATCTAGTCCTACTCTGCATTATGGCGTTAGTTATTCAAGTTATGTGGAATATTGAGGCTTTCAGCTGATTTGAAAGCGATCACTCGAACTTTCTCTCTATTAGGACAAAACCCACTAGGCTGTAATTTTTATTATGTGCTGCACCATCTTTTTCTCAGGATTTTCTCCAAGAACAGGTGGTGGCCCAAAAGGAACATTCGAGACGTTGCTGAATCTTAATATTCTTTTTAATGTGGTTGACGGTACCTGGTAATATCTGGCAGCTGCATTGACAGCCATTTCACGGTTCTTTACATCATTATTGGCTTTTCTGCAGAGATTTTTGGCTCCAACTTCCCCTTAAGAATCTGCATTTGTTTCATAACGCGAAGGCATTTTACTGCAACAATGAGAACACAAAAATTAGTAAGATCCTGCATTTAAATTTAGGCAATTGCAATGAGAAGATCATGGGGATGAAGGTATGCTTAATACTAATACGTGCCAAACTATATTGCTTAAGTTAACAATTATATTAGTAGCCTTATTTGAAAGAAAGAGGTTTATTTAATATAATTCAAGCAAAGGCAAAAATTTTAATAAAGAACTAATGTTAAATAGAAACTGTCAAAAACACAAAGATCATTAAACGACTAATTTTAGACCTGTTATTGTAGTTTTTATTTTTTTAATTATAGTAGTGCAAGGTGGTGCTCAAAACCACGATTTTGCATAATATCTCTGAATAGCTAGACCAATCAAGTGGTCCATATCTACAGAGTTTCTGGGAGAGATAGACCAGGCTGTAATGGCGGCCCTGTTACTAGGAGACGCTTCTAATCTCACAACTAGAATCGTAAGGTACTTGACTGAACGAATACTGGACGCAAATGAGGCTATGTAGTATGATGCTGGCTTGGAAACGTTTGTTCGTTGTGTGGAGCAAACTTTCAAGTACTTGAATTCACATTTACGTCATTTATAGATAAAAAATTTACAAAAAATCAATTTAAAAACGCAAAGTCCTCTTATATCAACCGCCACGTCACTGTAACATAGCCGGTGCCGCGTTCATCTGATTATTCATGAAACTTGCGAGCTGGTCCCTCTCACCCAGTAGCCCATTTCTCCGGAGATTACCCAATTCTGTGTCACGGTGAGGTTCCCGATTATGTACAGGTGGTACAGCCTGCACATTTACATTAGTTAGGAAACGTCCGACCTCATCTAATTGCCTCCACGTTTTATCTGCTTGTTTCGCTACACATCCTTCAACTGTACCCGCAGTCTTAAGTAACTTCATTTTGTTGCAGCTCATCAGTCCTCCTCACATCCGATTACACTAGCTTCTTGAAGGCTTCAGTTTCCCCTTGTTCTTCATTGACTTCCTTTTTTAAATTTAAATTTTTTCTTCCTGTTTCGACCGAAGGTGTAGCTTTATCAATTTCTCCGATTCAATAAATTCGTTTTTGGTTAAACCTATTTTACCGTACATATCCTTTCGGATTTCTTTACCTTAATTTTCTAAATCACCAAACAACGTAAACTTCAAATGAAGTACATCTGGAGTCAATTGTTTAAATTCCTGATGTAATTGGCCGTTTTCTGTCCAAGATTTACGAATGTGAGTTTCGAATTGTTTGCCAATCTTAGTCTTCTTCGCTGTTATCGGGTACCTAAACAATTGATTCCCTATTTTAATTATCCCGCTATCATGTTTTAAGTTCCTTGCTATCATTTTTTATTTCAGTTTCACCTTGCTTTAATAATAGACTATCATTTTTAAGTCCCCTATTATCTTTCCGTGATTCCCTCCTAGTCTTTTACAATTGTTTTTTTAGATAAATTAAGATTTGTAGCGCCTCGCCCTCCATTCATTAATGAATATGTTAATATCCTAATTTATGACAATGAATTATGTATTACATGTTATTATAGTCTCTTGTTAGCTGTAGACCGGAATTGTCGCCAGACGTAGTGGCCGAGCGGTTCTAGGCACTGCGGTCTGGAACCGCGCGACCGCTACGGCGCAGGTTCCAATCCTGCCTAAGGCATGGATGTGTGTCATGTCCTTAGGTTAGTTAGGTTTAAGTAGTTCTAAGTTATAGGGACTGATGACCTCAGCAGTGAAGTCCCATAGTGCTCCGCGCCATTTGAACCATTTTGAACCGAAATCGTCGTGACGCCCGCACTTGTAGCGGCTGCACTCAGTCGACTGCATAGCTAACGCGAGCAAGTATACTGGCGTTTGATTGTGAGAGTATGCTGGTCTCGAGTGCTCCCCCAGACGCTCGCAGTCTACACACGGCTACTGGAAACCCGGCTGCAGCTGCTACCAGTCTGCACCCATACAAAGATAAAAGTGTGCGGATGCGAGCTGCTTCTCGTAATCCACTAAAATCTTGTGATTTCGGTCTTCCCACGGCTACCAAATGGTCTGCTTTCTTTGCAGTGCTGGCACCCTACTCGACACAAGGCACTGTTGCGACTCGCTCCTGATGTCACCTACAGGCTTCTTACGATGGATTTTTTAATAGCAAAGGACATTTCACTTCTTATACGGTTGACGTCGTGAGCGTGTGCCGCCACACCGCAGGACCAAATCGCACTCGCATTAATCCTCATGCAAGCAGCAGATACTCATGCCAAAGCAGCACCTTTACGCTATCAAGAAGTAGAAAAGGAATTTTTTGGACGCAAATAGCCGAATTCAATTTGTGGGTAAAGAGCTCGCAATGTTGTGAAATAAATGAAGTCTCAACAAAACCGCTAATCTGTGGTTGCGATTTCTTCTTACACGTACATGAAATGATAATTTCTTCCCATAAGACTTTCCTGAGTACAGAACCGCTTACATAACTGTCTCTGTTAACTTTTGCACTACGAACATCATGAGCCCTTGTTAATAATCAGTGTTCAAACCAAGTATGAAACGCAGTCAGAGATATCACTTTCACCAAGAATCATAAGTGTGCGTACACAAATTTCATTTCTGTGTTTATCACTCAGAGATTAAACCGATTGCAATAAACCTGAAGCAATCACAGTTGGCTCTACAAAGCTTTATACAAGTTAAATGCCGCTCGGCCCAAATCTCACATAGACTGAATTCAAAACCTTTTCTAACAGCTCTCATTCTAGCCCTACAAATAGCAAATTTCATTGAAAGTCCAATAAGCGTTTTAACACTGACGTACCATTTCATTGTCTAAGTTCATTCAGTGTTCACTAACAGAGACGTTGCTATCACTTCAGGTCACATAAAGTGATAAAAACCCATGAGGTCATTGTCATTCATGTCAAACTTTCAGAGACTTCATCTAAACTTTGAGAAAATCAGTTAAGGTTGAATAATATGGTTCAAATGGCTCTGAGCACTATGGACTTAACATCTGAGGTCATCAGTCCCCTACAACTTAGAACTACTTAAACCTAAATAACCTAAGGACATCACACACAGCCATGCCCGAGGCAGGATTCGAACCTGCTTCCGGTGCGGTCGCGCGGTTCCACACTGAAGCGTCTAGAACCACTCGGCCACATCGGCCGGCGTTGAATAATAAATCGTCCTTTTAATAGAATACGAAAAATATTGTATAGTACGATTTTAAATTACTATTAGCTTCTGAGCTATCTCATTATTTCTTCATATTGTTTTTTGAATATCAAGAATCATCTTTACACACATGGCTGACAGAGATATTTTAACTTTCACTGCTTGGTATCAGATACAGTAGTCATCATCTCATTTTATTAGCTAATGTTTCTAATAATCAATTTCAGGTTGTGACTATGTCTTCCAGGTCATCTACCACCTGCTGGACTCTAACAGTCTCCGTGTTACACTCGCTGACACCTCGTCATCACAGCGCTGGAACACGTTCCTCAGCTGAACATATGTATGTCTACTGCAATCATCGTAGACTACAAATGGTATGTGTAACGTCCCTGTTTGTCTTGTTTTCGTGCAGTCGTGTTCTGAAACCAGAGGGTACTTGTGAATGAACTCGTATGCAATAGTGGTTTTATAGCAGATGTTTCAGAATACAAATATGTCTCTGGTTTGTCTTGATACGTTCCAGTTTCAGAAATAATGTACATTTATAGAGGAACACAGATGAGATCGCAATATATTACACGACAATCTTTCACTGCTAAACCTAATAACAAGTACTACAAAATGAATAAGTGTTAATAACAGTGAAACTGGACTCTGTAAATAACATAAAGTTCACAATTACAGAATCATAAATCAATTTTTATTCTTTTCAACTAATACGAGAATGGCGCTACCGTCTCCATCAGTAGTTTGGCATTATGAGATTGTGCTATGTATCCCGTCAGGTTTCCACTTTTTCTCCGACCACCTGAGGGATTCCCTGTCCTTGTTCCTCAGTGAAATCACGAAGTCTTTCAAGAAGTCTTCGTAGGTGACGGCGCAGATAGTGTACCTTTAAGCCCATCCTAGCTCCCATGCTATACAATCATGATGGGGAATAATTCTTAATACATATGCATTTTATGGGCGCAAAAGGCACATTCCTCAACGTCTGTCATAGTGTAGTGAAATTTTAATCATTGATGTGCTTGTTAGTTTGAGGACCATCGACGTTCCCATTTAATATTTCATTAGAGAATAAGAATGGTTCGGGAAAAATACTTCAAATTATTTCCATTCCTATCCGTGACCATCCCTAAGTCTTGCCCAATTTTAACACAGTGTTGGCAGAATTATTTCTTTCCCAGTCAAGAATATTTCCATTTATGATTTTTTCTGCACCGTGATGTTTTCTCTCATAGGCACGTTACCTTTTATCCAGTAATCCTTTTGCGCTCTACTGTCACATTTGTATATGAAATTGGAGTATATTGTATACCCACTTTTCTGCACAAACCAGACGTTCATGTTGAGACTAACATATACCGACGACTTGCGCTCGTCATAATAAAGTATCTGAAAGACAATCTGTGCATTTTAAATGTACTTAATGCAGTATTGTTCAATGATCAATTGAAAGTGATGTGTGGAAATTACTCAGGTTGTTGGCATACAAGACAAACTTCTGGAGGACCTGTCTATCAAAAGCGCACAGTTCTTTGGTTCACAACGCCGTAACCCATTTTGGTGAGTAGTTCATGGACACTGTCAAGATACATATGATCAATATCTTCACCGAAGTATGGAATAAGTCTCTTTTTCCCTACTTTGGTAAGCTGTGCTTGTACGTTCCGGCTTCAGTCAGTTCTATTGTGACAAGAGGTCAGGTGCTTTTTATCACACATTAATCTCTGGTATGAGATAACTAAATTGTCCCTAGGGGAACTGCCTAGACACTAAAGTATTTCTTTAAATTCAGATCTGCTGATAGCGACATAGCCCAACTCTCTACCACCATGTAATGGCATTTGAGAGAGTATGTTAGTCATTGACAGAGGCACAGGCACACTACGCCTTGCTGACTGGGTACTCCAATTACAGTTTTATGTCATTTACTTTGTTCACATTACAAAAAAAATAAACAGTCATCGTAATAATTTTTTCGATCCCTCCACATCATGGGGAAGACAAAATTGAAGATTTTCGGTTTCTCTTCTGTCTTTGGCTGTCCACACAACCCTTACAAACTTTATCTGGAGCCCAAGAATTAATCTGATCTTCAAAGTGAATTCCGAAGTAGTAATATATCCTTGTTTGACAAAATCAGTTATAAAAATTTGAAGACAGCTGTAGTTCAGTTGTGGTGAATGAGAATGAACGACTTGAGAATATTAGCCAATGTGTTGCAGACATAAAGATTCGTCAACAACCCTTGACCCTGGTTACTACAACTGTGAAATTGTCTTCTTCAGAAGTAAATGGACACGTAAAATCCACGTATTTCCTATGACAACATTCCCAACACAGTTGGGTTAGGCCTAAATATTCCACATTAAAACGTACATGGAATTAAAAGTAGTGGAATGGACCGTACGTGGCTGGTAAAATGGAAATGCGTGTGGCTAGGGTAGTCCTTTCGCCTGGTGCAAGACTTTCGAGTTGACGCCACTGCAGCGACTTACCTGTCGATGGGGATTAAATGATGATGATAAGAACAACACAACACCCAGTCCCTGAGCGGAGGAAATCTCCGACCCAGCCGGGAATCGAACCTGCTCCGTTAGGTATGACATTCAGTCGCCCTGACCACTCAGCTACCAGAGGCGGACTATGTCGCTGGTGCCTTACCATATTTTTCCCTCGTTTACTTTGAGGATGAGCATTCGGGTGTAAGCAGTGCTACGGTACAGGCAACGGGCAGATACAGTGAATCCATGAACATGGCACACTGCGCAGTGAGCTGGTGGGCCGACAGACTTGGCGCTGCCATGTTGCAGTGCCCGGCTGTCTGCTGTGTGGCGGGCTGCACTCACCTCGATGACCCAGCACGTGATCCGTTTGGGCCACAGCGTGAACCACGTGCTGGGGACGCTGAAACCTGTACCGTTCACAACTTAAGCTCTGGTTGCAAGCTCTGTAATCATTTTTAGCATTCCACAGAAGTGTACCAACTACAGGCTCTAAATGGATTTTCCAAGTTGACTCATCTCTTATTTTACAGGCACTTAATCACCAACAGGGATCTTAAACGACCATGAGGCCCTAGAAAGTCACGAGCACCTTCTGAACTATTTTCTCAGTGCTCTCTAAGGTACATATTAGAAGTTAGTGCAATCAACTCTTAATGATCTTATTTTTTTCGAAATAATACTTTTTTCGAAAGCAGTGTTTATTCCTGAGTGATCAACGCTCAGACTCAGACAATTCCAGACATTCGGCAGAAGGAAACCGAGTCAAATAGCACTCAACACTCACATTAACTCTCATATAAAGCACATTTATGAAACATGCCATCAGTTTGATGTAAATTTCTTCATTTTACCCACGAACCATATACCCAGTATATACGAATAAAACCGAATTTCTTAAGAATACCCGTTTAAATTATTTTAGGAACTCTGTGACCTCCATCTGAAAGAACACAAAACATTACCAATAACACTTATTAATCGCTATGTATTAGTCTTCTCGTACTCCTTGCTACAAACTCTTCTTTAGGGACACCAATATATTGGAGACTTTTCAGTATTATACTCAAGTGTATAGAGGGTCTATACCAGGGCGATGCACTTGAGGACAATATTATGGAAATGGAAGAGGATGTAGATGAGGATGAAATGGGAGATACGATACTGCGTGAAGAGTTTGACAGAGCACTGAAAGACCTGAGTCGAAACAAGGCCACCGGAGTAGACAACATTCCATTGGAACTACTGACGGCCTTGGGAGAGCCAGTCCTGACAAAACTCTACCATCTGGTGAGCAAGATGTATGAAACAGGCGAAACACCCTCAGACTTCAAGAAGAATATAATAATTCCAATCCCAAAGAAAGCAGGTGTTGACAGATGTGAAAATTACCGAACAATCAGTTTAATAAGCCACAGCTGCAAGATACTAACACGAATTCTTTACAGACGAATGGAAAAACTAGTGGAAGCCGACCTCGGGGTAGATCAGATTGGATTCCGTAGAAATACTGGAACACGTGAGGCAATACTGACCTTACGACTTATCTTAGAAGAAAGATGAAAGAAAGGCAAACCAACGATTCTAACATTTGTAGACTTAGAGAAAACTTTTGACAATGTTGACTGGAATACTCTCTTTAAAATTCTAAAGGTGGCAGGGGTAAAATACAGGGAGCGAAAGGCAATTTACAATTTGTACAGAAACCAGATATCAGTTATAAGAGTCGAGGGACATGAAAGGGAAGCAGCGCTTGGGAAGGGATGAGACAGGGTTGTAACCTCTCCCCGATGTTATTCAATCTGTATATTGAGCAAACAGTAAAGGAAACAAAAGAAAAATTCGGAGTAGGTATTAAAATCCATGGGGAAGAAATAAAAACTTTGAGGTTCACCGATGACATTGTAATTCTGTCAGAGAAAGCAAAGGACTTGGAAGAGCAGTTGAACGGAATGGATGGTGTCTTGAAGGGAGGATATAAGATGAACATCAACAAATACAAAACGAGGATAATGGAATGTAGTCGAATTAAGTCAGGTGATGTTGAGGGTATTAGATTAGGAAATGAGACACTTAAAGTAGTAAAGGAGTTTTGCTATTTGGGGAGCAAAATAACTGATGATGGTCGAAGTAGAGAGGATATAAAATGTAGACTGACAATGGCAAGGAAAGCGTTTCTGAAGAAGAGAAATTTGTTAACATCGAGTATAGATTTAAGTGTCAGGAAGTCGTTTCTGAAAGTATTTGTATGGAATGTGGCCATGTATGGAAGTAAAACGTGGACAGTAAATAGCTTGGACAAGAAGAGAATAGATGCTACAGAATGTGGTGCTACAGAAGAATGCTGAAGATTAGATGGGTAGATCACGTAACTAATGAGGAGGTATTGAATAGAATTGGGGAGAAGAGGAGTTTGTGGTACAACTTGACAAGAAGAAGGGATCGGTTGGTGGGACATGTTCTGAGGCATCAAGGGATGACTAGTATTGGAGGGCAGTGTGGAGGGTAAAAATTATAGAGGGAGACCAAGAGATGAGTACACTAAGCAGATTCAGAATGACGTAGGTTGCAGTAAGTACTGGGAAATGAAGAAGCTTGCACAGGATAGAGTAGCATGGAGAGCTGCATCAAACCAGTGTCAGGACTGAAGACCGCAACAACAACTCAAGTGATAACGCTGCACATGTTGAAAGAAGAAGACTTTTACCTCGAAACTCTTACATACTTCGCTGGACTGGCACTAATGGAAGAATGGATATGATAGCTTCACTTGAGCCTACATGTTGTTTCAAAAACGAATTTATAGTTTCACATCACACCCTGCGGCTTAGTCACACAGCAAAACTGTGCCATGGTTTGGACTTGAATCTTTTCCACTATATATACCGAATGACCAAAAGCTACGACAAGGCACTTTGAGTCGAGTCTAGTCGGTACTCTACTGATAAAGCGTACGCCACTCATTTGTCACCATACACTGGTAGAAATGCTTTCCGATATCCCACATCGAGATCGACACTGATCTGACTCACAATAGCCCTTCAATCACGCCACATGGCTATGAGATCGCGAAATAATGTACGTAGTCGTGATGTGGTGAGATGCACGTCTGTGGAAACATTGTCTGTGTAGTGCTGGAGATGCGCTGTACACACTGCTGACCATAAAAACCTGAATTCTTTGGCAATACCCTGTGTGCTATGAGCCATGCGTCTTGTGTCAATTAAAATCTCACGTTTAAACTCTGTTATCTTGGGATATGCTACCGTACTGATTATATACCCATCTCTAATGGCCAACTGAGCGAGACTACGCAGTGGTTAGGAAACTGGACTCGCATCGGAAGGGAGACACCCGTCTGTCCATCCAGATTAGATTCTCCATGGTTTCTCTAAATCGCTCCAGACACATGCCTTATCAGTCCCGATTGCGCAACCAGAAGCTGAGTTTTCCAGCTACACGGGCCTAGTAATACTAGGGCCGTGACTCGTGGCTGCCTCGCTCAGCGGCTAAGTCCGCTTCAAGGTCACCCGCCTTACATACACTCCTGGAAATTGAAATAAGAACACCGTGAATTCATTGTCCCAGGAAGGGGAAACTTTATTGACACATTCCTGGGGTCAGATACATCACATGATCACACTGACAGAACCACAGGCACATAGACACAGGCAACAGAGAATGCACAATGTCGGCACTAGTACAGTGTATATCCACCTTTCGCAGCAATGCAGGCTGCTATTCTCCGATGGAGACGATCGTAGAGATGCTGGATGTAGTCCTGTGGAACGGCTTGCCATGCCATTTCCACCTGGCGCCTCAGTTGGACCAGCGTTCGTGCTGGACGTGCAGACCGCGTGAGACGACGCTTCATCCAGTCCCAAACATGCTCAATGGGGGACAGATCCGGAGATCTTGCTGGCCAGGGTAGTTGACTTACACCTTCTAGAGCGCGTTGGGTGGCACGGGATACATGCGGACGTGCATTGTCCTGTTGGATCAGCAAGTTCCCTTGCCGGTCTAGGAATGGTAGAAGGATGGGTTCGATGACGGTTTGGATGTACCGCGCACTATTCAGTGTCCCCTCGACGATCACCAATGGTGTACGGCCAGTGTAGGAGATCGCTCCCCACACCATGATGCCGGGTGTTGGCCCTATGTGCCTCAGTCGTATGCAGTCCTGATTGTGGCGCTCACCTGCACGGCGCCAAACACGCATACGACCATCATTGGCACCAAGGCAGAAGCGACTGTCATCGTTGAAGACGACACGTCTCCATTCGTCCCTCCATTCACGCCTGTCGCGACACCACTGGAGGCGGGCTGCACGATGTTGGGGCGTGAGCGGAAGACGGCCTAACGGTGTGCGGGACCGTAGCCCAGCTTCATAGAGACGGTTGCGAATGGTCCTCGCCGATACCCCAGGAGCAACAGTGTTCCTAATTTGCTGGGAAGTGGCGGTGCGGTCCCCTACGGCACTGCGTAGGATCCTACGGTCTTGGCGTGCATCCGTGCGTCGCTGCGGTCCGGTCCCAGGTCGACAGGCACGTGCACCTTCCGCCGACCACTGGCGACAACATCGATGTACTGTGGAGACCTCACGCCCCACGTGTTGAGCAATTCGGCGGTACGTCCACCCGGCCTCCCGCATGCCCACTATATGCCCTCGCTCAAAGTCCGTGAACTGCACATACGGTTCACGTCCACGCTGTCGCGGCATGCTACCAGTGTTAAAGACTGCGATGGAGCTCCGTATGCCACGGCAAACTGACTGACACTGACGGCGGCGGTGCACAAATGCTGCGCAGCTAGCGCCATTCGACGGCCAACACCGCGGTTCCTGGTGTGTCCGCTGTGCCGTGCGTGTGATCATTGCTTGTACAGCCCTCTCGCAGTGTCCGGAGCAAGTATGGTGGGTCTGACACACCAGTGTCAATGTGATCTTTTTTCCATTTCCAGGAGTGTAGCTACATGCAGTACATGCACACAGCCACTTTTGCCTTGCGCTACTGCATGTGCTTTGTAATTTGCGTGACCTTGATTCGGACTTAGCCGCTGTGCGAGCCAGCAACACAACACGAGCTCTAGTATTACTTAGCTCGTGTTGCTGGAAAACTCAACTTCCAGTTGCGATAAGGACTGATAAGGTGCTGCGCGCGCTTTTCAAATATATTATTTGGAGCTGCTGCATGTTTATTAGCATGACTCCAAACAATGTTTCACAACAAGAACTTCTCACAGGACCGATTTCTTTTGTTGGAGCCAAAATTAATTTCACCAGTACTACTAACGAAGTTGTTAGTGGTAATGGTTGGTTGACTATTGCCGTGGTGAGAGGTGGTGATACTGCTTTGCAAGGACTAGAATCTTATTATGACCTTGACATAATTGCTTGTCGCACCATAGCAATTGGTGATGTACCCAACAGAGATTATGGTACATGTGTTGTTACTAATGACAAACCATTTTCTCTTTATACAAAGAACAGGAGGAAGGTTAATGCTAATGAGAGAGTACATGTTTGGGTCAAGATTGATGGTCCATTTGCTATAGCTATTATTGTACAAGGAGATGTAACTCTGTATTATCATTGTTAATAGAGATCCTATCCTTTTTAGAATAAACCAGCTACTGAAGCTTCTTTCTCTTCTGTGGGAGGTGTGTGGGTTATTTATATGGCTGTGTGCATGTAGCTGTGTAAGGCGGGTGACCTTGAAGCGGACTTAGCCACTGAACGAGGCAGCCGCGCGACACGGGCCCTAGTATTACTAGGCCCGTGTTGCTGGAAAACTCAGCTTCCGGTTGCGCAATCGCGACTGATAAGGCGCGCTGGTGCTGTTATCACGGGGGACCCCTGGAGGGGGCCTGTGGGGGGCCCTTGACGGTCGTGAGGCAACAGCATGTTCAGTCGACCTGAGCCAGCTGCACTGTGCACTCAGCCATGCCGTACCGACGCAGAAGATATTCAAAGAGGAGCAGGATGACTGTTTATAAAACAGTAGACAGTTTCAAGATGACTCCAAACAATTTTTCACAACAAGAACTTCTCACAGGACGGATTTCTTTTGTTGGAGCCAAAATTAATTTCACCTGTACCACTAACGAAGTTGTCCCATCTTTATTGACTAAGCTGCCGGCTGCACGGTAAACTATAAACTTCCTTCCCTCTAACGGACTGCTTAGATAACGTGTCAACAGTCCACGCTTCCACCAGAAGCCCTATCTAGTCGCAACACTCGGGTGACGTACATAGTACGTATTCAAATGGGGTAGCCCTTATCGTGACATTTAGCCACTCAATTTGGTATTAACCGAAAGATAAGTTAAGTACAGAAACTGTTTGTGAAATGCAGAGGTGATATAAGAATTGCAAGTTCCTTGAAGTTTAACGTTGTTGCATCGTATTCTCATTGGGAACACGACCCTGTCTACTGTGAGAGCAGCCGTTACACATCATGGCCGAAAATGTCGTCTGCCGCGAAATGAAGCCTTAGAGATCCTAACACCAGTACCAGACGACGGAAAGTAAAGGCGGTGTCAGAGCTATCCTGTATCAAGTGAAAATAAATCCTTTGTTTTAGAGCCTGTGGTGAGTGCTTGGTCTCTGTCAAGCTACATGATCCATGGAATTAATATCATCTTGCGGTCAGAATCAAGGTGACCTGCCTTCAGGCGGCCAAATCATTTCACAAAATATATACATGAAAAAAATAAGGTACCTTTGGGAGTCTATATTGCGAAATACTGAACACAACAGTAATGCATTTCTTGTTTATTCAGTTACTCTTATTTACTTTACAAACCTCAATGCTTGCAAAGTACAATGAGGCTATGGGTAATGCGACAATAGTAACGAACTCCAGTGACCTCATCATTGACCCGAGCTACCACTCCCCTGTCTCCACTCCCCAACATTACCTTTCAAGTTCTCAGCAGTGTTTTGACATGCTAAGTAATTACGAGCAATATCCTCTGCAATGAGTAGCTACGTCTTTAAAACAACATGAAAGTTAGCTGTGGCATTTGAAACTTTCACTGCTGACGTTGTATCGCGTATTATTAACTTGCAAGTTCATTGAAAAGGTACACGTCTGTATCTAGCTCTCGCTTATCTATGAACATAATTGCCTTTGGGGCGTTTGTAAACTTGGTCGGAAGGAGTGAAACAGATTATTAACGTACTATCTACAAAGATTGTGAAACCGTATAATTTATGGACACCTCAGGACAGTGGATATAGGGAATGGTGATGACTTAATCACTGAGGAGATACTACTGACTTTCGAAATCTGCTTGTAGGGGCGTATTTGTGAATTTTGGGGTAAGCTTTTGTAAAAGCTTAGTTTATTGAGCGATAGACAGATTAGTTTTACGGTGAATCAGTCATTGCAAACACACATCTATGAGCAGTTGTTTGTTGCAGCACCAGTTAATAAAGTCTGCGTTCACCGGAGCCTCTGTAGGGAACGAAAATTTTGATGCTGAAGCCAATGACGGCTTCTGAGCAGCACATAATTTTTCGGCCTCACAATAAGGGGTTCCTCTTGTGGCTTTCATCTTTTGAAGCGTGGCTGTCACGGCTCCAAACTACGATGTATACATTCCAGTTTACACAGAGGAGAAGTGCTATACTAAGTTTGCCTTTGTCGTATGAAGCCTGGTCGCACTTCCCAGGCGTCGCTCTTTCACTGCATCTTGTAATCTTCTGACCATAGTGTTGATACTTGAAATTGGGCATTGGGTTGGGAACGCAGGGTTTCACTTTCAGGCGACTAAATCCTACGATAAAATGTAGCTGCCTTTTCTAGTACGCCGTTTTTCCACTTTAAATCATTTGTTACCTGTTTCATACGATCAACCTTTCGAACTTAATTTCCTCTGTATTTATATGCACCAAGGCCCTCATCATATAAAACCGGGGCTTGAACTAACTATTTTGTGTAATTCAGTCACAATTGGCCCTTCTAAGAGGGCTTTCGCTTTCTGTAGTTCCTCCACCTTAAACTATGTGGCAGTTGTTACCAGTGGTGTGCCATTCCACAAGCGATTAATAGGCTGAAGGACAATAATACTTCGGGGATTACACAAGAGTTTCGTTTTACGAGATAAACAGTGTTCAAGGTGGATCTTTCATCGCAATAGCAATGATAATTCAAAACGTACACGACGACTACAAGTGTATGACAACTGACAATCACGGCGTCTCTGTAGAGTCACACGGGACGATGAACAATTTGCTGTATGTTATATAGCAGGAGATTTCTTTGTCGTGCGTCAGCAAGCTACTGATAACAGGACAAATTCTGTATGGTAGAGAAGTCTTCCTTCAATATACAGACAACTCTCTCAGGCCAGTATGTAAGTGTTCCAAGTTTGTATCACTACCGACATGGAATAATTGTGAGTGAAAACTAGTTCACCAAAGAGTTTATATTCAGAGCGAATAATAGAATAATAAACGAAAATTATTTCTCTCAAATTCAGCGTCTACCTCTCCTTCGTCTTCTTCTTCCTGCTCTTCACTCACCAGAATGTAGAATGTGAGCTCACACAGAATGATGTTAGAATTTATAGCAGTGTGTATCCAAGTGGAGACAGTATGTAAAGACTAAGGGAGGTTAACACTCATTTCACTTTCGTATTCCTCTTCTTGGAATTCATCTTATTCTTTTCACACATAAGATGCTCCGTGTACACCACGTTCACTACGTTTAATTAAGTATAATCGAATAGTTATTCTTTAACCTTCGAAATCCCTAATATACTTAATTTTGAGAAATCTTACCAACACAGGCAGGCTTTCTTTTTCTGAGTCATTAGTCTTGTGACTGGTTTATCTCCTCCAACCTCTTCATCCCAGCGTAGCGCTTGCAACGCACCTCCTCAGTTACTTGCTAGATGTTTTCCAGTCTCTGTTTTCCTCTACAATTTTTGCCCTCTACAGCTCCCTCTAGCACCATGGAAGTTATTTCCTGATGTCTTACCCGATGTCCTATAATCCTGTCCCCTCTCCTTGTCAGTATTTTCCACATATTCCTTTCCTCTCCGATACTGCACAGAACCTTCTCATTCCTTGCCTTATCAGTCCACCTAATTCTCAACATTTCTCTGTAGCACCACATCTCAAATGCTTCGATTCTCTTCTGTTCCGGATTTTGAACAGTGCATGTTTCACATCCACACAATGCTGTGCATCCTTCGTACATTCTCAGAAATTTCTTCCTCTAATCAAGGCCTACGTTTGATACTAGTAGCCTTGTCTTGGCCAGGGATTCTCCTTTCACCACTGGTGTTCTGCTTTTGGTGCCCTCCTTTCTCTGTCCATCACTTGTTATTTTGCTGCCTAGGTAGCAGAATTCCCTAACTTCATCTACTTCATGATCATCAATTCTGCTGTTTAGTTTCTCGCTGCCCTCATTTCTGGTACTTCTCATCACTTTCATCTTTCTTGGATTTACTCTCAGTCCATATTCGTTGTCTCTCTCTTCTCAGCGATCACAGGCCCTGTATATCACACGCTGCATCAACGATCTGCTTCCACCGCCTTCTATCTCTCGTAGCCTCTCTCCCATCCTGCGGAAATTGCTAATGCTGCGATGTCCTTCTCTATCTCATCTTTCCACCTTGTACAAGGTCGGCCCAATGGTCTAGTTGCCGGGAGAGTTCCTTCAAATGCTTTCTTGGTGATTCTGTTGTTTTCCATTCTGGCCACATGTCAACCCCATTGCAGTCTCCTACTACTTAATTTCTGGATGATAGTGGGTTGCTTCATTAAATGATAAATTTCATTGTTCTTTCTAATTCTCCATACGCCATTCTCCAACACAGGTCCCAGGTATTTCTCTTTACTTTTCTTTCGAAAACATTCAGTTTTTCTCTTTCATTCTCTGTAGGGGCCCAGTTTTCTGAACCGTACAGTACTATTGGGTCGATAATAGAGTTGTATGTCTTCATCTTTGTGGTGATTGACAAAGCTGTACATTTGAGTTGGTTGCTTAGGGAGTACAGACATATTGACCCTGAGGCTATTCTTTCACTTATATCCATTGTTATGGTATTTTTACTGTTGAAACGTGATCCTAGGTATTTAAACTGGAGAACTTTTCTGAGTATAGGAAGTTGGTCCATTTCAAAGTAGGGACTTGGGTTTATAACTCGACCTATTTCCATATATTCGGTTTTCTCTTGGTTAATAAAAAGCCCGATTTTGCTGGTACTGTGCCTGAGAGATCTGTACATGTCTTTCAGTTTTTTTTTTCACTCAGCAACGCTATATCACTTGCATAATCCAGGAGTTTTGCTTCATTGTGTTCGAATCGGAGACCATTGTATAGATGTAAATGACTCTCCCGAACCACTTTCTCTAATGCAAGGTTGAAGAGGACACGTGAAAGAGCCTGTTTTAATTGGAAAGAAGGGGGATATGGATCCTCTGAACTTTACTGCTGCCTGGGAGCCATCCATGCACAGTTGTATCATCCTAATGATTTTACTGGGTATACTAAATTCTCGTAATATGTTGTAGAGGCTACTTCTGTGGATGCTGTCGTTGGCTCGCTGGAAGTCAAGGAAGAGACTGTGGATGTTTCGTTAAATTCCCAGTACATGTCAAAGATCTGTCGTATAGTAACCAAATTATCAGTTGTGGAACGGTTTGTTCGAAATCCAGCCTGGTAATCTCGAATAATGTTTTCTGCGTAAGGTTTAAGTTTTTCCAGAATGGTCATTGACAGGATTTTGTATGTTATGTTCAGCAAACGGATTCCTCTGTAATTTCCACATTCCATTCTGTTTTCTTTCTTGTGTATGGGACAAATTATTGTAGTTTTCCAATCTTCCAGTCCATATTCGTTACACATTATAATGTTCATTACGTTCAGCAGATCATGTAATTCTTCTTCCCTTTAATTCAGGATGGAAATGTCATCAGCGAATCGTATCATTGATATCCTTTAACCATGATTTTTGATCCAACTCTTCCACCTTTGTTTTATTTCCATCATTGTTTCTTCGATGTACATACTGAACTGTGGGGGTGAAAGAATGTATCCCTATCTTATACCCGTTTCATCGGAGCACTTCACCCTTGGTCGTCCTCTCTCACTATTCTCTCTTAGCTCTTGTACATATCATACGCTATCCGCCTCTCTCTATAGCTTACCCCTATTTTTCCCAGAATTTCGAACGTCTTTTACCATTTAACATTATTGAACACTTTTTACAGGTTGACAAATCCTATGACTGTGTCTTGATTTTTCTGTAGTCTTGCTTCCATAATGAATGTCAACATCAGAATTGCCTCTCTCGTGCCTTTACCTTTCCTAAAGCCAAACAGATCGTCGTCTAATACACTCTCAGTTTCATATTCCATTCTTCTGTATATTATTCTTGCAAGCAACTTGGATGCACGAGCTGTTAAGAAGACTGTGCGATAATTTTCGCATTTGTCAGCTCTTGCAGTCTTAGGAATTGTGTGGACGATATTTTTCATAAAGTCAGTTGGTATGTCGCCAGACATATACTCTCTACACACCATCGTGAATAGTCGTTTTGTTGCCTCTTCCCCCAATGATGTTAAAAATTCTTATGGAATGTTATCTATCCCTTCTGCCTTATTTGATCTCAAGACGAAAATGTACAGACTTTTGGTGTGACGTCACGTGTTCTGGACTGCTGTTGAAATTGCTCGTCAATATTGTTTAGTCTTCACTTACTTATTTTAAAGTTTATTTGTGTAAATATTTGCTGTAAAAGTAACACATTAGTGGAATTTCAGTAATCGCAGTCCTTCTTCCTGTGTTACTGACTCGAGTGATCTTTTATTCGTGAGTGTGCTAACGTCGTTCGTCCAAGCCACACGCCGCAGTAGTGTGATTACATTTTGCGGGATGCAGTTTCAGTTGTAGCGGTTATGAAGCTAAGTACTGACAAAGTTATGTGTGCACTGTTATACAGTTATTAGATTTAGTAGTTTTCAGCGGTGTTTCGTGCTGTTTGTAGCGAAATAACGAGTCAATAATCTTTTGGAAACGTTCGCTCGTTGTGTTTTTTTTATATATAATTTTCTGTGTGTATGAAGTCGTTCAGAAAATTTTGTGCTTTAGTTTTCATCTGACGTTTCTTATTGTTTCTAGTGAAATATTTTAGTAAAATTTTCATTCAGTATTGTAACTTCGTTGAATGTTCCTTTGGCCATTTGAATTTTTGCTTTTAGCTAGTAATTTTGGGAAGTTTTCTTGGTATTAGTATTAGCTATGGCGTAGTAGTATTAATACAATTAGTTGCTTTCTTAGTAGACAGAGAATTTAGAGAACGCTATTGTTACTTCTATTAATAGTTCTGTTGGTGTAACTGAACTTAGGTAACGTAGACGTATAGTGTTTCACATTAAATGTAAAGTTTTACCATGAGTGAGAAGTGTGGGCTCTGTCGTAGGTTTGTGAGTAGTGGGTTATGGTGTGGGATTTGTTCAAAGTATTTTCATTGGGGGTGGGGGGGGGGGGAATGCAGTGAGGAATCCAGTGGGCATTCTAGCTAGATCCTTTCCAGGGAATGCAAAATCTGTAGTAGAAATAAGTTGATAGAGGAGCAGGAGAGTAAGATCTGGACCCTTCAGTTGCAGTTACAACAGACAATGGAGGAACTAGATAGAGTTAGGAGGTTGAAGGGTGGTGGGGAAGGGGAACTGGCGGTTGTCAAGAACGCAGCTCGGAGGAGGAGGTAGTCAGACAGTTATACTTTGTGTGTATGCAATAGGTGGAACAAACTGCAAGATTTGAGTGGAGAGAAGAGCCTTGTGGCTGTAGGTGTAGGGAACATGCAGCAGTTCTCAGCAGATAGTAGTCCTAGGTCACTTGCAAAGTCTAAGAGAGAGAAGAAGGTTCTGCTGCTAGGTAGTTCACACGGCAGAGGTGTGGGCCAGCAGTCGCAGGAAGTGTTGGGGAGTGAGTACCAGGACACCAGCATTGTGAAGCCTAGTGGCAGGTTTGGCTCGAGTGACTGATAGCGTAGGGGAGTTATGTAGGAATTTTACGATGGATGATCAGGTAGATATAAAGTGGGTGGAGCAGGAAACAGTCTTGATAGGGATCGGGAATGTGATGTAGGTGGTGACCTGGTAAAGATAGCAACTCAGACTGGTGGCACTAATGTGCATTTCGTGCACCTGTTTCAGCGTCGTGATTGGCCTCATCTTACTGCGGACGTTAGGCACGTTAACATGGCGCTGGAGAGGGCGCTGATGGCAGAGGGCCTAACTTTACATTTTAATGGTGCCAGCTGGTTCTGTCAGTAGTTCGGGTTTTACTAGGCATGGCCTGCACCTCAATAGGTATGGGAAGGGGAGGCTGGCAAAGCTTATAGGTGACAGTGTAGTGGCTGATAGTGGGATCACTCATGGAAAAATTCCTGTAGTAGTTGGTGTTAGAGCTGCACCATTTTAGACTGAGGTCAGCTGATAGGTATATCTGCTTAAGGGGCTCACCTTCAGAAGATGTCATGTTTCCAAGTAGAGAAGGAGTTAGCATAATTCATCAAAATATAAGAGATATTAGAGATGAAGTTAGTGAACTGTTAATAGATGTTGACTCTGAAATTATTGTTTTATCAGAGCACCACTTAAATAATTAGAAAATTCAAAGGGTTCCCTTACCAGGATGGAGATTAGCTGGCTGTTTTATGGGGGGGAGGGGGTTACTTGTGGGGCAGATGAGTGGCTATGTATATAAAAAACCGTATTTCATTTTTGTCCATAGACATATCATGGCAGTGCACAAACAGATATTTGAATGTTGTGCTGGAATCGTTGAATTTAGTTCAACTAAATTTGTAATTGTTGTTGTTTAAGGCTCCCCTGACTCTGACTTCAGAGCGTTCCTGCTCAAGCTAGAGAAGGTTCTTGTTTCACTTTGTAGGAAACACCAGAAATTAGTTATATATTTGCCTTCAACATAATTTTGTATATAATTGTTCAAGAAAAAGGATGTTGGTAGATCTCCAAAATTCATGTGTTCTGGTCCAGACTGTGCTTTTTCATCTAGTGTGCTGGGGAATAGTAGCACAGCCAAAGACAATGTTTTTATTCATTCTTTATTGTTTCATGGGCATTTTGTTGGTAAATGGAAGAATGACCTTCCAGACCATGATGTATAAATTTTAACAATAAAAGGCTTTTGTACTCTAACAAATGTCACATATATTTACGAACTATGCAGCAAAGCTAATCCCAGAGCAATAGAGTGTTTTATAAACCTTGTCAAGGAACAAGAGTGGCAGGAATTTTATAGTGTTGATAACATAGATGACAAATATAAAGTTTTCCTTAACACATATTCTCATGCTCTTTGAGAGTTGCTTTCCACTAGAACGTTCTAAATGGGGTACTAGTAGCAACAGGCAGCCCAGGTGGCTGACAAGTGCGACAAGGATATCATGTAGAACTAAGTGAGGATTATATCAAAATGTTAGAAGTAGTCATAATCAAGCTGCAGTAACCCCTTTACAAACAGTATTGTAAAATGCTTAAAAATTAATTAGGAAGGCCAAGAGTATGTGGTATGCAAATAGAATATCTAATTCACGGGATAAAACTAAAACCATATGGTCAGTTGTGAAGGAAGTGTCTGGTCAACAGAATAAGGTCTATGATATAAAGTCAGTCTGTAGTAAAAATAATTATGTTACTGATAAATCAATATATGTACAGGAATTTAACAGTCATATTCTGAGGATTGCTGGTGAATTAAATTAGTTTCTACACGGAATCATACCACTTTCTTGGCAAATGCCTTTCCAAGATTGATGTCTGAAACACTCCTCTGTGACACAGACAAGGGGGAGACTGAGTCAATGATTATATCACTGAAGACTAAGGACTCTCATGGATATTTTGGAGTGCCTATCAGAATATTTAAGTACTGTGCTGCACATGTTAGACATGCATTTAGCCATATTTGAAATTTTTCCTTTACGAATAGTAAGTCCCTGAACGACTGAAGTAGTCTGTAGTAAAGCCGCTTTATAAAAAGGGAGAATAGGAGAATGTAGACAATTTTAGACCTATTTCTACGCCATCAGTGTTTGCTAATGTTATTGAAAACCTTTGTAAGGTAGGAGACGAGGTACTGGCAGAAGTAAAGCTGTGAGGACAGGGCGTGAGTCGTGCTTGGGTAGCTCAGTTGGTAGAGCACTTGCCCGCGAAATGCAAAGGTCCTGAGTTCGAGTCTCTGCCCGGCACACAGTTTTAATCTGCCAGGAAGTTTCATATCAGCGCACACTCCGCTGCAGAGTGAAAATCTCATTCTGGAAACATCGCCTAGGCTATGACTAAGCCATGTCTCCGCAGTATCCTTTCTTTCAAGTGTGCTAATCCTGCAAGGTTCGCAGGAGAGCTTCTGAAAAGGTTGGAAGGTAGGAGACGAGGTACTGGCAGAAGTGAAGCTGTGAGGACGGAGCGTGAGTGGTGCTTGGGTAGCTCAGTTGGTAGAGCACTTGTCCGCGAAAGGCAAATGTCCCGAGTTCGAGTCTCAGTCCGGCAGAAATTTTAATCTGCCAGAAAGTTATTGTCCCTCTGATGAATTTTCATCTGAAAATGACATGGTAAGTCTAAAACACTTACTATTTTAAACATTTAAAATAATGAGTCTTAGGTCTGTATCACAGTGAAATATTATTCTGTAATTATAACAGTTATATACTAGCTTATTAAAATATGTACATGTGAATCATGAACAAATTTTACTTCTTCTATTAATTACTGCATTATTGGTAATAATTTTAATACCATAAGCCTATTTGTATAATATATTAACGTTTGGTATATTTGTTAAAGTGGCTTTGGCCTTTCTCTTTCTGAATGCTTTATTTGTCTTAGGATGCTGACGGATGTGAAAGGTCTCCTGAAGTATCACCTGCTAAAGAAATTAAAGGCAGAAAAAAATAGGAGAAATTTGAGCAATTGGAAAAGGGACAAATGAAACGGCGTAGAAATTATGGCAGAGAGTACATATCTGATAAAACAGGACAAATTGTTGGTGCTAAAATTCTTGATTCTGGATGTAAATGTAAATACAAGTGTTGGAGCAAAATTCAGGAATGTGTAGAGCAGATATTTAATTCTTTTTGGGATATGGGTGATTTCAATTGCCAAAATAATTACCTTCTGAGCAATATTAAGATGCAACAAGTGCAGAGGAGGTAACAATCACTAATGATTATTTGAAATAGATTTTTATGTCATGTACTTTTTATAAATGAAATATTATTATTTTGATTAATATATTTCACTTTTTAAGGTACACAAAGAAATGGAAAACCATAATTTCACGGCGAATGGTCACTTTCTTGTACCAGGTTAAGGTTAACAGCTGTAATATTTTGGTAAGCAGAGAAGCATATTTAATTGTGCATGGGCTTCTGAACAACCTAGGACATCTTCAGAACTTACAAAAATACTTGTGTGATGGATAGTCCACTTCTCCAAAACACAGAAGAGGTATTTAACGATTAAATTAATGTTGCTTCCAAGAAAACCATAATTTTGTTCATTTGTGCTTCTTTATCCAGTGTTTTTCTTACATATCATATTCAGACACAAATTCACTAAATTTGTCTGAACTGGGCATTTACCTTTAAAAGCACTTTTTCTTTTTCTTTGTTTCCAGGAAAAAAGGGATCCCATCAAGGAAAATTTCACAAGAAGTAGTTCAGAAAGTTCACAATTTCAGAAATAATATACCTAAGTATGCCAGTCATTAAAACTGCTCACAGGACCCGAATAAAGTGTACTTTGACCATGATATGTCAATTTCTTCATTATATCAAGAACATTATTTGAAGTATTGTGAAGAAAATAATGCACTACGAGTAAATGTTTCGAAATTTCAAGATATATATATATATATATATAACCAAGATTTTAATATTTGTTTTAAATAGCCACTTTCAGACTCATGTCATGTATATGGTGAATTTCAAATTTAAATAAAAAATGCACAGTTCACCAACTCTGAAGATATTATTCAAAGATTAAAAATTGAAAGGCACCTACATCATGCCAAAGCATCTGATGGGCAAAATATGATTACACAGCTTTCCAAATTACCTAGGGAAAATCCTGAGGAATAGCTTACAATAGCCTTTGACCTACAACAAACCTTTCCAACACCAAGGCTTACATCTCGGCCTTCATTCTATAGGAGGAAGTTGTGGACTTACAATTTTGGTATTCATGATTGTGGGTGTGAAATGGGACATACTTTCGTGTGGAGTGAAGGTGAAGCAACGCATGGATCTGATGAGACAGGATAAAAAAATGATAAAATTCATAGAAATACAAAAGTCTCAGGCAAACATTCTTCACATTATTAGTGATAATTGCAGAGGCCAAGGCAAAAACTGGGCAATTGTTGCACTAGAGAGATCACTAGTGCGTTCAGAAAAAGTGAACATTGGTTTCCACAAGTTGGACACATACGACTGCCCTGTGACCGAGATTTCGGTCGAATTGAGAAGCACGTTAAGAACAGAAGCCCCACTGTGTACACCCCTCATGATTGAGTTACAGGCATTAAAGAATCGTACAAGAATAAGTCATTTTCAGTCGTTAAAATGAAGCAAGAAGACTTTATAGATCCAACATCTATACAGATAAATATTGAAAAACAGGACAAACATGATGATGGATCTCAGTTCCGATTTTCTGAAGCAACAGCTTATCGTTTTGATGAAGCAATGACATCAGATATAAAAGTGAAGTATCTGTACACTGAATTTGAAGAATTCAGAACTGTAAATGTTACCAAAAAAGGACAAACACATCAGGAGAGTGATCCGTTCCAGCTCTCAAGGAAATACTAAAAGCCCATTCCAATTTACAAGAAAAAACTCAAAGATGTTATGTCATTAATGACATACATACCAAAGGTTTCGAAGGGATACTTCAACATTCTGAGTGAATGAAAGGAACAAAGTGATGAAAATGAAACAGTGGTGATGGATATAGGCTATATTGTGTGAAACACTGTTGTGACTATCATTGTAAGTTATGTTGTATATTGATGTACAAATTTTTGTAAACCTTGTGCAAAGTTAGTATGAGACAGGCCAAAGCCCAATGTTGTGTCACCCAGGGATAAAATATTCTTTTTATTAATAATGTTTAACTTTGTTTACCATATAACTTTGCAAACATGTACACTAACACGTTAGAGAGATAAACTAGTTTTGTCAAAAAACCCGAAAAGTTGAAATATGATTTATGGATTTTTTTCGAAATTTTAAAATGCTCCCCTGAAAAATTTGCATTTTGTGGCTTTGGATTATGTCATTCTCACCCCTTCATATTTCTGTTTACTGATGACACTAGCTTGGTAGTAAATGATGGTGTGTGCAATATTGGCC
The DNA here is from genome assembly GCF_023864275.1 of Schistocerca cancellata. NCBI lineage: Eukaryota > Metazoa > Arthropoda > Insecta > Orthoptera > Acrididae > Schistocerca > Schistocerca cancellata. Next base: position 382,938,780 of record NC_064631.1, read on the forward strand.
TCGTTTCAAATATTACAGTTTATTACCTAAGTTCATGGCTTGTAGAAAATAAACTAAAGCTAAATCACAGTAAGACTCAGTTTTTACAACTTCTAACATAAAATTCAACAAAACCGAACTTCCTAATTTCACAGAATGGGCATATGATTACTGAAACTGAACAGTTCAAATTGCCACGTGTTGAGATAGATAGTAGACTGTCGTTGAAAGCCCACGTTCAGGATCTTGTTCCAAGACAGTCGTTTTTACTATTCGAACGGTGTCTGAAGTGAGTGATCGTTTGACATGAAAGTTAGTCTACTTTGCTTATTTTCAGTCGCTTATGTCGTATGGTATTACATTTTGGGGTAACCCATCCCATTCTAAAAATATATTTTTGACTTATTACCAAGACTAAGCAGAAATCAAACCTGTATTTTTATCGGACTTCCTTAACTCTTGTGCAGAAAGGTGTGCAGTATACTGCTGCATCTATTTTCAAAAAGCTACTTCTCGAATTAAAAAATCTTAGCAGTAATCCACGTGCTTTCAAAACGAAACTGAGGAGTTTCCTCATGGGGACACTCCTTCTATTCCTTCGAAGAGTTCCTGATTCTTTTTGTAATGGTGATTGCGTTAACTTAAACTTATGGTTTGACTTTTTTCGGGTTCATAAACATTTTATTTTTACCTGTTATTACTTTTATGTTGTAATTTCATGTACTGACATATTCCATGACCTGTGAGATTTGATCCTCAATTTCGTCCTATGGAACTTGATGTGTAAATATATAAGTAATGTCCTCCAAAGTACTCTTAAATTCTCATACAAATACCGGATTTCCTATCTGATCTAAATGGACTCCTCTTGCTTATCGCATCACTTTAGACAACTCCTGGAATCATTGAGGTCTTCAATGTAGTCTTTCTGCCTATTCACTCTCTTCTCTGCATTTAATTATGAAATTCTCAATGCACTCTTAATGTTACCACCTTTGCTTTTAATTTCATCGAATGTTGGTTTGACCTCCCTATAAGCGTTGTCAGTCCTTCCGAAATCATTTCTTTTTCGATTTCTCCGCGTTGTTTATGCAGCTATATCGCTTCAGCTTCCCTGCACTTCTTGTTTATTTCATTCCTCAGCGACATGTATTTCTGTATTCTTAAATTTCCCTGAACATTTTTGTACTTCCCTCTTTTATCGAGAAAGTGAAGTATTTCTTCTATTACTTGTTTCTTCGCAGTTAGCTTCTCTGTACCTGTGTTTTCCTTTCCAGTTTCAGTGATTGACCCTTTTGAAGAAGTCCATTCCTCTTCAACTGTACTGCCTTCGGAGCTATTCCATATTGATGTATCTATATCCTTAGATGACTTGAAGCCTATCTCGTCATTGCTTAGTTTATTCATAGCCTATTTCTTTTCGTAATGATTCTTCCTGACCATTCACTTAAACTTCAGCCTACTGTTCCTCAATACCTCATTTTGATCTGAGTCAATATCTGCTCCTGGCTGCACCTTGCTCTCCATTATTTGATTTCGGAATCTGTGCCTGACCATGATGTAATCTAACTGAAAGCTCCCCGTATCACCCGGCCTTTTCCAAGTGTACCTCTTTCTCTTGTGATTCTTGAACTGAGAATTCGCTATTACTAGCTGAAATTTGTTACTGAACTGAATTATTCTTTCTCCTCTCTCGTTCCTTGTACCAAGCCCGTGTTCTCCTGTAACTTTTTCTTCTATTTCTCCTTCCCCAGCAACTGCATTCACGTCCCCCATGACTATTAGATTTTCATCTCCCGTTCTGTTCTGTATTCCCCTTTCGATATCCTCATATACTTTCTGTATCTCTTCATCTTTCTCTTGCAAAATCGTCACATATACGTGAACTATCGTTGTCGGTGTTGGTTTGCTGCCGCTTCTGATAAGGAAAACCCGGTTACTGAACTTTTCACGGTAACTCACTCTGTTCCTACCTTCCTATTCATAACGAATCCCACTCCCATTATACTATTTTCTGCTGCTGTTGATATTACATTATACTCCTCTGACCACGAATCCCTGTCTTCTTTCCATTTCACTTCAATGATCCATAGTATATCTAGAGTGAGCATTTGCATTTCCCTTTTCAGATTTTCTAGCTTCCCTCCCATGTTCAAACTTTTGATATTCTACACTCCGATTCGCAGAACTTTGTCCTGACGTTGTTTATTTATTCTTTGTCTCATGGTCACCTCCCGATTGGCAGTCCCCTCTCACAAATTCGATTGGTTGACTATTCCGGAATCTTTTTCCAATGGGGAGATCATCGTAACACTTTTACAATTACAGGCCACATGTCCTGCGGATAAACGTTTTGTGTTTTCAGTGTAGTGGTTTCCGTTGATTTCTGCATCCTCATGCCGTTGGTCATTCCTGATTCTTCCTCCTCTAGGGGCAGTTTCTCACCCCCAAGGATACGATAGTGCCCCCAACCTCCCTCCACTCCTCCACCCTCTTTGACAAGGTCGTCGGTAGAATGAGGATGGCTTCTTAAGCCGGAAGTCTTCGGCCGCCAGTGCTGATTATTAATCAAAATTTAAGTGGTGGCGGGTTTCGAAACTGCAACCAAAGACGTTTTTGATTGAAGGCAATACCCCTAAACGACAGGCATGTATGTATGTTTTGTACTTCCTATATCCACAATTTTATCACTTTTATATTAAGGTGGTATTGCCGACTAAGACTGATATAACGTGTGTGTGTGTGTGTGTGTGTGTGTGCAAGCACTGTGGAATAATCGTCCAGAAATGTTACGGTCAGTCCTTAGGACGTTAACATTCTTTGTTTTTACTATATGTTTTGCTGTCTTTAAAATTTCTTTCTCAATTAAATTTCTCTCTAAGCCTAAAATTGACCCTCTATTAAGGTCCAGTTTAAAATCAACATATACATTATCTCTTATCTCTCTTATTTGGTGTATTTTGTTGTGACTATTGCTGTGTTTTATCATGACGTTTTTTCTTTTTCTTCGCTAACCCTTCGAAGGTGTGCTTGATGTTGTTTGAGTCAATGTCACTCAAGACGATGGAAAAATGTCATGAACTTCTTAATTTACACGTTTTAAAGTAACTGTGTTGAGAATTTCCTCGTCCCCTATCTGATTATCGATGCTGAAGTTACTGGTTTTCGAAATAATATTCGGTATGGAACTGTAGGCGAGTAAGCTGGATAATGAAATTTCGTTTGCATGATGAGAGTAATGCAGCATTACCTATTGAGCTAAATATTACACCATATTTTATTATATCAATTGTGAAAGCTGTTAGCATTTGCTAAACTATTTGAGATTTATGTAAAATTCAGAAACTAAAATAATGGCGGCCTCCCTTCTGACTCTTAGGGTGACTGAAATGTATTGCATTTGTACTTAACTGTTTATTTTCAGAAGTATTTCACTATTTCTGCATGAAGTGGTAAATTGCTGAAGCAGTCGAAGCAGTACGCGACAATTTCTGTCTGCAAGGTACCCAATATGAACCAGGTTCACATTCTGCCTAGTGGCTAACAATCGCACTCTCAAATATTTTAGGCTTTTTGGTGAATTATCTATCATAAACACTACCCAAGTATGTTGTAACTATAGTTTCCTGCTTTTGGCATACTATTCTAATCGACCATTACTATGCATTCATCCTGGAAGACCTGTTGAAGACAACTTTTCGTCTGTCGAATACATATGAAACCTTTATTTCCTATAGGTTCATAAATACAGGCCATTCCTTCATGAAGTCCTATTACGTGTAATGTACGATTATGTCTTTGCAACTAAACTAGTCGTTTTTGAACAGATTTTGCCTTATTATGTGATTTAGCAGTTTCCTTTTGAGAGCTTTCCGCAGCAATATTGTAAGCAATTTTCACAGTTGCTACGAAATTACTGCCTGACTTCCTACACTTATAGACAACTTTACATTGTTTCAATTATTTTGTTCATTACATACTTCCCGAGCTTATTTTTCTTCGTCTCATTGATACACATTCCCATTTTAACTTTACCTTTCGTTTAACTAGTCGCTGCTGAAACAGCTAACTTTTCACTGAGATTAACGTTTTCGGGTTTCACTCTTAGCGATGCTTTTTCAACTACAATCAAGTCCGTTTCTGCATGACAAACTTTCTGGGTTTTTCGCATAAACGATGTCACGTTCTTTGCACACTTCGTCTAATCGATTCACTCCAATACCAATTTTTTTTTTACATATTTCGTCACCTATGCTCCTAGCCCACAGTATGAAGTGATACTAAGTTGTTAATAACTGGATTAGGAAGGAATCCATTTTGCTTGTTCTCCTTGCTCATTGCTCGGCTTCTACCTGACTAATGATGTACCCCGGTCTAGGCCACGCTCTTACATAAGTCCTTTGAGTGTTCGAAGACACAATCCCCGAAACATGGACTTCAACTTTCCAGCAGATCTATTATTGACGAAAGTTGATTACAGCAACATTATCAAATAAGTGTTACTTTCTACGAAAAACACGGGCTAACAGCAGGTGTTCAACGTGGCGTCCATTCATGACAATACTACCGTCAGGCCTCCAGTCTAAGGAATGACACGCCCTTTGGAGTATACACGGCTGTTGTACCTGCGAGCACATAATGAGAACTCGACCCTGCAGTGTACGCACATCATTGATCCCTATCCCCACCAATCCAGCGGTTCTGAAATGAATGTATCAGATGTTAACGCACATTGGGACGAAACTGTGCTGGTGCTACATCATGCATGAAACACATTTGTATTTGTTGCTGGAGCGGCACAGTCTCCAGCAAAGTAGGCTACAGATTAATGAGAAAGGGCAGATAATGGGCTCCATATAGGCTTTTTTGTAGCAAGCATGACCCTATTAAACTAACGCCAAGAACGCCTGCCCGTATGTTGTTGAGTATTGATGTTGATGTCCTCTTTCCTGAATTTCTTGGGGATTTACATTTGCCCTTACTTGTGGGTTACGGAAATTCACAGTACCATCTGTTGTGAATCCTGCCTCATCAGTAAATACAATCTTAGATGGTAACAGTGGATCTGAGACATGCTTTTGCAATAGCCATTGACAGAATCACCGTCTGCCGTGACTTTCCTGTCGCCTGAATTCGCTGTAGATGATATGGTTACAGCAATTGCTTGTGAAATACCTCCCCTCCTCCCAGGTAAGATAGTGAGACATGCCTTCCGTTGCTCCTAATAGTCGCAGACTGCTCCCAGCTGTTTCTTCCACCAAATATACCACATGCTCCTACACGACAGGGTCTTCCATTGTCAGTCTACCGAGATGCAAATGTACCTGTGTCCCCCAGACTCTGGGAAAGTCTGCTGAACAGCTTATTAGAGGGCACTCTGCGCTGTGGATATGTTTCAGAGTTGAGTCCATTTTATAAACCTTAACAGAATATCATATCTGCCGTTTCACTTGTCGAGTCATAGACTTCCATTGCCAACCAATGATGGAAGAGAGCAAATGTAAATGCATTACATAATTTGTATTTGCTAACAGCGCAATAATATTAAACACATAAGTGAATCCGCGTTAGGAAGAAAGTAAAACTGCATGATACGTATTCAGCGTTGACAGTACTGTAGAATAAACAACACAATCATGACGGACACTAACGAAGCCTACAGGACAACTCGCACCACGCAATTGATTGTAGACCACTTTATGATAGGTGGAGTACTGTGAGTGAGATATAATATCCTGCCGACACATCTGGCGGAGACCAATGCAACGATTGTGCTAATATCTACAACCAAGCAACGCGAGGCCCTTCCTATAAACACGTGTTTATTTAGGAAAGTATACTTTTCCGGACCCATGTTTATTGGACTTATTTTTCTTGCTTCGATGAGTACTACCTCCTATGAAATTACTCGACTTTTTTTCAACAGCCTATTTACATTGCAAATCTCTTCAGCGTCATCCTCCAATGTGAGCAGTTCTGTATTGCAGTGTGAATTGAGACATTTGCTGACAATCACTTCAGACCCTTACTGAGCTGTGGTTGCCCACAACAGTAACATGCTTCTCATTTCCTCTTGACAAAAGAGTATTCTTAAAAGTCTGATTTTGAAATGTTGCTCAAATATCTGCCAAAAGCTGTTGTTTCTGCATAAAAGGGAAGCTGAAGCCGAATCTGTACTGGAAAAGGAGATCATCTTATTTCTAAACATTTATAGTGATTGATCCAAGAAGGGCAGCTGTTCTGAAACGTGAAGAGGAAGATAAAGATGTAGGAATAGAGAAAAAATGGAGGAGAAAGATCAAGATGAAGAAAATTAAGACAAATCTAAAAAAGGCATTATATTTATTAACACCAGATTGGCTGGGTATTTAGAACGACCTAAAATCGTCATCAGGACAAAAATATTCCGCCTCTGGTCAATTCGCTTACACTTTCATTATTTTGTTTAAAAACATGAGTTTTTCTCTCTAATGGGCTGTTATTTTGATTTTATCCTAAACACAAAGTATGATCGTGCCAGATCCAATTTAACTTAAACATGCAAATCCTTGAAAATAATTCCTAATGGTACGAACAAATCTGCAATTGTTATAAAAATACAGTAGAGTCAAAAAGTTTAATATAGGCCTACACTTTCATACACATTATATAAAGGTAAACATCTCAGTCTGTGTAAGTAAGTAAATTCCTTTTAGATTTTTAAGGGTCGTGTTTTTCTGTAGACTGGTCTTTATAATATGCAAACATTTCTTGCAAACTGTTTTGTCACATGATACAGCTTTATGTCACCTTTTTCCTTCTTTGTAAGATTTTCTCACCTATGTATTATGTCCCAACACGAATAGCAAGAGCTCTCAACTTGGTTTCTGTATATCTTTCGCTACTTCCTTCGCGAGTTGGAGAAGGAAATATTGTCTTCTTATTTAGTAGTTCGTTATTTGTCTGTGTATTACCAAAATACTGATGCCTCCTAAACCTAGAATATTATAAAGTGCATAAAAAGCGCCTACTTCCACCAACTTTCATTGAGTACTGGTGGGACCTCTGACCAACAATATCTATTCCTTACTTAGTTTCCATAACAGGTCACTCAGTCGATCTTTACTTTTTCTCAGATACAATTTGCGCATATGGAGGCAAATAACTGAGAATTATTATGTTCTTTCCTGTCTTTCCTTCATACACTGTGAGGCTAGTAGTCTCTTTGAAAGTAAGTCTTGTGTAGTTCAGCTTTGACATCTTGTCGATTCCAATTTGCGCAAATGAATAACAGAATCATTATGTTCCTTTTTACTTTTTCTGCTCACGCTGTTTACAGGCCAACTTTTTTTAAAGTTAGTATTGTGTAGTTTCACGCGACCTTTCTTCATGTACTCAGGAACTTCTAGTTGTGTTTATTGTTTTCAGATGTTGAGCAAGAGAAAGATGGGTATGGAACTGCGAGTTTCTCCACTGACAAGTCACTTAGACGTTCACCGTTTACCTCGTTGTGAGTAACAATTTACCTTATATATTGAATCTCTATCCACAGTCATCCTGTATTCCGGCATATACTCGGGAGACATAGAATAGATGAACATGGTGAACTGACATTTACACTTGGACCTGAGCAATTGCTCACAATCACAATTGTATAGACCAGGAATATGGATACTTTGAAATGAATGTCTTACGTACGTCTCATATAAGAGGGAACTTGCCATATCTTACAATTTGGACCCTGCAACCTTACAGCAGTCCTGAGGAACCTCAAGATCTCTCTAAGGCGAATGTGTTATGTTATATACCTACAAAATTGTATTCCACACATCTCTGAGAAAAGAAAATCCACATCTGTTCATTAGGTATCAGTGGCACACCTAACATACTGAACAACAATAAATTCATGGAGCTCTTTTTACGTTCATGACAGACCCTCACTCCCCACCACCTTACGTGCCTGTGTTTCTGTGCATTTTTGAAGTGTCTGAGAAAAGGTTCATCAATAAATAAATGGCAAAAATTTGGAGACAAATAGTTGACGACGCACCTTTTCATGTATGGAGCATATTTTTCTGTCCATGCCTTGCCCGAGTTCCAATGTAAGATATAAATATTTTCCAGCTGGTTTTATCAGGAGCTTCAGACCCTGTACCGCACAATTACTGTGACAGAAGCTTTTACCTGAATCATGAGTCCTTTTAGATTGTGCGTGGCTTATTTCTGCATAATTCAAATCAGGATAGCAATGGTCTCTAGTTATTCTAGCTGTGTTCTCCTCAAATTCCTCATGCCATATCTCACCTTAAATCTTATCTTCATCTACGTCCTCTTCCATTAATATAACGTTGTCCTCAGGTATATCTCCTTGTATAGACCCTCTATATGCTCCTTCCACATTTGAGCTTCCCTTCTTTGCTTAGAACTGGTTTTCCGTTTCAACTCTTGATGTTCAAGCAGGTGGTTCTCTTTTCTGGAAAAGTCCCTTCAATTTTCCTTTAGGCTGTACCTATCTTTCCCCTACTGATATATGGTTCTAAATCCTTAAATTTGTCCTCTAGCCATTTCTGCTTAGCCATTTTGCACTTCCTGTCAATCTCAATTTTTAGACGTTTGTATTCGCTTTCGCCTGAATATGCAGATATGGAGTAGCTGATTACATACCTGACAATGAAGACTGGAAGACGGTCTCCTGCAAATCATAGGGAAACTTCGAATATACAAACGGTTCACATAATTGTTGCATAATGTTCCCTGTAGTGAAAAAAGTGTTTTGGACCTCGAGAACAGATGATGAGAGACGGTCTTTCAAATAAAAAGACTGGACATATTGGCAGAATTCATAGGAGAAGGTTGGAGTGTAACAGGCGCACATGTGACCTGTTATTCCAACAGGGTTCAGCATTTGCTTGTCATAACTTGCTAACATGTGACAGCAGAGCTGCGCCCACGTTGTGTTGATCGGCTGTTGACATCAGCACTTGATGAGAATGAAATCACACTTTGCCCTGAAAAATTGAATATACTGGTTATGGGTGAATTGTGACAATGAAATTGTAATCCATATCTTGTAGATATATTATTAAAATGCGACTATTCTTGATAAGTTGTAAATTTATTATGACACTCAATTTACAAGCTCTATTTCGTATATGAATTATGGCAATGTAATAATAGTCCACAATATGTTGTGAACTACTTGGTTAAAATTCCATGATAGATCGACTTTTACATCTCCTTTATGTATTGTCTATTTGATTCTTTCGTTTCCTTCGCGTCTATAACATATTATATAAAAATATTTAATTGCTTTAATTGTTTAAGCCAGATTCCAAGGAGATCGTGCTCTTGTTGCTGATTCCATTGTAATCAGTATGCAAGAATCCCTACAGTTCAGTTTACTTTCTGATCCATTGTAAAGCTGGCATCAGTGTCGGTGCTTAGTAATAAAAGAAGCATCATCATGAAACACTTAAGTCAGCCCGTGTGAAATCACATTACATCGACATAAAAATTCTCTGCCTTGTGGTATTGAATGTCCTGAATATTAAATGACTCAGATAAGTAATTTTACAACACCCATTTCTAGAAGTGAATACCGAAAACACATGAACTCGTAGTTCCCACTTTGGGAAAATGACATGCACACAATGGAAAACAAACTTTGAAAATGCTCTGTAGTGTACATCATATGGTCAAATAGCAGGAACATGTGATTTGTGATAAATGGTAAAACTTTTACGTTTTCGTAAATCTCCAATTCAGCAAGTTGATCAGCCAGACTGTATAATGCCAACTGGCGTTGCTGGCTGCGCATATCTGTTCGTAAACTATACTGTTTCCTTTTGGTTCCTTAGTGGATGATAGTCTTACCCTTAAATAATCGTTTGCTGAATGTATGCAAATGGTTTGACCAAATAATAATCACATATTAAAAATGTACGAATTTCATTTTATTCTGTTTGTGACGATACTCCAACAGCTCCCCAGTGGAAAGGACACCAAACAGCATGTGCTGGGACCAATTATTATAATATATATTCTCCAGTTTAACAGCTTCTGTTACTCTAGATATTCTTAAATACTAGTTATAATTGCTCTTATGAAATATAATTATTCTTTTATGCTTAAAACAGTTCCCCATGGTATGTGGTGCATGTATAAAATGACACTCATGTTTCTGTGTGGTGCATGCATGCAATGGCCAAGAGCTGAGGCTCACAATGGCACATGAATACAATACCAAAGAGTAGAGATTTCCGATAGAAACGAATGACGCATGCGAATAATGTGTTTGCCTTACATGCGGAGTCTCAAGGACGCTTTCTGCTGTAAGTTACCTAAAATATTTAAATCTTATCATTATCTCTGAGAGATTTTGATTGAATCATAAATGCTCAAATGAAGGACAAAATCTCTCGACATTCTCTCTGAAGAACTTATTAAAAAACAGATTAAAATACCTACTTACAGTTTCAAGCAACACTTGAGCAACGGTACAGAATGAGAACATATGTTACCATTCAACATTCCAATGCAAAAATGATTTAACAACAAATAATATGTGAACCAACATCAGTCAACATGGAATTGAAAAACAGAAATATTAATAGAACAATCACATAATTTTAATATGTATGCTACAGACACTTAAAATAACTTTCCATACCATGTTAAATAAGTTACTACCAAATGGAAACTGTCTTTCTGTACCATGTTAAATAAGTTACTACCAAGCGGAAACTGTCTTTAAAAATATTTGACATTTACAAAAATTTGCAATGAACGAGTTTATAATTTTTTGTATATTGCCCATGCCTGTAAGAATTCCCCAAAACCAAAAGTTAAGGCATGTTTGTGCCAGTTTCGAAATTAGTTATTTCTCTGCCTCTGCAAATGTAGTATATGTAAACTTACCAGCAATGTAGCACATTTGATACCCCTCTGTACTCTCTGCTTTCCACTTCCCTATTTACACCACCGGCATGAGACACTTACTGAGCATTCAGGTTCCAACAGGTGCGTCACTGTCTCCAAACTAGCCTCCACTACAGTGCCACTCCAAGTACCTCCCTGTGTCTCTACCAGCAAAATTTTACAACATAACAGAAAATCAACGCAGTATGTTTCAGACTGTGGCCGATTCATCCATTACCAGTCATTCACCTATTCAGACTGCTAAATCCGATGGGACTGATGGACGACAACGAAAAATTTCAAAGAAGGGCATCTCGTTTGGTATATTCACGAGATATGCGGGAAAGAACCATAAAGATGACAGATAAGTAGGCATCACAATCATTAAAACAAATATATTTTCCGTTGCTGCCAGATGTTCTCATGAAATATCAATCACCAACTTTCTCCTCCAATTGTGAATTGCGTATTTTGTTGGCACCCACCTACATAGGGAGAAATGATAATCATAATAGAATATGAGAGATATTTAAGTGCTCATTATTCCCGCGTGCATTCGAGAGTGGAAGGGAAGAGAAATAGCTGAAAGATCATTTTATAAGCCCTCAATCACTAACTTAAATGTGAAATGCAAAGTAATCATGTAGATGCGGATGTAGTTAAGTAGTCTAAGATATTGAAATAAAACTCTTATACACTGACATTTTACTGTGGAAGAATTCACCTAGGGAAAAAGAGTGAAGCAAATAAATTCACAACTATGATCTTTGGACAAGGAATCAGCTCTTAGCCTAACATGAAAAATGCATGGTAATTCTCAGCTGTGATATCACAACAGTTCTCTCAGCGTCAGTAAAACCAATTCCAAGCCCTGTGTCTCACACAAACACATTCATTCATCTTCCCCAACTATATTTCTGATGTAACTAAAATGGCTCGGGTTACTCTCCTATTATATGTGTAAGAACTACATGGAAAATAAACTCTAAGCAATGGAATAATTTTAACTGTGTACACGACAAACTCTCACAAAATGTTCAAACAGCAGTCACCATACTTAAAAAATCTATTAACTTTCAAAATGTAATTCAACAAAACATGTCTCCTTCTCATCTGGCTTTCAATCAGTGTAGTGTGACAAGTATACAATTTGTATATAGTACCCAAAAATGACTTAATGAAATCAAAAATGCTCAAAATAAATCGTCACTTTATCACCCTCCATGATGCCTTTGCAGCATGATAAATACACAACACATAACTGAATACTGAATTTATTATATAAGCATTGATTAACTAACTACCATTCCAAGGGACTGACAGAATTTTTCCCCTCAAAAATTATAATTAAACTTTCAAAACGCTGTAGAAATGACACCACTATCAGAATGACGTCGCATTGCAATGGAATATAATTGGAGAAAGGAGAAGTGGTAGAAGGACAAAAATAGTGTGAAAAATGATCAATAGCTGGTGCTGTATGTGTCAGAATACGTAAATGAAGCTAGCCCGAGTGGCCGAGAGGTTCTAGGGGCTACAGTCTGGAACCACGCGACCGCTAAGGTCGCAGGTTCGAATCCTGCCTCGGGCATGGATGTGTGTGATATCCTTAGGTTAGATAGGTTTAAGTAGTTCTAAGTCCTAGGGGACTGATGACCCCAGACGTTAAGTACCACAGTGCTCAGAGCCATTAGAACCATTTTTGAACGTAAATGAAAACACCTGTCATGTGCTCAACCTACTGAAGTTGGTATAAACACGCCGGGTACATGGCTTTTCCACTTTCGCATCTGCTACGTTCCCCATGACTGTCTCAAACTGTCTCAATGCAAGATCGCTCTCTGCTTGTGATGCTGTATTACAAGAATGATGACTGTGCCCACGTCACTCTGCAGAAGTTCCGGACACTGGACGGTTTGAAAAAAGGCGTTGGTCTGATAACTCCCGTGGATCTAGAGAAAATGATTCGGAAATATGGAAAGACGGGTTCCTTTGGTGTGCAACCCGGTAGGAAACGAATTGATCGACGTCAATGGAAGCAGCGGCCACAGCAATGCAGGAGGAGACGAGTAGTCGTGTGCAAACGTGTAGTGCATCGAGAGTTGCCTCAATATCTGACATACACGTGAGCATGGCACATGAAATCCTATGAATCATCCTTCTTTGCTATCCGTTCAAAATTATCTATGTGCACGAGTTTCTTCCTGTTGACCTGCCAGAAGGAGAGACCCTTTAGAATTTCTTGCTCGCATGGAAGTGGACAATGATTTTTGCAACAGAAGAAGCCCACTTCCATCTGAGAGGATATTTCAATACACAGAATTGTCGAATATGGGCAATGGAAAATCCACACGGATATCAACTAGTACCACATCATCCTGAAAAGGTCAGTGTGGTGACGGTCTAGGGCATCATTTATCATAGGCCCATATTTTTTCGAAGAGGTAGGTGCTTCCGGTCCTGCTACCTGTACTGTCACTGGCAAGCGCTACGAGTGTCTTTTGCGCAACCACGTCATTATAGCTCTCCGACAGCGTGGATGTGTAGACGGGATCATAATTTATGCGAGATGGCGCATCTCTGCACCTTCCAAATCCAGTAAAGCAGCTGCTGAAGCACCATTTTGGAAATTCTAGAATTATCCCTACAGCCTTGCCATCCCTATCACCTGATCTTAATCCGTGTGACTTCTCGATGTGGGGCTACCTGAAAAATGTTGTGTTCAGAGTTCCGATTGGAAATTTAGCTGCACTGAAGGCACGCACTGCGCAACACATTCTGAAAGTGACCCTGGAAACACTTCGATCAATTGTGGAACATGTTGTTTCTCGATTTCAACTTGTTGCAGAAAACGGAGGATAGCATATTGAACATGATTTGCGCCAGTCACACGGAAATTAATAATCTGATTTGATTTTGATTGATGCTTTTGATGCTGTTTTTGGCCTCAGGAAAGTTAGAAACCGATGTGATTGATGCTTTGTATACTGTTTTTGGCGTCAATACAATTAAAAACCCATGTGAGTGGTGCTTTTTATCCGGTTTTTGGTTTCAGTACTATAAAAAAGTGATTTTTCTCATCTGCTGTGATATGTCCTTGCAGTAGTGGATGGGCTTACGTAACTAACAGTATCATACCTGTACACCCATACACTTTCTGTAGTACAGTTTCTTTAACACCAAACGTACACCTTAGGCACTGTTGTGTGATTAATTTGTCATTTCTTATGATGCTTACAGCGCCATCCATTGCCACATTTTGTAACTATTTATTTTTATTATGCCATACGTTTTCCTCCGTTGCAATTTGACGTCATTCTGACCAGTGGTGTTATTTCTACAGCGGTTTGAAAGTGTAACGTCAATTATAATCACCCTGTATATGTTAGTTTATAAAACAAATTTATACTTGGAAATTAGTGGTAAAATCTTATGGGACAAAACTGCTGAAGTCATCGGTCCCTAAGCTTACACACTACTTAATCCAACTTAAATTAACTTACGCTACGGACAACACACACGTCCATGCCCGAGGAAGGACTCGAACCCCCGACAGGGGTAGCCGCGCGAACCTTGCAAGACGCCTCACACCGCGCGGCTACCCCGCGCTACAACTTTATTTCATTTACTTCTCTTAGCTGTACTATTTTGTCTGTAAACCAAACACTACGCATTTCGATGTATAAATGAGACTACCTCCAAAGCCCTATAACGTGATTCGAAATATAACTTATGTATTCTCGTTGTGCTCAGTAACTTCCCCTGTTTTTCACCAATAGCAGATCCCCAACATTTCTGTTTGTCATTTTCTTTCCACCACATCTTTTCTTTTTTTGCAATGCTGTTCTCCCCACATTCCGTCTTCATCTCTTTCTATGGGTTGAAGAAAACATGTTCTAAGATAATATTTGGTGTTGATGTGGCAATCTCAACCATTCATGGTGAAAACGAAGTTGAGCTATGCCTCACACAGTTCATTAAAGTTTCAAAATCTTCTAGATATTGCACATAAGAATAATTTTTGCTTCTGTAATGTGTCTGGTAGACCTCTTCCAATCCTGTCATGTGTCTTCCTAAAGTGTGGCTTGATGGATGATATACAAAGATTCCCATATGCTTTATCCCACCAGTGTCCATAAACTTTACCATTCACTACTAGTGCACTGGGATCAAATGTCGCTTAAGGAAGTTTTTGGTACACCTATCGAGGGAAGATAATCATATGTGAACTTGGAGATCAGACTTACTGGAGGCTCGTTTGATTATGTGCAAACTGATACATTTAGTAAATACATCCAGTACTACAAAGACGTATTTCAACCCACCCCTTCCAGTTGTCTGTGTCCGAAAAGATCAGTGGGTACCTGATCTTTGAGACTTCTCCAGTATTATCCATTGCATGACTGTGTGCTCACCTGATCTTAACTGTCTAGCGGACGTTATAACTCTCAAAATATTTTCGTAATCATTCAACCATAATTTTCTTTTGTTGCTTTAGTGCATTACTGAGGTCCTTACGGTAGATGCTGAGTCAAATGACTGACATCATCTTCAGTAAAAAATAACTTCCTTTCATCACTGATTTTGCTTCAACTTCTGAACCCAGTTAACCTTTTTTTTATTTTACAGTAATTACACAAATTTTCCTCTCCTCTAATTCCGAGCACCTCTTTATTTGTTGTAGCTTACGTTATTGAATCAGTGATCTTCCCATGTCTAAACATGCCACTAACATTTTTCTCATCAGCAGACCCATTATGTACAACATTTTCTGTTCTTTATCTCCTTCCTCTTCCTCTCGCAAAATACCCGCCCCCCATTGAAAATCTTGACAAGGCATTAACCATGCCATTCTCAGTTCCCTAATGTACCGGATGCCTTAGTTAAATTGCTGATGGAACAAGGCTCACTTCATTAGTCTGCTGTTCAACAATTTACTTTCACTGTAATAGATGAGTCCCGTATGGTCAGTGAAAACAATCACATCAGGAGCCAGCAGGGAATTTCTACAATTGGTGAATGCAACTGCTAAAAGTCCCTTCCCATAGAGTCAGCGTAGTTTCCGCAAATTGGTGCGCAATATCAAACTACAATTTTTAGGAGATATTAAATCATTGGCCATCTTCTTTGACAGGTTCCTGAATGTTGTTTGTTCCTTACTTAAAACTGCCAGCTACCGCCGTCGTACGTCTTTGACTTCTACTTCGTGTCGAAGCAATTACAATATGTGTTGAAAACCTTAAAGAGTATGACAGTTACGTAGCAGATTGTGTACAGAACTACCGGTAGTTTAGCACCAACATTTCATCGTTTCTAATCTGCAACCAGTTGCTACTTCTCTACCTGAGTGTTCTTTGACTGTTTCACAGGCACTGTTCATTATTGGTTCCCTCTATACAGGGTGTTACAAAAAGGTACGGCCAAACTTTCAGGAAACATTCCTCACAGACAAAGAAAGAAAGTATGTTACATATGCTGCAAAAGATGTCAGTCTCCATTATGATATGTTTCGTACAGATGATCGGAGTGGAGATGGCCTGCATTATCGTTGAAATAGGAATGTAAAACTTTTAAACAAACTGGCTCATTTCTTTCGTTTTATGTCACTGTAAAAAGTGACGTCTTATTTTGGAAACTGTCCAGGGCTGGATTGTATTTGAAAACTTCGTTTTTTTTTCTCGGGATGATAATTTTCAGATCAGGGAATTTGGAAAAGTGAGTAGCAGAGGTTTAGGGGTTCTCTAAGATGTTCATAGTGAAGCACAGGCACCCACAGTTGAGG
Organism: Schistocerca cancellata; assembly: GCF_023864275.1. Classification (NCBI taxonomy): domain Eukaryota; kingdom Metazoa; phylum Arthropoda; class Insecta; order Orthoptera; family Acrididae; genus Schistocerca; species Schistocerca cancellata. Next base: position 382,955,437 of record NC_064631.1, read on the forward strand.
TGCAGACAGTGACAAGGACGTGGGACAGGGCGTGCACTCGAGTGCCCGGCGGGCAGACTGCGGCGCCGGCCGGCCTGCTGCAGAGCGGCGCCAGCGGTGCCAGGGCGTGCGGCCGCCGGTTCAGCTGGCGGTCGCAGAACGAGTTCTCTCCGAGGTTGCCTGCTCTCGCCTCCAGGGAGCATGCACTGCTCTGATTGGCTCGCACTGGCTCGACACGTCCTTCGTCAATGGTGTACAACTTTCCTGATGCTAATACGTGCTGGCGCCCTCCACGCTCGCAGCGGGCACTTGTAAATGAAGCTGGGCACCCCGGCAGTGGCAACCTTGCAGAAACGTGAGGTGCTCACGAGACCCGCTCGCCTGATTGGTCGGGCACTGGAGCGCGCGGCTCACGTTTTCCTCGTGTCTGCAGCGTAGTGACCTTCAGAGGAGGGACGCGGAGCGACACCTTCACATACTCCGCGACCGAGAAAGAAGTCAGGAGCGACTCAAGGTCGGCAACTTGCAGACCTGTGGCCGGACTTACCTACACGAGAATTGCTGTTTCAAGATACGACAAACCTCCAGGACTGTCTTATACCGATAAGCTGTAACACTCGTGATATCGAATAGAAATATTTTATTGCCTCCTTCGGAATCGTTTTCTGTGCATTGTGAAAGATAATGATACATTAGGGTATTGTGGTCACGTATTCTACATAATGTTCTCGCAGTTGTAAAGACTGATCTTTATATCCTTACTACAAAAGGGGATCCATGGTCCTCCGCGATCTGAAGGTGGGAAAATGTCGTTATATCTCACGTTTTCTCTCTCCGATTCATTATTGTTTAGCTTCCGAATGTTCTGCCAAGTTGTTTTTATTTTATGAACAATATTACGACAATCGACCCAGACGTCTTGTTTAGGTGCTGGAACTTTTGCTGTTATCTCTACTCCCTGCTTGCTCTCCAAACTGCTCGCTCTGATATTCCGTGAAACGAAAATTTTCACAGCGTTTCCAAGCTCTGGTCGTGAAGATGGACTGCGAGATGTTATCATTTAAGTGCTGACCCATAGTCTAGTTTAAATTGAAACCTTGGTCCCTGTTTATTAATTTTTCCTATATTTCTATTTCGACAGGCTCATTAATTACACTTCCCCAGAAACTTGCAGTTTTGACCACGATAATGTTTCCTTTGTATTTCTTTCATGATTATATTTAAACCACTGTTCAGCAACAGCAGGTTTGCTTCGTTATTTTAGTCTGATGGGTCCCTAATGCTGCATAAATCTCTCATTGACTCTTCTGATAATCTGCCCTATTTAAGATATACCACATTCGCATGGAATACCATACATACCCATTTTCTGGGACGTAAATTGTCTTTACTTTTTCAAAGGTTAAGGGAATGAAATACACTGGATGCTGTCTTTTGCGGGGAGTCTGCCGGCCGCTGTGACCGAGCGGCTCTACACGCTTCAGTCCGGAACCGCGCGGCTGTTACGGTCGCAGGCTCGAATCCTGCCTCGGTCAAGGATGTGTATGATGTCCTTAGGTTAGTCAGGTTTAAGTAATTTTAAGTTCTAGGGGACTGATGACCTCAGAAGTTAAGTCCCATAGTGCTCAGAGCCATTTTGAGGGGAGTGTACCGATGTTTTCGGAGCATAAGGTAGGTAAGGGACTTTGGACTTCTTTTCCGCAGACTCATTGTCGCCCTCAATCTCTTTCTCAGGCTTTGCTGGACGTAACTTGTAGGTGTCGTAGTTCTTCGGCTAAACTGTTCTTGTCAGAAATTGTTCGACCTCTATCAACTGGAGCCCTTAGCAAAGAATTTCTTAGCGACGGATGCTTATAGCTCGAGGCGTTGCGATAGAGGTCGGCGTGCGTAGCATTCTAGATACACTGTGGCCCTGAGATCCGCCTGTTCCCTTCATAACTAACACTCGGAGGAAAGGTAGCTGGATTTCTTTCAGTTGACCTTCTTAAGGCGATGAAAGTCCAAGTGGATAGTGACAACGTCGTAATCAGCTTGATTATCGTACTACATTCGTAACTGGTGTATATAGAAGCTTACTGACGTGTCGTATGGTAGAGGTTTGTCGATGTCAGTTAACTGTGTCAGAGGATCATACACTCTTAGTAGATACCCTTTTCAACTGACAAGCCTCTGTAGTTCTCGCATCACACCATTACTGCTGTCATTTAAGGAACCACTACTGACTCAGTTATTCATCAAAATGTGATCATTGAGGTAGTGTTCCCTCATGCTTGAAACACGTACTGCATGTTTTTATCACAATCACAAAAACACCTAGTATTTATGAAGCCAGGCAAAATAAAATGTAGTTCAAGGAGTATATCTTCCACCCAATAAGCGAAGTGGAAAGCACAGAACTACAGTAAACTATACTGATGTAAAACTGTTAAATTATTGAAAGAAGTTGTGTTTGTAATTCAGTTAAGGCAGTTACACTAAACTTAAAAACAAACTGTTACTGAAATAAGTTGTCGTGGTAATATAGCGAGGAGAATTTCGATTAAACAGCTGTGTTGCTCTACGGGGAAACATTGACCGCGTTTTCACCGACATTCTGTAATTACATTTTTCTACACTGAGACACAAAGATGGCACTATAACCAGTATTTTCATCTTATGTAGTCATCAATGGATGATCAGTTTACAAAGTAAGAAAAAGGAGGATAGCAACTGGGATAAAGCGAATCTAATTTCTGTACACCTGTACAGGCACTTGAATGTGTTACATAGCAACCTGTCAAAGAACAAAAGTACATACTATTGACATATTACACACTATATGTTCAATTGTTGAAACCGAAAGCCACACCCAACTGTAAAACAGTATTAAGTTGCCATCTTTCAAAGTGCATATGTAAGATGAATAAATCTCAATATTAAACTGATTGCGAAATATTTAGGACAGAAAATTACTGAAAAAGTACGCAACAACTGGTACAGGTAAGCTAGAGGTATGGTAGTATCCTCCATAGACCTCAAGACTTACCGTGTCTTTAGATAGAATGCTGGAGATGTAATGTATTTTCAGGAGAAGGCTAACTTTCCACATTACCGAATCACGGACTGTCAAAAATTGCGAAAGGTCTGAGATTTCTGTTAATATTGTCATGTCATTGTTAGAAAATTAACCAGCAGTTGCCCCAATTCACTTCCCTGTCGGCCACCTGAAGCTATTTCTGTAGATGAAGACCGTATTTAAGTACAGTTGATTAGCCCAGACGCAAAAGCCGTTAAAATATATTTTTTGTCAGTTTTGGTACGGGCAGACTGCGGTATAGATTTTTCAGCGCCTACACAACCGAATGGTGCAAAACCTGATAGAAATCGTGGACAATGTCGGCAGAAAATCGTGTTCAGCAGGAAAAGCCGCTAATTGCTTGTTGTTCAAAAATGTTCAAATGTGTGTGACATCTTATGGGACTTAACTGCTAAGGTCATCAGCCCCTAAGCTTACACACTACTTAACCTAAAGTATCCTAAGGACAATCTCGCAAACCCATGCCCCAGGGAGGACTCAAACCTCCGCCGGGACCAGCCGCACAGTCCACGACTACAGCGCCCCAGACCGCTCGGTTAATCCCGCGCGGCAACTGCTCATTGTCTTCGGATGGAGAGCCAGCTATATGTCCAGTTTGCAAAACCCGCCAACTTCAACAGGTACTGCGGTCGTCATGACATGTCGGGATGCAAGACACACCAACTGACATCAGACGTATCACTTTAGACAAACAAAGCTACCTCTCACTTTGTTAGAATTAGAACGGATTATTTTTTTTTTTATTCAGAGATACGTTTGCTGCGCCGTAGCGAACTGTTACGCAATAATGAAGCTCTCGCTCCCTATGAATTATCGAAGTATACGCCGGTAAGCACAATTCATCTGATCAGCAGGGTGTTTGTTGATGCATTTGAGTGAGTTGTTTAAAGAAAGTGAGTGATTTTATGGACAGTTCGAATGCAAAAATGGTACAAACGAAGTGTGAGTAATTAAGACGGTAGGAATTGTGCAAGGGGTCGAATCCGTAGTGGCTGTTTTCGATGACGAGAACGAGACCGAGGGCGACAGTTCCTCCCAGACAATGGAGGTCAGTGGAGGTGAAACGTTTCCAAAACACAAAGGTCAAAACATGAGAAGTATTATCAAATTAATGTTGTGCAATGAAAACTGTGCTGACACTAATTATTATGATAAAACTTGAAAAATTCGTTGTATGATCTGTACTCTTCTCTACACAATGGCACAATCCGACCAATTTACTGGTCAATTCTTGCTAAATAGACTCGTAGCTATCTGGCAACAAAGTGAGACTCTCTCTCTTCTTGCCGCCGGAGTGACCGAGCGGTTCTAGGCGCTACAGTCTGGAACCGCGTGACCGCTACGGTCGCAGGTTCGAATCTTGCCTCGGACATAGATGTGTGTGATGTCTTAGGTTAGTTAGGTTTCAGTAGTTCTAAGTTCTAGGGGACTGATGACCTCAGAAGTTAAGTCCCATGGTGCTCAGAGCCATTTGAACCATCTCTCTTCTTCCAAGCATTAATCACGACTTACCGAGTCTGCTGTTTTGCTACATCTCCTCCATTTCTCCCTGTCGCTGACATTTTATGATTTTAAGCCAACGACGTGCATGTCTCCCCTGACGTTGTTAGTCCATCTCTTTGCCGGCGTTCCTGGTGGTCTTGTCCCTCCTGGGTTTTAGTGGAGCGCTGTTTTTGCAACTGAGTTGCCTTGTTTAATCTTGACGTGGCCGTACCAGCGGAGACGGACTTCCTTCATATTGTAGGTGATCGGTGCCACACCAAACCTTTGCCGGACGTCTGAACACTGTTGCCAGATTGCTCCCAGTTTCTCTCTCTGGAATCGCCCAATGGGGAGGATTTTAAACATCCTCTTGGGGGGGGGGGGGATGTGCAAGACGTAGTAATGATTCACCAAACGCTTACCAGAAAAGCACCCGAGAGTGGCAGAGCAACTACGTAGCTAAACATGTCACTATCGTTGTTTTTGTTGTTGTTGTTGTGGTCTTCAGCAGTCCAGAGACGGGTTTGATGCAGCTTTCCATGCTACTCTACACAGAAAAGCTGCATGCCCTCGGATAAAATTACCGCTGTATTTCCCCTTGCTTTGAGCCATTCGCAGTACCAGCACAGCAAGGCCGTTTGTGTTAATGTTACAGGGCCAGATACTCAATCATCGAGACTGTTGCCCCTGCAACTACTGAAAAGGCTGCTGCCGCTCTTCAGGAGACACATGTTTGTCTAGATTCTCAACGGATAGCCCTCTGCTGTGGTTGTACCTACAGTATGGCTATCTGTATCGCTGAGGTACGAAAGCCTCCCGACCAAAGGCAACGTCCATGGTCCATAGGAGTTCTCTATCACATCCCCTAAAAGAAGACCCACCCAATTTGCTTTACCGAAACCGAGCGGTGAGGAGACTGAAATATTCCTGATTACAAATCAGCTTTGTTCTCACTTTTACAAATTAAGAAAAACAGGTTTATCGGGTTGCGCCACAAAATTTAAGACCAAGGTGCAGCTACCACTGAGACGAGAGGACGCGCAGAAGAATCAGGATGTATGAAACGAGAAAACAGAGTGTAAAAAATCACATCCCCTTAGAACGTCACTATTCGTGGGGAACCAACATCCAAAGTTCTGCTTAAGTAGGGAATTGAGCATAACGAAGATGTGGACAGTGTATTGGGAAGAAAACCCTGAAAACCACAGGAGCACTTTTGCCAAGATTTGAATATTGGCGTTGGTGTCCCACTTGTTGATACCTGCCCGATATGCTCATCGCTGGAAAATCGTATTGAAGCGGGAAAGCGAAGCGCAGGAAAGGAGTGCCTACCAACCCAAGTCAAAGCCCACTAAACGAGAGCTGACGTCTTCTACACAAAGCTGAAAGAAAACGGCGAAGGGGACATAATATTGTCAGCTACGAATGTCAGGAGAACCAACTATTACAAATGGTGCCACATCAAGCGGCCTATTACTCCCGTCAAATGTACTTTTGCAACTCTAAGTCTGTCAGGGGTCCTTAGTCACCCCAAGAACACCAACACGGTGTTTTCATTCGTTTGGTTGGAGTATGAAGGTGCCAAGGCATCATACCAAACAGCGTCGATGGGTCACCACAGTCTGACTCACCTGAATTTCGACGGAGCGAAAAAACTTCGGTCTTTTTCTGACGGATGTGGGAGTGGGAATACAAACAGTATAATGATCACCACGCTGTGTCACCAGCTGCTTCTCGAAGCTCCCGAAAATCTAGAAGAAATACACCTGTATTTCCCAATAGTGGACCACTCACTTATTGATTTTTGGTGACACTGAAAGACGAATTCGCAAGTTGAATGTCGCTTAATATCCATACGTATTCATCCAGCACATTGAGAAATTTGCAACGGTAGCACGTCTAGGACAGAATGTATGTCATGTTCAAGTCTGAAAAGAATATGCGGAAGCCTCAGCGAAAGTTACTTGTAACTAAATTTCAGCAAAGCAAAACGCCCAGCACCAACCACAGCGGGCGCGCGGTTCCGGTCTGAAGCGCTCGGCCCACTCGGCCACACCGGCCGGATGATTCGTAATTGGATGGATATGTTTACAAAGCCGGCTAACTTCAAGAATCGGGTGGTGGAGCCGCTAAGCCAATATTTCACTTATTGTTTTAACACATAAACATAATCACAGATATCAGAAATTAATACTGAGGAACTAATTATCTTTTACTCATTTCTTAAAAGGAAGTGAAGTCTTTAATAGTTTGGGTTGGACGAGTTTTTCGCGAATGTCTCAGTTTCGCTTACCATGCGATTAGCGGCTTTTGCATCTGGGCTACGCATCTGTGGTACTCTGTTTCTATCTCAAGAAAGAACTTCAGCAACCTGAACTCTGCATGCACGGATCTTCCTCCCGTGGTGGGACATTGGAGATTGGGCATATAGTACGAGAGGACTCACTGTCCTCCCCTTATTTCCTCTCACAATAATTGGATGAAAAAAACTATATGGTATAAGAGTTTATTAGAATAAACTTCACAGCACGCAAAGCCAACGCGACAACTGCAGCTTAGATGGGAGATATACACACTCGTCCTCTATATGGTCTCAGAGCTACCTGCACGACCGTTAGAACGGTGATAGTCTTAACTGCATGCACAAAGGATCTGGGAGATCCACTTCAGCACAAAGGCTGCAAGGTCTCCCGACAGGTAGCAGACTATACTGGACAGTCTAACCATGTCTAGTTTGGAAGCTGCCACTAGATCGCACTTGGAGTGAGATTTCTCACTTTACAAATAAGCATAATTTTAACAAGCAACAAATCCAGAACAGAGAAAGCAATAAAAATATAACTAGACAAAATATCAATGCACATGAAATAAGAATACATTAACATTTGGGGTGCCCACACCACCAAAACACCACTGTCATATTGCGCGTGAAACGTGATGGGTACTAACACGTGGGACACAAAACGATAACGCATTGAAATCATATTGCAAAAATACGTGAAAATCAGTACTAACAGTTCCCAGGAAAACATTCACAGCCACTCAAGCTGATCTTATGAACAAATAGGTTGTTCCAGGTATCTGCAATTTGGCAGTGGTCCTGTATCATATACCACTAAACAGATCTAATTAACTGCTTCGGTAGGGGACACAATTTTGCTATAGGCCTCTTAATCTGCCCATTAGCAGTTCTCACCATCACCACATGCACACACTTATCAGCACCAGGAAACAGCTGGTCAGTGCCACACAGCCTCCATACCAAGGGAGGCATGTTATCCTCCTTGACCAGCACATGTTGGCATCTGTGAAACCTGTTGGCAGGAACCTCAAGGACAGAGCGTTCAGAATGAGCAAAAAGGGGCAGTCTAATTAGGAAATGACCAGGAGTGAGAGCATGTTTCTATGTAAAATAACACAGTAGTCAGTTCTTCGAACTTCAGTACTGCATTGCTGATGATGCGTATGAGATGCGACTACATACATTTCATTCCTGCCGGCCAGAGTCCACCAGAATAGGGGGTACAAGGTGGAGTGAACCTCCAACTGATTATCTCTGAGATCGAAAAATTCATCACCAAACATTAGAAAAAAAACGGTTAAGTTCATTGTTTGCACCTACAAATGTGAGTATTGGGACAAGGCAGTTCTGGCACAAATTAACATAATCCAAGATGGCGGCATTGATGTCATCCAAACTGGAGACGATGACGTCAATCAAAGTGACGGATTTGGCGGGAAGTTTGAATTATAGCGGGAAAGAGCCACGCCCCCCTCCCCCAGAAAATAGGCGCGATGTTCAAATTCCAACATGATAATGCGTGACACCCCAGTTATCTCTACTAAGCAAGGAAAATTGCGGGAAAAAGACTAGTCTTAATTATTTTACCAATTTCAAGCATGTGTGTTCTCCACTGGGTCCAGACACCAACTGGCTTAGTAAATTTCATCACAGCCACAGGATGCCACCATGACACCAAATGATGACTCAAGCACAGTTATCCATTACGACGGCAAACAGTGTGTTCTCCACGAGGTCTAGTACTCAGTACCACCAGCAGAGGACGCTGTCGTCCGTTTCCTGACGTAAACAAAAAAAGGTTAGGGAAAATGGTGACAAAACGACTCAGCCTGCTCTGTGCTGCTGGGAGGGTAAGGACTGACTGCACTCCATTTATTTTGAATCAACTTATTTAACGAAAGAGTATATCTATCACTCTGATAAAAAAGTTCCACCCTGATGTGCCTGGAGCCATGTTGCGCAGCCCACATACAGGCAACCAACGCGTAATTTCATTACACAATAGCAAACTGCTCCTAAATAATTCTTCACACTGATGTGTAGACACACTCAGTACTCATAAACTCTGCAAATAGCGGATAGTACAGCCTACAGAGCCGCTCACGGAATAATGCAATCAATGCATGCAAGCACAGTCCACCGCCCCTGTCTAGTAGAGTACACAGGAGGTAGTGATAAGTGACGCATCAGTCAGATATGAAACCACCCACAGGCCCTTGCTCGACCTCCGCAAGCATGAGGTGGTGGCACCGCCATTCATACATAAAACCTGAGAAGTTTTCTGCGAAGTGAGGCAGTCGCGGCTCAGGTGCCACGCGCTCTGTCACCGTCCCTGAGCCGGCGTTGTCGAACACCGGTGAAAGTTGCATGCCTCTGTACAGTCACTGTTATACTGTCATAGCATTCCAAAGTGCGTTCACGCCAGTCTCACATTCCAGACATCTGCAGGCGTTACTTGTCTCTATCACTGAAGGCAGAATAGCACAGAGCGTGTTGACACATGTGTTCAGCTGCACTTACCTGCCCCAGCTTCAGTGACACATCACCATCTAAAACATTCTCAGTGTTATTCTTAAGCCATGTGGCTTTGTGAAAGAAAAATATCAGCCAAGTCCAGCTCTCCCTAATTGTATAATGCCCCAGAAATAGTAAACACTCGCTTTATTGTTGTCTTAGCTTGTATGCGCCAAAACTCCTGCCCTAACAGAAACTGTTTACCAAAATATCGCCGAATCCAGTCTTCCTGCCAGACATAACATGATAGAGTTCCTGCTCTCAACTTAGCAAATGTTCACACTGCTCCTATATACCACCACAATCAATGGAGCATTTTCTTTCTGGGGCTTTCTGTCGTTATTTTCTAAAGATTCCTAAATTACTCCGACAATTCCCTCAATCCATCCACCCTCAACCTGTTCTGTCTTTCTACAGACTCTACACTCAGTGGTAATAAACTATTTTACACTAATCACCATTTTGTACTAACAACTAAACATCGAAAAGTTGTCTACAGGTCATCAAATACATACGATACTAGCAAGAATATGGGAGCGTTAAACCAATCTCCAACCAGGGAATATATCAACGAGTACTGTCTCGATCTAGTGCGCTGTCCCCGCCCCACTGATGAAGTTTTATTATTTGCGTAGTTCGGCTCTGTCTTAATGTTGACTAAATTCGTCAAGTGAAAGCTGGGCAGCGCAGATGATGAAGAAAATGTCGCCTCTGGCGATCATTCACCAGTAATGACGCTGTCTGACTTCTTCTCGTAATAACTCTTATTCAGGACTCATTCTTTACAATAGGTACAGCGATTTATTTCTGATACCTATGTACAGTCGGCTCTTTAGGTACCGCCTACTGCGTTAACGGCCGTTAAATTGCTTCTTCCTACTTTCGCTGTTATACACAAAGTTCCTCAACATACATTCTTAGTTTTTTTCCTCCGAAATCCAACAACCGCCTCGGAGTATCCCACCGCCCCCACTCTGGACCTCCACCGAGCGACGTCATCAGCTTCACTGTGTTTGCTCCATGGCGGCCCGCTACTTGCCACGTCAACGAAAATCAGCGCCGGTTGCTCTCCCGGTGTTTGAATTATCTGCACATATAAAAACCAAATACTTCCGTAGTATTTATTCACATAACTAACAAATCCTAACCCGCAACTCAATTTTATCATTTAATTATAATTTGTGCTAGGTCAGGGGCGATAGATGGCGCATGCAACAGACCACTTGTCGCCTGTTACACCACACTAGTAATCATGCAATTCATATCCTCCGCCATACCATATCATCCTCTTTACATCAGCGAACGGAAGTCACTCTCTCAGAACTGATGTTCCCCCCCCCCTCCCCCTCCCCTCCTCTTTCCCTGCCACCCTCCAGCACAAACGCGTTACTGTTTCCGCTTTCTTGCTCGCAATTCTACAGACATCTCCAGACTCGTAGATTAAAAGAACAACCATATTTTCGCCTTAATATTATACAATTTTTGTGTGTACTTCTCAATATCGAGCACACAGCAGTAGCCTTCCGATCTCTAACGCATGATAGTGCACAAGATATAGACTGTAAATTATTTCTCCACAAACACCGAACTTAAGCGAGGTGCAGCGTGCTGTAAACCATTGACTAAGTAGAAACAAATAGAGTAATCTGATATCTGCACTCTCGAATACCGAAGTCGGTGACGTAACAGTTTCCAGATGATCAATATTGTTTACAAACCAACTAGGGTCTTACACCCATCTAGAAAACAGGCAAACGTGTGTCAAACACACGACAATCGATATTCCCTCAACTAAATAAAGGCACCAAATGTGCAGGAGCAGTTGACCGAACAATTTACATGGGAGGGAATAACTCTCCACCGCAAACGCACCATCTTCTCAGAGCTACACTTGATCACGAAAGCGGCCCAGCACATACTAAGTATTAGTTCACTATTAGGTCGTCTATGATACATTCCTACACTCCAGCAGGCCTCAATACCACCACAGACTTTGCGTATACGAACACAATCTAGAAAACCCCTCACATACATCTTTTATCATTATACTTACAATTAAATGTTACGATCGTTGTCTCAATTGAACGGCATTGGACAAGCGAAGTATCATAAATACACCCTGCTGTCGGCAGTGGCTCTGGAAATAGAAATGTCATTACCATTCTTATTACTTGACATATTCTTCCCTTTTCTATCACAGTACTCCAAGTCAAATCCATACCCTCCTTACTACTGGACATAGTCATTTACTTCGCAAAAACACATACTATATAAGCCTGATGATCGAATATGAGCCTATCACCCATCTCCTACTACTCCCACTACTACTACTACTACTACTAAGTATAATAATTCGTCAATAGCTCAGCGTCTACGACACCAAATAATATTGAGATAAATTCAGAGATCGGTTGACATGTCTAATAAGTTTTTCTTGCGAGTGGTACCACTATGTCTTAGAAAGATGGACTTATTCGGACAGACGTTAAAAAAAACACATCGCGAGAACTACTGTATGTTACTGGCAGAAGCTGTCTCGGTTCTATAGGTGTGCACTAGTATCCATGTTCAAAGTTACATACTTGCTTTCTAAATCTAGGAACGACATTACCTCTGAATGAGGTGGTTTTTTGTCCAGACAAATACCGTGACGGTGATCATAGGAATGTGTATTATCAGACCAACACGTAGCCCACGAGGGAATCTCGTGATAAAATCGGTGAATTTTGAAAGTCGTTCGGCCAAGGAACTCGGTATGTGACAGGTATTTGCAACTCCCTCACGCCACTAGGTTTTTGTCCAGTATGTGTTACGTATTCTCTCTCGATCAAGTCAGAGGTTCCGTTATATATCCACTGAGTTAAAGGCGATGACTGATTGAGAAGGATCACAAACAGCAGTAAATCTTATGCGTATTGAGGTCGTAAAAAATGTAGACCAGCTTTTCACACGCTATCCGCTAGAAATGCTGTCTATGATTAGGAATCAGGTCCTCCCATTCAGCCACATACCTGCGCTGGATCACAGCCACAAGTGAATCATATTTCTGGCGCTCTCGTATCTCGAAACGAGTCATCTTTCTCGAACCTAGCTGCTACAGTAAAAATCCATCATGGTCTAAGTCAGTCCCTACACATCTTGCAACTGCTTCAATTTCTACTGCTTTGGGCATGTGATCATTCCATTTTAAGTCAGAACTGAGCAGAAGTCGGACAAAGCTATATCCATCACCTTCTACAACTCATCTAGAAACAGGGAAAACTGAGTTACTGCGACAGGACCGTGCTTTGACCATTCGGCGAAAATGAGCGCATTGCGGTGCGTTCCCAAACTACATACAAGTACTACTGATCCACGTCTATTCAAATCTATCAGCCCAACATTATTCTCTATCCCCCAACAGAAAAAAATTAACAGTTACGGAAGCTCAAATAACTTCATCCGGTTCAGAACTCACATAGACGCCATTACTCGCGCGATTACTCAAAGGTGCGTTGGGGGTTCAGCGCGAAGAGAGAGAGAGAGAGACAGATAGAGAGAGAGAGAGAGAGAGATAGGGAGAGATTTCGCAATGCTTCCCAGAATAGCACAGCGTGCAGCCGTCCAAGCATTCCTAACGGCATACTTCGTCCCTCTCTGATTTTACCTATCAAACTGCTGCTGCTACTGCTCCTGTGTGGAACGAACCCATTAAATAGACACGTAATGGTACACTACAGAGGATAGTTTAGAGGTTCATCACCCCTACTCTAGGAGAATTATCGTATCCCAAGTACTATACTCTGAATCGCAAGAAACGCCCCCTGTGGTTCTGTTTGGTTGCTTGAAACACTGTTTTCTAAAACGGTTTGTACACTGCCAAACATTTCGTTTTCCTGCCACGACTTTGAGGCCGGCGCCAGGTTCTAAACTGACATTAAGAAGTTCTGATCCACGGGCTTTCGCAGGAAACTAGACGTTGCACGGAGTAAATAATGTTCTTAGGGCTGGTACCATATCATACCAAACATCGGATGATTTTAAATAAAAGACAGCTACAACATAAGGAAACCGGAAGAGTTTGCTCGCGTTGTGTAGAGTCTCCAAATTACAGTCCGAAGGTGATTGACGATCTCTACATTTAGATTTATCTCTCACACTGACGGAATAGCTGATAACTCTACGTTCCGTTTCGACTCATTCATCATGTTGCATTCATGTATGCGATCACTGTTTCGGTGCTACTGCCTCAGACGGTATAACTTAGAAGCCAAAACTCTCCCTCCAACCCAAACAAGCATTGTCACTCAATCATTATTTCATAACCGACAGCATGTAAGCGGACGGATGGGATGGAAAAGACACCACCGATATACTCTAATAATAAGCACCATAGTTGACAGGGTGAACAATTTTAACAGTTTTACACTAATTTCAACACCGACCAATGATTTTACAGCATGGCCCCCAATTTCAGTATCACAGCTAAACCACACTTTTTACATCACTTTCCGAGTATGATTACGAATATGGATAGATTACTGTGCAGTATATCCATTCATTGTTAATTCTCGAACACATACATGATCAAAGTACATCAGACAACGCTCTACATATTTGTAACACCTCGAGCATAGTACTTAATTTCCGATCTATCTCTGTGGTGATGGTAGTCACAGAGCATCCATCTTAAAGTAAAATTAGACACTGAAAGACCCCCCCCCCCCCCATAACATTGTCGTTGACCACCCGCCCTGGAGCACAGTTACCGATTTAATCTTCAACCGACCAAACTTTGATCGCTAGATTCGACTTGTGGTGAATGAATGAAGCTTGCCGAGTCCTCACCCATCCAAATGCACAACATTTGTCGAAATGCGACCATGTCGAGGAGGTTAGCACTCCTTATCGATGTATATTGACATATTTGAAAGTGTCGTCATGTAATAGCAGACAGTTAAGAAGAACAAGAAATGCATAATTTTTATGTACGTGGGAGCTCCAGATGAATGGAATTCGACACATTTTTACCTGAATCAACCAAGCTATTCATTTTAAAGTATTATCCCAGAGTCTAGGATCATTACCTGGAGGGTATAGGTAAGACAGAACATAAACTTACGCAATCCTAAGGCTACAGCGTTCTGCACTTAAAATGAGCTATAATGTTAGATCGCTTGTGTTTACGACTTATCGCTCATATGGAATGTAGACCTGTTAATATTCCAATGTAAGAAATATGTTTCAAGCACATGACATACATCCTTCTTCCAAGTTTCTCTACGATAAACTATGTTATCGAACCGTAAAATGAAATAATTACTCTTTAAAAACATTGGCTCTATGTGATACGAGCACAATACTGGTTTCCAGAGATATGTAGTGTCCACTGTTCACTTCCGATCACTGTTCAGAAACTATACAATGCATGCCTCACCCCTATAAAAATGATCGTCAGTAACGGGGAATGTCTCTTACAAGGAAACAGATAAATACCTAGCAGCAGCGTCCGACATGTGAAGATTACAAGTCCTTCCGCCACTAATTCTGTAAATAGCACATCTGTCAAGTAAATGTATACACGAGAACTGCAGTGCCTCACAAGCACCTATCGCTAACTTGGTTGTGAAGCTGAAGTCGCGATTTTACACCCAAGATGCGTCAGCGGGCTGGAGTTCACTGCATAAATCGAAGTTCGTTTAGAGGAATGTGTCACGCTACGTCACACATGAGATGGAAGTCCTCTGATGACGGGGAGGTTTACCATTAAAGTTCGCAAGTAGACGGTGCTTTAAATCGGATACACAACACATGGCTGTATACGAGTCGAACGCAGGCTATTTCACGCGACTGATGCATCCTGACAAAACAGTGGAAACATTGACCTGTAGCAACTTCTCCCTCACTTTCTAGAATGCTTCATCAATCTACCATTAAATCGTATGTCATTACAGCTCCATCTCAATCGATCACCCTGTCCACTCTGTGTTATCCTTTATAGCAGATGGATGTAAGTTTATGGTCGGATGGTTCTCTGTCTTCCTGAAAAGCGTGAAATACAGTAGTCAACTCGCGTGTATCACTGGTACCTCAATAGACATACAGTAGAATGCTACCTCGACGGAGAAAAAAGTGACTGGTTCCCTGATTCCTTTCGCTTCCATGTCGACATGTTCTCGGATTCCTCCTGCTGCCGCATATTTACCTCCATGCACAAACTGTTCTGCGGGGAAGCAGAAGATACGCAAGTACCTCCTCAATTTCCCCTCATTTCGGTGTATATTTGATCAAGTTATACTTATTCCCCGTTATTTATCGCTATTCTATCGATTTTTTTATATCAGGTCTATCCATGCGATCATGACATAACTTGTCATTCAGTGATATAAAATTGCTTGTAAATGTAGCACAGCTGCCAACACCTCGCTCAAATGCACTGATAGGGAGCCGTAGTATAGCACTATACTCTATTGTACCCAGTCACGCCCACATTTGGAGTGCGTTGCTCTGTTTCCTGTATATCAGTGTATATGCTTGTGTTGCAGATGGCTACCAGGACCCTGTCCCCTCCGCTGGTGAACCAAACTTCGATTGTAGAATCCGATCAGAGCATTTGGGCCAGGTGTTGGCAGTTATGCTACATTTACAAGCAGTTTTAGAACAATGAAGGATAGAGAAAATGCTCGATTGATTGTGGTGGGACATAGGATCGGTGAAAACATTTGCGTATGTTGAGTGTAGGAAGTCTATCACGTTATGTCCAGGAAGAAGACTGGATTCGGCGATATTTTGGTAAACAGGTTCTGTTAGGGCAGGAATTTTGGCGCATACAAGCTGAGACAACAAGAAAGTGAGTGTTAATTATTTATGGGGCATTATAAAATTAGGGATAGCTGGACTTGGCTGATATTTTTCTTTCACAAAACCATATGGCGTAAGAATAACATTGAGGATGTTTAAGATGGTGATTTCTCAGTGAAACTGGGGCGGGTAAGTGTAGTTGAACGCGTGTGTCAACACACTCTGTGCTATTCTGCCTTCAGTGGTAAAGACAAGTGGTACCTGAAGGTGTCTGGAATGTGAGACTGGCGTGAACGCGCTTTGGAATGCTATGACAGTATAACGATGACTGTATAGAGCCATGCAACTTTCACCGGTGTTTGACAACGCCGGCTCGGGGACTGTGACGGAGTGCGCGGAACCTGAGCTGCGGCTGCCTCACTTCACTGGGGTTGTGGCGCTTGGCCCTAAATGGGGGTCTATGAGTGCTTTGACAGCTGACGAATGCGTCCACCATACATGCGATCGCTTCATCATAGGAATTTCTCAGATGTTACGTATGAATGGGTGTGCCACCACCTCGTGCTTGCAGAAACCGAGCAGCGGCCTGTGGGCAGTTTGAAATCTGACTGATGCATCACTTATCGCTACCTCCTGTGTACTTTACTGGACAGGGGTCGGTGGACTGTGCTTGCGCGCATTCGTTGTATTATTTCACGATCGGCTCTATAGGCCATGCTATGCGCTATTAGTACAGTTTACGAGGACTGAGCGTGTCCTCACTTCAGTGTGAGGAATTATTTAGGAGGAGTTTGCTATTGTGTAATGAAATTACGAGTTGGTTGCCTGTCTGTGGGCTGTGCAACATGGCCCCAGGCACATCAGAGTGGATCTTTTGCATCAGTGTGATAGATATACCCTATCGTTAAATACGTTGTTTCAAAATAAATAGAGTGCAGTCAATCCTTACTCTCCCCAGCAGCCCAGAGCAGGTTGAGTCGTTTTGCCACCATTTTCCTTAACCTGAAACGTCCCTTCTAAAAATTTATGATTGACTGTGCTGATAAACCTCTTACATTGCTTGATTTTCAATGAGCTGAGCAGAACTGAACGTACTCAGACATTTCGCTCTTTACCTATTATGATCAACACTAAACTGACACACAATATTTTTAGCTCAACGCAATCTGACTTTCAGTAATCCCTACAAAGGAATGGCCCTGACTAACAATAACCTATACCTTTCATGAATTCTTACCTCACAAAAATCTTCGTTACTCGAACTACTGCAATACAGCGAGCGCCAATACTGCCGGCTAAATAAAAGATTCTAACTACTGAAGGCACTAATTACTGAGAGGCATAGTTAGCAAACGAAAGATTTTGATAGAGAACAAACATTGTATTTACCTTAATAGTGTTCAAAAGTCATATATATACACCAACTGATGACTCAAGTACAGTTATCCATTATGGCGGCAAATAGTGTGTTCTCCATGAGGTCTGGTACTCAGTACCACCGGCAGAAGACAATGTCATCTGTTTCCTGACGTAAACCAAAGCGGTTTGTAAGTAGGCTGTTTAGGTTATTATATTGGTAACGCCACGTAGCGCTCTGTATTAAAATCACTGGCTGTGCTGTGTGCACTCTGTGGCCGGTTGGCATTGTTGTAATACTGGCTATTGTGGTGTTGGGCAGCTGGATGTGAACAGCGTGTAGCGTTGCGCAGTTGGAGGTGAGCCGCCAGCGAGGTGGATGTGGGGAGTGATATGGCGGAGTTTTGAGAGCGGATGATCTGGACAGAGACAATAAATTTGTAAGACTGGTTGTCATGAATATATATATATATATATATATGACTGGTTGTCATGAATATATATATATATATATATATATATATATATATATATATATATGACAACCAGTCTTACAAATTTATTGTCTCTGTCCAGATCATCCGCTCTCAAAACTCCGCCATGTCACTCCCCACATCCGCCTCGCTGGCGGCTCACCTCCAACTGCGCAACGCTACACGCTATATATATATATCAATATTCATGACAACCAGTCTTACAAATTTATTGTCTCTGTCCAGATCATCCGCTCTCAAAACTCCGCCATGTCACTCCCCACATCCACCTCGCTGGCGTCTCACCTCCAAATGCGCAACGCTACACGCTATATATATATCAATATTCATGACAACCAGTCTTACAAATTTATTGTCTCTGTCCAGATCATCCGCTCTCAAAGCTCCGCCATATCACTCCCCACATCCACCTCGCTGGCGGCACACCTCCAACTGCGCAACGCTACACGCTGTTCACATCCAGCTGCCCAACACCACAATAGCCAGTATTACAACAATGCCAACCGGCCACAGAGTGCACACAGCACAGCCAGTGATTTTAATACAGAGCGCTACGTCGCGTTACCATTATAATAACCTAAACAGCCTACTTACAAACCGCCTTGGTTTACGTCAGGAAACAGATGACATTGTCTTCTGCCGGTGGTACTGAGTACCAGACCTCATGGAGAACACACTATTTGCCGCCATAATGGATAACTGTACTTGAGTCATCAGTTGGTGTTACGGTGGCGTCCTCTGGCGGTGAAGATATGTACTAAGCCAGTTGGGGTTTGCAGCTCGTGGTAAACACACTAGCACACTACGTGGCGTCATCTAAGATTACGGTACTTGCGTCATCACTTGATGTCACTAAAGCGTCCTCTAGTGGCATCGATATGAACCAAGTCATTTGGCCTATTGACTCAGCGGCGAATACACTTGGTGGTTGCTGCTTCCTCTAAGTGTTTAAATAAAGATTGGTATATGATTTCGACAGATGACGATTAACAAGCAGAGTGTTTTAGATGGATTATTATTTTGACAGTTTAGGAGTTGTTTGGCTATCTGGACGTAAATGTACTGCATTATTTATGAGTGTTTCACATGCCTGTAGGTTGTGCAATACATTATTTCTGACGGTTTATAACTGAAAAGAATGTGTGTAGAGCCTTATACATGAACTATGTAGTAGTTTGCAGGTCTGTATGCTGTGGGGCATGTCAGAGAGTGTGTTATGTGATATAAAACTCCGGCACTAAATAAATTGTTGTTAAATAAATAAAGTACACTCGTTCCTCTCTCCATCAGCCTAGCGTGGGCTGAGTCCTTTTACCAGAAACCCCAGGAAGAGGCTGCGCCTTTCGCGTCGTTGTTCGTTCACTCTTTTCTTTTATTATTATTACTATTGCTTGCGTAACAACACATATATGAAAAGAGCCGCGAAATATCTTTTAGTAATGCTGTGCTATGAATTTCTTTATCATCATTACTTTTTAACAAAACAGAATATATTGAGTTCTTATTGTTCTGTATCTGGCCTTCTATTAAAGGAACATTTTTCGTGACTGTAACTCATTCTAAAAATCAACATATCTTTCCTACCTTATAGTTGTTGAAAATGACAATTACTTTGTTATGAATACTGATGTTACAGTTCGTATGATTGTTCAACAACAAGATTTTGCAGTGGATTTTGGTTCTCGGTAAAACACCATTCAATACCACGACTAGCACAAGAACATGAGACTCTTATTGAAAAAATCCGTTTTCACTATAAAGTTCGCCAGATCAGAACCGAGCACAGCAAGATTCCTATTAGATTTTGAAGGTACATTATCTTTTTTTTTTGTACTGTTAGCTATATATCATCGGCAGCCCGCGTCAACCTGCAAGACATCATAAAATCTGCTGCTCTGCACTGCAAGTCCGGAAGCTAAAAGAAATAATATTATTTCACTGTTACCTCCCCGCTTCCTTGCGGTATGATAGATTCTATTTGAGGTAGTTTGAATACGCCGCGGCAGCGGCTCTTTCGTTCGCCGCGCAGCTCGGAACCACAGATAATATTTTAAATAACTGAAAAATGTCTCAACGGGATGGGATAATATGCAAGCAAGCTATAACAATTAATAATGCAAGTTTTCATTTAAATAACTCTATTCAAACATTTAAATACACACCTTTAAAATGCGAACGTAATGGCGTACATCTTTCAGTCTTGACAAAAGAATGCTACGCTAGCGTCCAATACAACGTCACAGGATATCCTACTCGCTTAACTCCAAGAAGAAGAAGACAGAGAAATTAATGTTCGTCAAGTATTATATACTAGTTACCTATTCTAATCTTTGTTTGATATTTATCGTCTGTGGCGGTTTCATTACTCGCCGACGCCGATATTCTCTAAAATAAATAAAAAAATACATAATTTTATACAATAACACAATATGATACATATAATTTTCTCGTTACTACATAATATGTTTTTTTTTCTACTAGACGTTACACGCCTTGGAGGCTTAGGTTAGTGGCAATGAGCTATGTTTGCAACAATTTTCTTAGGTCGGTATTGAAAGCCCAAGTGACTTTTCTTTACTGCCAGAATTCAAACTCGGCGGCGATTCCTAGGAAGAGGTGGCGGTATGGACCTTGAAAAGTAGTTGAAACTAGGTAGTTGAAAGTATAGTGAACACCTTTTCATGCCAATATGAAGTCTAATCACGTGACTAATGCAGTAGCCAATAGCGGTGGGGGGTGCTAGGTCATGAATGATAGTTGGAAAATGTGGAACTTCTCATTTTATCATTGAATATTCAAATTGTAAGTTGAATTACTGAATAGGTTTAAAATTGAAATAGAATTAAGTACTTAGGTAATTGATAGGTTAGATGCGCGACGTGAGTGTTACTTTAGTTAGCATATTTACAGAAGACTATGTTCGGCGCTTGTATGGAGGTGGCAGCCGAGGGTGTGAGATGTAAGCGGTCGGACGCCAGTGGGCCACGCTGATAACCACGCTGTTGAGCGCCCCACAAACCAAACCAGCCAGTGGGCCAGTGGCGCAGCGCATGTCTGGTTATAATGCGCACAGGGAAGAGAGAGCAGACGATCTTGTGTCATCATGCGACATCACAGTAGGACCCTCTGGTGGGCACGATATGAACTTAGTCAGATGCACTATGGAGCTCGTGGTAAATACAGTGGGTGCCGTCATCTTGAATATCGGTACTTGCGCCATGATCTGACGTCAGGAGAGCATCCTCTGGTGGCACCGATATGAACTAAGCCAGTTCAGCTCTGGAGCTCGTAGTGAACACACTGGGTGCAGCCATCTTGAGTGACGGTACTTTCGTCATCAGCTGATGTCCGAAGACCACCCTCTGGTGGCACCGATATGTACTCAGCCAGTGGGAATTCAGACCCAGTGGAGAACACACATGCTTGAAATTGGTTAAATAATAAACACAAGTCTTTTTTCCCGCCATTTTCTTTTCTTAGTAGAGATAACTGGGGTGTCACGCCTTTTCATGTTGGAATTTGAACGTCGCGCCATTTTGCTGGGGGAGGGGGGGCGTGGCCCTTTCCCACCAAAATTCAAACTTCCGGCCAAATTCCACCCTCTTGATTGACGACATCGCTGCCATCTTGGATGATGTCATCGCTGTTTTCTTGGATGATGGTAATTCGCGCCAGAAAGCGCCTTGTCGCAATACTAATGTGGTGCCTTTGACACTATACATGTGAGAAAGTTTCTCTCTTCTTGCAATGAATCTCCTGAGGAAGGCCAAAAAGGAACTTGGTACCAAGTCACCAACTGAATCTAAGTAGATTACCTTGCTTTCCATGCAAATGAATAAAGCACCATAAGACTTGGTGGTAACCTTACTCATTCTTCCACCATATTTTACAGCAGTGGGGCCTGCATAATCTGCTCCACAGTGCTCGAATGGAAGAGACTGATTTACTCAATCTACCTAGCTGACCTGTGAGCTGAACTGCTGTCTTGGACTTCAGCCTAAAGTATTCTAAGAATTTGCTGATAATGCCCTTCACTCTGTTACGCCCATTGGGGATCCAAAACCTCCTACGCAACATATCCAGCAAAAGTTGTTCCCTGCGTGCAACAGATTTTCTTGTACAACTGTTATGAGAATTTTTGTCAAATGAGGCTTAGGTGGTATGATAATAGGATGCCGCTCATCATATGGTACATCAGCATTCATTATTGTGCCTCCCACTCGTCAAATACCTTCGGCATCGACAAACGGGTGCCAATCCGCTAACTTGGTACTATATGGAATAGAGGAACTGGCCTTCAACCAAGTTATCTAATTCCCATATTCACTACGTTGAGCTGTGCAAAAGGCCCTTTTGCTAGCGTTTTGGCATTCCTGAGGAGTGAGTGGCTCAGTTATCCTGTCTGATTGTTGAAGCCTAGTATTATTAGCAAACCCCAGTGCGTAGGCCAAAACGCTGTACGTTTTCTTGAATGATGAATATTTACACAGCAGTTCATCATCAAGTTTAATGATCATCTCCTAGGATACTTGTATACACCTTCCGTCAGGCGCATCACCTACACTAAGTGAAGTACAGGTGTTGCAGTCGAGGTCGCATGTGGGTAGCCATAATGGGCCAGACCACCACTGAACAAATGAACTCAGATCAGCTTGATTAATACCACGTGATAAGTGATGAGCAGGGTTATCCTCTGGTTTGACATATCTCCAGTTTGCAACTGAACACATTTCCTGGATTTCAGAGACTCTGTTGGCAGAAAAAGTTTTCCAACAGCGAACTATTATGTAGTCCATCCACAAATGAGTGTCGCCTCTATCTATGATGTCCAAGGCACTGCCCACCTTGTGAATGAGTCAAGCAAGGAGCAGAGCACCACATAATTCAAGTCGTGGAAGAGACTGTTATTTTACGAGGGCTACCCGAGATTTGGCTGCGTGCAATGAGACCAGCACACTGTTATTAGGAAGAACACATCTGACGTATACACAAGCACAATATGCCAACTGTGAAGCATCACAAAAACCATGAATTTCTAATTTAACATACCGGTGGCCAGGAGTGATGTTCCTGTTAATCAAAATACAATTTAGGGAAGGCAGTTGCACACAAGCAGCATTCCATTCATCAGTGAGGTCTGATGGAATAATTTCATCACGATCAAGGGTTATTTGTCACAAGCGATGCAAAACAACTTACATCTTATGACTTCTGGAAGTAGAAGCCCCAGTGTGTCATAGATTGATGCTATTGTAGACAGGACATTGCGCTTGGTAACCTTTGAGAGCCGATGACATTTCAGCTGCACATGGCACTGGAATGTGTTAGAGCCAGTGTGCCATAATGTTCTTAACGTTTTTATGGTTTGTCCAGCAGTACGATGACAAGGCAAAGACGTTTATACGTCCTGCACAGGAACTTTTTCCACGACTTTGTGACTATTGGAATACCATTTCCTAAGTGAACACGCCCCAGAAGCAAGTAGTTTATTCAGCAGGGCTTGAAGTTTCTGAGCTTCAGCTTCTGTAGCTGATGCACCTAAGAAGTCGTCCACATAAAAGCTAGACATCAACACTTGTGATGACATTGGAAACCTATTTTGATTTTTCAAAGCCAACTGTTGAAGACATCTAGCAGCAGGATATGCAGAAGGAGTGGTCCCTTAAGTGAGTGTACACAGTCTATATTCTTGAATCGGTTCAGATGGTGATTCCCGCCACAGAATTCTCTGGAAGTTCCTATCATCAAGATGGAGAGACACTTGGCGATATATTTTTTCCGTGTGAGCTGACAGAGCCACATTAAAGTTCAAAATGGCTCTGAGCACTATGGGACTTAACTGCTACGGTCATCAGTCCCCTAGAACTTAGAACTACTTAAACCTAACTAACCTAAGGACAGCACACAACACCCAGCCATCACGAGGCAGAGAAAATCCCTGACCCCGCCGGGAATCGAACCCGGGAACCCGGGCGTGGGAAGCGAGAACGCTACCGCACGACCACGAGATGTGGGCCCACATTAAAGGAGCGGAATTTTATAATAATGGAAAATAGATCTGGCTGGACATTGGGACCAACCATCAAGATATCATTGAGAGATACTCCAATAGAAGTGGCAGCAAAGCCATCAAACACTACTCTCAACTTAGTACTGGAGCTTAATTCCTTGAAGACAGCATGATGTAGAATGTAACACCTTGGACTAATATTACTTTGAGAATTAGAGACCTCCATGTGTCCCAGTTCAACATATTCATACCTAAATGCAGCATATTCCTTCTGCAGATTAGTTTGCCTTTTAAATCTTCTCTCAAGATGCGCCAGTCTTCAAAAGGCTTGTTGTTGTTATTCACCTAAGGGTTTGCAGTCAGGTTTCACTAGTAGTCGAACCACGAATCTCCCTTCTTGAGCTCGAGCCGCGAGGCGCTGAAAATGAGCCTCACATATCTTTTCCTGCTTATTCATCGCTTTCGTATAGAGTTCCTGTATCTCCAAAAACCTTTGCAGTTTGGCATCTAAACTGTCACCTCTAACAAAGCACGAGGTCACTTTACAATAAAGCCTGTTGCATGCAGCTGACGGAATCCTATCAGATCCAGCCAAATTTTGTTTAGATTATTAAAGAGTGACTTTGTTTCAAAAGCCTTTCCTTACAAACAACATCAAAGAAATCCTCAGCACCAAGAATTTAATCTACTTTGCAGACTTGTTGAATTCTGGATAAGCGAACCGAAGACTACGAGGGACACTCCAGCATCTTGTGTCTACCTTGCTCGCCGGTAGGTCAATGATGACGATAGCACAAGTAGTTCTAATATGAAAGTCTTTGAGCCTAGACGACAGTTGACCCTTACAAGTGTAAGGCACTGAGGCTGCAAAGGCATTGTTCATGCGTTTCACAGAAAACGAGTGTTTACTTCGTTTCAGTTTTAATTTCTCTGCCATACCCTTAGATATAAAGGATAGCTGTTTCGCACTATCTAGCAGAACACTGCAAACGTGCGCTCTACCCATGCTGTCCTTAAATGTTGACAACAGCTGTGCCAACAAAACATTACAACAGATGTTTGCTTTCCTGTTCGTAGCTTGATGGGCCAAGGAGTGGCCTCCTGATTCACTATTCTGCCCAGTCCTTGGCTCAGCGGGCTTGTGGAGCAGTGTGCTGTGAATTCCCTTGCAGTTCTTACAAGGAGAAATCTTGCATTTAGTTGAGAAATAACCAGAGTGGATGCGCAAAAAACAAAGCTTATTTTTGTTACATATGCCCGCCGCTCATCGACATTTAGTGTTTGAAACCCCTTGCATTTAGTGATAGTATGAGGTTCACTACAAATATTACATGACTGCTCAGTATCAGCATTAGCCAGATAAGCCCTCCTCACATGTCTCGATTGATTTGAATTATTTGCATTTCCTTGCGGGTCCCGTGATGTGTTACCCCTGAACCTGATCATCTCAAGGGCGTGATATTTTGTTTCCGAAAAATCTATCAGTTGATTTAATGTGGTGAATGTCGACCCAGACATCTTTACATCCAACTCATGACGATATGTGGGTCGCATACTAGACAGAATCTCTTCCGAAAGATTAACTTCATGATGGAACAGCAGGTTTGAGAGCTTGTAAGGCCTTCAAATGGCTACATACGTGATTAATTATTTGCCTATAATCCCTCGCTGCACCATGGCTGAACGTAAGTAAAGCTAACAGAGCCTTAGCATGACTGGCAGCAATTATACTTCTGTGTAATAAGTCCCCAGACTATCGATAGGTTTCATGCTGTGGCAGGTATATGTTTCAATAGGTCTTTAGCTTTACCTCGCCACGACGAATTAACGTACTGAGATTTTTGAATGTTATCAATTTAATTGTTCTTCATAATGAGACTTAGAAATGTATGCCTGTATGACAACCACTTAATATAGTCGCCTTCAAAATTAGGCAAGTTAATAGTGGGTAGTTTCAAAGATCTGACACTGCCTGACGGATTCGAGCCAAAAGGATGTGAAAGCTGGGTGTACCTCTTCATTGAGCCCTTGATAGTGGAGTCAACGAAGTCCCACGAATCCTCGAATTCTGCTGTGTCCTTACTATGATCTGCTGATTCGTGTTCTGTTTTCGGCGGTGTTCGAGACGACTCAAAACCAGTGTGAATCCGAGTCAATCGACTTAATTTTGATTCCAGCATTTAGATGCTGGCACTGTTCGCGGACTGCACAAAGCTAACCGTGCGAAAGCGGGCCAGCCAGAATAGCCGAGCGGTTCTAGGCGCTACAGTCTGGAACCGCGCGACCACTACGGTCGCAGGTTCGAATCCTGCGTCGGGCATGGATTTGTGTGATGTCCTTAGTTTAGTTAGGTTTAAGTAGTTCTAGGTTCTAGGGGACTGATGACCTGAAAAGTTAAGTCCCGTAGTGCTCAGAGCCATTTGAACCTTTTTGCGAAAGCAGCCTTTCCTACACCTGTTTGCCTAACTAATTCCGTTTTCTCTAAGAGATCCATTTTAGGATCGGGAAGATGATAGCAGAAAGCCAAAAGTTACAATTACCTGGTTGCAGTGACAATACGAGGCAGTACGGATTGGAACAGCAGTGGCGTCACGGGCACTGGTAGCTGGCGTGGCAGGCGTTGCAGTCTCCGACGGTGCGAAGATTCGGCGGGAGCTGGAGGTGACGTCACCGATGATGTTGGCACCAACAGGTTACTGTGTTTCTCGCGTTAGAGTTCGAGACACATTAAAGGTTCACAAGTATGTCCCCGATAACGGTTGTCAAGGCTTTTACTGTCGAAGTCCCGAACATGCCTTGGGACACTCGACAGCGGTCGCAAACGAAACCGATAACGTCCACAGTTCGCACGTGATTTTTTAAAAGTTCGGAAACGTTGTAAAATAAATCCGCATGAACGTAACATCCGTGTGCTCACTGTATCTGGCCCGGAGGATCAATAAGTGTAAGCTCGGGCTCTTCTTCCCGTGCTGGTACCTTGGAGATAGAGTGTATATTGCAAGTGGACTCACTGTCCTCCCCATATTTCCAGTCTCAAATAATGGACAGAACAAACATTACAACGTGCACAGGCAGCGCGCCAACTGCGGCTCCTGGATTAGCTGGTAGACATACACGCCCGTCTGGTACGGGGTCTCGAAGCTACCTGCACAGTCGTTACAACGGCGCTAATCTTACCTGCGTGCAAAAACGACCTGGGAGATCCACTTTGGCACGTAGGTTGCAAGGTCTCTCGACATTGAGCAGACTATACTGGACGATCTGACCTGCCCAGTTTTGAAGCTGCCACTAGATGGCACTTGGAGTGAGTTGCAGAGTCCAAACAAACTCAAAGTGCGCAATAGGAGTCGTGGGTATTATCTCAATATTTTATGGCCCCAGTGGGGCAGCCAGCTACGTTCCCTGACATCACAGCACGGTCGGTTCCAATTGATCGCACGAAGTGGCCGCTTGCCAGGGTGACACTAATTACGTGGGATCAGCAACAAGCAAGAAACTGGTCACAGCTGCTGCTGCCACCACACTGTCGCCTGACTGCTCATGAGCTACCGTGTACTGGGTCCTCTGTGTCACAGTGACAAGACGCTACATATGACTAATACTCGCTAACAGTGACTCACTAAAGTCGGTTTCGCTAGAGAAGATCTCTCACAGTTAAGGAGGACTTTGTGCTGTTACTTCGCGCATCTACAGTAACCAAACGTGTAATGCGATTTTATATACATCCCATGACAAATCATTGTTGACCTATATGTAAACACTTATGGTTTACAGTCAGCAATGTCGAAAGCCGTTTGTCTTTCTCAGATGAGATATTGTACCTGTACTTCATATCTGCTCTCAGCATATGGAGTCCTGTACCCATTCCCGGACAAGTCAGTTTCTCAATCAGTTTCTATTATTGACACTTGAAATTACCAGCCACAATTATTCTTTTACTTACTTTTTAAAAATAAAGGCGATATCCTAAACGTTTCTATTAGCATGTTACCTACGTTAAGAGTTAACTTGTTCCGCAACATTGTCTGCTGTAAAGACTCCCCACCAAACATAAAATAAGACGACGACATCGTATAATTGAACAGGACCAGAACCGTGCTATCGAAGAACTGGGAGAGATAATCTGATGAGTCTTTGACGAGAACACACGGGACTAATTCACCAGCATCAAACCTGACCTTAATAAGACTTCCGAAACGTAGCCAGTTACTTCGGCTAGCGAAATTCCCTCTACTCTGTATGTGAAGCGTGCCGTGGCCCACAGGCAGCGTAAGTCGACTGAATAGTTCTTTCGTCACTCTGCAAATTGGTAATTGAATGATTCGATTGAATGGTTTTAAGGATAGGCTGTGGGTGTGTCATCCTTATGAATGTTAGGCAGACCATACAACTGAGGTGCCGTCGCTGCCCGGGAGAGGATCCTTTTGAGAATCTCTTCCAGTAACAATCGCATAAGTAGCTCTGACATCTTCCTCATAATTCTTAAGTTCGCCTTGGGCACCAATTTTCAATGTATTTCCACCTGCAGCGTCAACAGTATGTTGGAGGCAAAGTCTGCGTTTTCCAAAATCACAGCTGCATAGCGATCGTTCAGTCATAAGCCTACCATGACGGATCGCTGCGGACTGGGCGGTCACCTTTGCTGTCCGCTACTGCCAAGTTAGAAACTGGTTGTCTGGATTTTGAGACGATCGTGCTCATTTCACAGAGAATGTCATCAGCAGATTCTTTGGCCTTCTTGCTACTACTTTTAAGCACCACACAGAAAGGAAATTCCATGCAAATGGAGGATAGTTAAGTGTCAGGATACTACCTACGTATGTTTCACTCGTCGCCCCCTCAGTAACAGTGCGTTCCGATTATTTAAGATGATATGATTCATAACTAACGTGCCTGAATTAGAAGGAAATGAGATGGCACTAAAAAGTAGTTCACGGTAAAAGAACGTTCTTGGTGGAAGGCACCATTAGAGAAGTTAAGGAAACTGGAAGAGTTACGAAAACCGTGGAAGACAGGAAATGAAACAGAGGGCAAAAATGACGTAGACGTGAGGCAACGAGAAATATGGGCATAGAATATAAGAATCGATTAAGTCGACCGGATGCCTAGGGAAAAAAGGCCGTTAGATCCAAAAAAAGTAGTGGCGAATTACACCATGATTGAAAGGCACACCAGTACCAATTTTAGAGTTTGAGATGTAAAGTCAATAACAATAGACACATCAATAAAAGTTTTGCATCACCTCGGTTCCGAGAGTTACGAAACCTGTAAAGAAAATTGGAATAGCGATCAACATAAACAACATTTCCGCCCTATTTATTCCTCTTTAAAACCAGACATTGCATGTTGTATCACCATACAGCGAGACCTTCAGATCTGCTGGGCCAGATTGCTGCCCAACCTGGTACCTCTAATACCCAGTAGTACGTCCTCTTGCATTGATGTAAGCTTGTATTCGTCGTGGCATACTATCCACAAGTTCATCAAAGCACTATTCATGCAGATTCTCCCACCCCTCAATGGCGATTCGGCGTAGATCCTTCAAATTGGTTGGTGGTCACCTCGTCCATAAACCACCCTTTTCAATCCATCCCAGGCACGTCCGACAGGGTTCATGTCTGGAGAACATGCTGGCCACTCTATTGGAGCGATGTCGTTATCCTGACAGGATGTGCACGAGGGGATGCGAATTGTCGTCCATGAAGACGGATGCCTCGCCAATATGCTGCCCATATGGTTGCACTATCAGTCGCAAGATAACATTCACGTGTTGTACCGCCGTTCCGGCGCCTTCACTGAACACCAACGGCGTACGTCGGCCCCAGTTAATTCCACCCCAAATGAGCTGGGAACCTTCATCTTGCTGCAGTGTGTCTAAAGCGTTCAGCCTGACCGGTTTGCCTCCAAACATGTCTCCGACGATTGTCTGGTTGAAGGCTTATCCGGCACTCATCGGTGAAGAGAACGTGATGCCAATCCTGAACTGTCCATTCGGCATGTTGTTGGGCCCATCTGTACCGCGCTGCATGGTGTCGTGGTTGCAAAGGTTGACCTCGACATGGACGACGGAGGGTGAAGTTGCGCGTCATGCAGCCTACTGCGCACGCTTTGAGTCGTAACATGACGTCCTGTGGCTGCACGAAAAGCATTTTTCAACATGTTGGCATTGCAGTCATTGATCCTAAGAGCCATAAACCATAAGTAGTGGTCATCCATTGTAGTAGTAATCCTTGGGCGGCCTGAGCGAGGCAAGTCATCGACAGATCCCGTTTCTGTGTACCTCCTACATGTCCGAACAACATCGCTTTGATTCACTCCGAGACGCCTGGAAACTTCCCTTGTTGAGAGTCCTTCCTGGCAAAAATTAACAATGCGAACACGATCGAACCGCTGTATTGACCATCCAGGCATGGGTGATCCACAGA
Source organism: Schistocerca cancellata (assembly GCF_023864275.1). Lineage (NCBI taxonomy): Eukaryota > Metazoa > Arthropoda > Insecta > Orthoptera > Acrididae > Schistocerca > Schistocerca cancellata. The sequence continues at coordinate 382,985,855 of NC_064631.1, forward strand.
CAAGACGAGCCGTGTACCTCCTTCCCGTTGGAATGACTAGAGGTGATCGGCTGTCGGACGCCCTCCGTTTAATAGGCGCTGCTCATGCATAGTTGTTTACATCTTTGGGCGGATTTAGGGACATGTCTGAATTGTGAAAGTGATACAACATCTACAGTCAACGTCTATCTTCAGGATATCTGGGAACCGGGGTGGTGGAAAACCTTTTTTGATGTGTGTATATGTGTGGTATCTCTTGAGGAGTTCTGGGAACCGGGGTGATGGAAATCATTTTTGATGTGTGTATATATGTGGTATCTCTTCATTTAGTCATTTTGAAAGATCAGACAAAATGTTGATCCAGCAGCCATTACGAATCAAGACACAAAGGAATAATTATAAAATTTAGGAAACAGCCCTCAGTCGCGAACACAATTGATTTGTAACCTAGGCTTCGGTGTCACATGGGACACCTTCTTCAGACAAAATTAAAACTAAATAACGTACCAAAAATACGGAAGCTGCGGTCATACCTGACAGCGTGAGATTGTCAGAATTAAAATAAAATGCAACAGAAATGCAAGTCACTAGGGGCTGCCTTGTGTCCTCTGCTACAGTCAACAAAAACTGTGGGTTGACTGTAGCAGAGGACACATGGCAGCCCCTAGTGGCTTGCACTTCTGTTGCACTTTATTTTAATTTTGACTATCTGACGCTGTCAGGTATGACCGCAGCTTTCGTATTTTTTGGTACGTTATGCTGTAGCATTTAGTTTTAATTTTGTCCGAAGAAGGTGTCCCTTGTGACACCGAAACCTAGGTCATGAATTAATTGTGTTCGCGACTGAGGGCTGTGTTTCGAAAATTTTGTATTACACAGCACTCGCTGATTGGCAGCCATGTTGAAAACGTTAGCAATTTATTATATTTTGCTGCTAGTGGACGTTGATTTCCATAAATGGGAATAGTTGAGAACGTCGGCCAGACCAGGATTAACAAGACGTCTCTTGCTCTGTAGGCAAGTGCTATGACCAGTAAGCTATCCGGACACAGCACTAATCGCAACTGCATAGACTACCCTGGAACGCCTCCTGCCAGAATCTAATGCTCAAATTTATCCTTACATCACTGACTTTGTTTTCCTGCCCATTATCCTCTTTACTCGCAGCTTTTCGCTCATTACGTAAGAGTTCGAGCGGGATGTGCATCTGCCGTGAAGAGATCGTTGGCGAGTCTAGCGACGCTGACCACGCTCGAACTATTACAGGAATTGGCGAAACGCCGCAAGTGATGAGGATAATGGGCAGATGCTTTACGTCGGTAGTGTGTGGATAAAGTTGAGACTTTGAGTGAGACGGAAGGAGTACTAGCGTACTCCGTGCAGGTGCGCTGATCACCGTGACCGGGTGGCTTAGTGTTCAGAGCACCTTCCTTGTGAGCAGGAAACTCAAGTTTGAATCCCAGTCCATCACAGATTTTAAACTTTATCCACTGATGTTAGTGAATACCCTCTAGAAGCTAAATGTCATTAATTCCTTTGTGTCGAGTCAATAATGATAGTCCGATGAAACAAATGATTTTACTCCCGAAAATATCTTGAGAGAGGAGAAGATAATGCGAGGAAAAAACCTTTGGTAACTTTCGGGCAACACACACGCTGTATGACTTATGTTAAGTCTCATTTCAGAATCTCTAGTGCGTGTTAAAGCACATATCTCGCAATTGAGTCAATAACTCGTTCAATTAAGGTCACCAAACCAGTCTGCAATAGAAATAAATCAGTACTCTGTTACCTTGCACACTGCAGAACAAACCAATCTGAAATACTAACATAGCAAGCATTCAGTTACCTTAGAGACTTCGGAACAAGGCCAATACGCACAAGATACGGAATACATCGGATCCTAACCCAGTCTCAACAAGCTCTCATCTAAAATAACGATTGCTATGTGGATATCGAACTCCGTCAGCACAGTGATGTAATAATCCATAAATTTATATGCTCCTGCTCTCTAGACCATTAATTCACAAGATCTCCCAGAATCAGCAGTACTGTCATGTCTTTAAAAACAATTATAACAGTGATAATCGGAACCTGTTGAACCTATTTTATCGGTAGAGAAACTCGAGAAACCACAAAACTTACTGATAGTCACTCTATTGTTCGTCAGCCCACTGCAAACTATTCCTATCTTCTGACTACATATGGACTGACACTCTCGCATACAGTCAATAGCTACTCTGACACACTGAAACACGTAACCCCCACCACTGTTCTCAAGACTCATGGTAAACATTTTGACACCACTGAAGCGAACAAATGTAGAGTACTATCGTAACTTTTGACAGTTAGACTATTATTAAAGCTGCCCGCCCATTCATCTTGTGGTGGCCAGCTGTCTCGAGCCGTAATGTCATGGCCGTTTCAGATGCTATTGGGCTGAAGACAATGGACATACAATTTTGCAGCGGTGCTCTTTTATTTTTATATGCAACAAATATTTGAATAACATAAAAGTAAGATTTATAAAGACACTTTAATAAATACCCTTTTCTACGACAATGTAAGCCCCGGAGCTCAGCCAAAATATTAGGACGACAATATTACAGTGACGACGAATACGATTACTTCTTTTGACCCGTCATAAGGTACTGTAACTGTTACTTCTAACAAAGCGTGAGATTATTTAATCTACTAACGAATGTTAGGGGAGATCGGGAAAGGTACTAATTTAGAAGGTAGGCACATTGGTAGTATCAAGACACAACATCGCAGAATGCCATGTCTGAGGAAATGACTTATGATCATTGTGGATGTAACTGAAATCAGGCATGTGCCAGTCAGAGAGCTATTTCATGATAACTTCGCCAATACTACAGAGACTATCTGATTAAAAGTATCCGGGCACACCTACGTAATGGATAACTGACAACTATATGTCACTAGCGACGAGCCTGTCAGTATAAAAAGTGGCGGGAATGTTGTGTTGTCAGCATGAAATAAGTAACAGAAGACTGGACCGGTCCGGAAAGCTCAGTGACAACCGACGTGGACTAGTCGTTGGATGACACTGGAGTATCAAATCTATCGGGGACATTTCAAACCTTCTGAAGCAGCACAAGTCAATACTGGTGAACTGAATGTAGAGTGGAAACGTGGAATAACCATCACAGCTAGATCAAAGCCAGGAATATCTGAAGGGCTAATTATCTGGGACCGTTGAGCACTGCGAAAGGTGGATGTAAGAAAACCGAACAAGTAGGACTCGCACTCTTAGAGCTCCCTACAAACTACATTATGAATGTAAGAGTGTAGATTTTTCATCTATATGATTTGATGATTAAGTTTGTAAGTATCAAAGTATGTGACATAAATATTTCGATCGCATTGGCGGATAAGCTTAAATTTTCTACGTCAGCTAACGACCGTAGACCTCGGTATTTAACATAAGTTTCAAACTGACACCTCCTACATCCCTCAGAGCAAGGGCTCTTAACATAGACAAAAAGGTGGTCCTATAAGGGTCCCGTTTATACCGACTGAGGTACAAAACCCTAAAAGCGCATGAGCTGAATGGAATGAGTCACCTGTGAATTGGTTCAAATGGCTCTGAGCACTATGGGACCCAATATCTGAGGTCATCAGTCCCCTAGAACTTAGAACTACTTAAACCTAACTAACCTAAGGACATCGCACACATCCACGCCCGAGGCAAGATTCGAACCTGCGACGGTAGCGGTCGCGCGGGTCCTGACTGTAGCGCCTAGAACCGATCGGCCACCTCGGCCCGCACTTGTGAATTGTGAAGTGCACCAGCAGTCCAGGTAGTACAATGACAATGTAGGGAGCTTAACCGAAAGGCGTAAAATGGTCGAGCACCTCGTCATAAGCTACACATATCTGTAGCCAACGCTAAGTGATGTGTGAAACAGTGTTATTAGGGACGCGCCTGGGCAGTGGATGACTGGAAACGGTCATTTCGAGTGATGAATCAAGCCATACCTGAGGCCATCCGATGAAAGAGCTTGGGTTTTAGCAAATGCCTAGAGAACCTTACCTGCCATCATCTGTACGCCAGGGACGTGGTATTACGGTGTGTCTGTTTCTAGTGGTTTGTGTGTGATACGCCGTTGAAAAAGAGAGAGGGGAGAGAGATTGAGATATACGCGTGCGTACGATAAACCCCTTCCCTCGAAAATTTCTCTCCTTCATACCTACTGGGTGTTATCACAGATGACGTGTCGCTGATCCCATTCGTACCTAGATTGCAGTATACGGGAGTTGTCTATTTACTTCCATCGCCCTCTGTGAAATGCATAAGTGCTAATAAATGTTCACCAACCTGCAGTCTTTATCGTTGTTTTCCCTTGCACAGAAAATAGCACGAGATTCCGTTATCTTGAGGCTGTAATAAACTATTACCTAGGAACAAATGTCTTAGGAATAATTAAATTTCCAGTTAGTTTCTCACTCGCCTTTTATTGCCAGAAAATGAAAAACTGTCCAGTTACTTTAGAGTCAGAAATAATTTCCATTCTTTGACATTATAATTAACTGAGTATTTCTGTAATTACTATCACACTCTTCTTAACTGCATGTCCAAATAACCATGAACTGCCAGCAAAGCCTTGCTTCACGGTACCGACCGCGGCAGACAACATGTCTGTCCTCCGACACGGCTGAAACAGTTCTGATCTTTCAGCCGAACCACATCGCCCACCATACAAGATGACCGAAGTGCTCCGTCTGACCTCTCACTTAGAAGCTGTTTATTATTTTGCTGGTTATTAGTAGTTGGGAAATAATGGAATGACAACACGCTATTGAGAGATGCTTTAATTGGAAATGCAAGTAAATATGCTACTTAGTGCATGTAATATTAATGATAAAAATGTATCATTTTGGCGCGCAGCTACGGAACGCAGCAGATAACCGCGGAGAACCAAAATTTAGGCGGTCTTTGTCACATATCTGTATCGAACAAAGAGTCTCTCAACTGTACCTCACACAATATTACTTCATATAGCCAATGCTGTCTTCTCAATTGATCAGAGAACCTGAACATAATGGCTGTCAAGATATAAATATTGCATATCCACCCTCCTTCTGAGATTTCCAATTATTGGGATGCTCTCGGGAACAACAATCGATTTTTGAAAATAAACTAACTTTTATTCGAATATTTATGAATTTCTCAGCTGTAACTCTCAAGAGCCATACTATTTCACTATATTTGTAATTTGTTATTGCTTTTCGAAAGTTAAATCTGCTTTACAATTTTTCATTCTCAAATTACCAATTTACTTATATAACATAGACTTACATACTTCGTGTTTTGAAAAAATTAATTTGTGTACAACGTTATACCCCAATAGTAATTACATTATTTATATTATACTTTTGACAGTGAAGATCTTACTTACATTTGAATGTGTCAAAGACGTCCACTTCAAATAGTTACAAATAAAACAAACGCAACACCTATACATTTCGCAAATACGTGGGGACGGAAGAACATCACACATTTTACCTGAACATACACATGCAGCCCACAACAGCAAGGAATATCTAAGATTCTATTTTCCACGATGTGGTCTTGTGAACCTCCAGACTGCCCAAAGTGGTGTTGAGAACAACAACTGTCATTCCATTCTCCCATCTCCAATCTTCGTACTACAGCTCTAGTAAAATTTCATGAAAGAATACAAAATGCTTCAAAATAGTTTCGTAACAGTTTTAAACAAATTTTAAATAGACATGTTTCCTCACACTATCACAATATAAATACATAATACGTTATGTTTTGTTTTGATTTTGGAAGTTTATGAACAATGCCACTGTATACATCCTACTACAACAGTGATCCTTCAATGTTTGTGTTTTCGTCACAGTTGCCCTTCGCCCTCTTTAACAGCTTTGCACTTGCTCACACAATCTGTTACTACTGACCTGCTTCACTAATGACTCACGCCGCTAACCAGCGTCATCTACCACGTCCTTTAAATCTTACCTACTGAAGCTTACAATTTCGATTCACAGATACATCGAGAGAAGCTTTCAGTATTTTGCTTCGAACATAACGCACAAACATTCATTTATCAAATCATTGCTTAGTTCCACAGTATGAGGTATCATTCCTTCAAATTTAAATGTCATTGCTGTTACAAAAAGTAATAGTTGAACTCTATTCATGTAATGCCTGTGTATTCCCTACTGACTTACGTATATGAACATTATATGGTTTTGTAGTAGGTAGGTGCTAACTTTCTTGTTCTTAGCTAGACATTTATTCCAAATCCCCTTCACATCTGGCGTTGCTCTCTATCCTTCATATTACGTGGCCTTTTGTATAAACATTACTTACTACGTTTATGTCCTTAATGAGATTTCCATGTCAGTGTTGTGTCATATGTCGACAATATGTTTACTCCCTTGTACTTACTAAAATATTTGGCGGGAACCACTTCTCCCATAAATACTACTTAAAGACCAACTAACAAGTCGCCTTTTGCCTTTCCTCCCTCACTCTGCATAAATGATTGGCCGAGTTTCCTGTAGCCTAATCTGTAACTCTCCAGTTACCTGTTTTCTGTCTTCATAAAAAATTGGCCAACTTTTTGTCGTCTAGCAATCATAAATCTCCATTTACCATAAACGTTTTTGGCAGTACTATTCCTAGCCTATGAGTGTGTCATAATGCTTTGTAGCGGAAACCACTTCGCCGTTTCAGTTCATGCTGAGGAGTAATGATATGTCGATATTGATACAATCTTACATCATCCCAAGACAACCTTTAGTTATTTTCATCAATTTTGGCACCAGAATTTCTTGTATTTTAAACTGTCATATTTACACATCTGGTTTAGCGTCGTCCTCTTCTTCTGCAGTCCTCAGTTTATTTATTTTTCGCTGTTTCATCTGTGTTATATATAGTAGCCCTCGTCTTGATTTCCTAATCTCGGAATATTTTCGAAGATAAAGCTTTGTTTATGGTTGTTATAAATAATTAAAAATTGTTCCTCTAGGTACTTCATATTTTTTGTGCATTGACATTCTACTGGCGTCTATTTCTGAATGTATACTATGTTCTCTTACTGGTGTATCTGTAATCCTATACTTCGTATATTCTGGCCTGCCCACGTCATTCTAGTAAATGTCTGTATTTAACTTATCCAATACAGATGGGTATTCTGCTTGGTTACTTTGTTTGTGTCATAACTTGTTTCTTTGTTGTCACACACGTGTATGAAAATCTGCTCATCTTAACCTTGATAAAGAAGAATGTTCAAGAAGAAAGTTATAGTTGAGAATTACAGAAGTGGAAGAACTAACCGCTGGAAAATAAAGTGAAGAATGCTTTCAGTTAGCTCGGGCACCTGGTAATCTTCAGTTACCTAGCAATACAAAGAACGCTATAGCCCCCTCTGGTTTACTAGTCATAATATTTTTTAAGTACTTGATGGTGTATATTCCTTTGCTTGTGAATGTTTTAATGTTGGTGACCTCCACTGCATTGGGGTTACCTATCCTGATGATTTTGTATAGTTCTCAGTATATCTCATAGAATTTTTTGATGTCTGAGTTTAGTTTGGAAGACCTATGTCTCGACATGTTCAGTGCCAATTCGTCACATAGATATGTCCTTTTCTTATTCTGTTTGTTGAATTTTTTCTTCATTTTAGCTGTTTATTTTTCATTGTACCTAAGGCTAAGTCCCTCTTTTCATTAACTGATATACTCTGTGGGAAACTTACTATCTGCTGCATTACACTAGATATCTTTGGTCCTGTGAACGGCTCATGTGGCGATATTTCCGTGGTAGAATGCAGTAATTCGTTCGTAATTACTTCAAATGCTTCTGCACAATTTACCCTCTCATGATGTTCTCTAGAGCAGTATGCTTTAAACATATTCATTTCTCACGTAACTCTTTCACCCGTATTTAATTGACGATGGTGTATATTATGTCAACATTCCTCTACATATTTTTCCGATACTTTGATGTAAATTGTGGTCTACTGTCACTGATAATCCTATCTGGCTTAAGTATCTTCATTATGTAGTCATTCTTGATTTTATCTGAGACCGACCTAGCAGTAGGCTTACTTAGTGCTTGTAGTTTTACATGTTTCGAGAACATGTCCAACACAACGAACGGATAGTTGCACTCTCTTTGTTAGGTGAAAAGGGGACCATGGAGTTTAACACACACCCTTTCCAGTATTTTTGTTGGGATCATGGTATGCATTTCCACTTTACTGCTAGAATTTAAAGCTTTTGTTTTCCGACACACTTCACATGGTTTTAGAATTTTTTGTGCCTTCCTTTCTGAATTATTGAAATAGCAACTCTCCTTAATTTTATCTACATATTTCTTGGCCCCAAACTGATCATATGTGAAATGTGTATATCACACAAGCCTCTCAGGTTCATGTTCTGGCCAATAGACCTGCCACTGGTGTTTTTCTGAGTCTTTTCTACGACAGGACACTGCTTTATGTGTGACATAGTACTTCCTCACCTTGTCATTCGCTTTCCTACTCAATTGGCTTTTATCATTTTAATAGTGTCGTCCATATTATGTTCCCGTCTCATTCTTTTTTAATGCTCCTTATTTTTCTTCTTGTTTTACTTTAGTTACGTAAAAATGGAGCCTTCCTACTGCCCTGATTCATTAACATCGACTTTATCCATACCTGTAGGCAATCTGGATAATGCATCATCCACAGTACTGCTTTCCGCTGGCATGCATTCTACTGTGAAATCATATTCCTGAAGCACTAAAGCCCATCCCGTTAATCTGTTATGACTCAGCATACAATCCATCAGGAATGACAGTGCCTTGTGATCTGTAAACACTTTTACTTTCCATCCTATAACATACTATCTGAATTTCTTAAACGCCCATACCACTGATAGCGTTTCCTTTGCTGTTACTGAGTATCATATGTCCCATTTTTTTTAGTACCTCAGTGGCAAGAGCAAATGATTTTACATCCACTGTATCTCAGTTTTCTATGAGTTGACAAAGAGGAGCTCCCAACTCATATTCAGAGCTGTCAGTAAAAATGCTATAAGTTGCATTCAAGTCTGGATGCGACAAAACAATACTATTACATAGTCACATGCTATTTTTTGAAATTCTGGTTCGCACTCCTTGGTCCAGATCCACAAGGCGTACTTCTTCGTTAACTGAAGTAGGGCTTTCGCATTAAATGCCTGATTATTCACAAATTTGCGATACAATCCGGTTAAACCAAAGAAGGCTTTGGTCTGCTTTGAGTTCTCAGGTCTTGGAAAGTTTCTTGTAGAATTTCAGTTTTCTTGGTGTGACTTAATACTTTCAGGCGATATAATATGTTCTAGAAATTCCGAATTCGGAATTTTACAAACGTACAATAATGTTATTCTTCTACAAGCTAGAATTTGGAAGCAATTAAAATATAGTCAATATACACTAATTTTGTTCAAGAGCTGCTCCCCAGCACGGTTTTGAACATACATACAAAAAGCAGTGTCTGAGATCTTCAAGCCAATTGACAATACTCTGAATTGACAACTCCATCCCCTGATAAACTAATGCGGTAACCTTTCCAGAGTTTTGAACTAGTGGGACCTGCCAGAAGCTGTCAGCCAAGTCTATACTTGTTAATATCCTGACGATACTGAACTTTTGTACAAGCTCTTGCAGTGCTTCAGACCTATCCATCTGTGGCAAATTGACTTCCTGGAAAGCTCTAACATCCAAAGGTAATTGTGCTGAGCTATCTTTCTTTCTCACAGTTACAAGCGAACTGTAATAATTACTCTGAGTTCGCTCGATAATTCGCCATGCAATCATTACCTTCATTCTTTATCTACGGCTTCTCTTTTCGCCAACGGAATGGAATACGGCTTAAACCTAAACGGAACATGTAATATTACCTGGCATCTATATTCATAATCCTTCAGTCACCCAGATTTCTTTGAAATTGGTTTTTGATGCTTTAGTAGATTGTTTCAAATCCTATGCCTCTTCCTCGCTTAACCCTCAATACTTGCGACTTTTCCTTGATTCTAACGTCTATACTTACCTCTTCATCTTGGGCGACCCCCACATACAAACATAATCTTTCTTGTGGTTCATAGTTGAAGTACATCTGATCCCTTATGATTTGTACTCTCGCATCATCACCTGTAGTTTTTGTAGACTCATTTCTACTAAATTTAAATACTTGTTGCTCCCGTTCATCTCTTGTCCTCATTACACCCCCTGTAAAATCTAGCATTGCCCTATTAACAAATAAGCAATCTGTCCTCCAAATCAAATTGACGCACAGACCGGGAACCATCATAGCATTCACTGAAAATATTGTGTTTTGCATTTTTAATTCCATTAAAATCTACTTCTTTATCATTTTACTTCTAGACTAACGCGCTGTGACTACTCTAACTGCTTGTACTGATAACCCGGTAACATTTGTATGCTACTTTATTCCTTCACATAAATTACTACAGGCACCAATAATTTCGCTACCTTATTGTAGTATAGCAATTGTTTTCATTTTTTTCATTTCTGTTGTTGGTAGGTACAATTCTTCTATTCCTGCCTGTCTTCATTCATGACTACAATTTTTACTCCATCCTGTACGTCATACCCGAAGAATCTTACTAGTGCTCCAATAACCTAATTTGTATTCTGGTCAAGTAACCATGTTGATAGATTTTACTGTTTGAATTTCATAATTTTCATAAATGGCAGTTAGTGTTTACAGTTGGTTGTTTACTGTGCAGGAATCGGTATTCGTGTGTGGTGTCAGCATAAACTCTGTTGAATCTGTTTTAAGTGCTAACAGAAAAGAAAATTACGGGCAATAATTAGCCACAAAGGAACTAGGGTCTCCCAGAGTAGAGTCTATGACTGGGAAAGTGACCAAATAAAAAAAATAAAAACGTGACTACATGCGAACGTTTAATAAACACGCTTGCAATAAGCGTGAGGTGTTGCTTGAGTACAGCGTAAGAATATCTGATTTTCAACCTGGAAGTTAATTTTTTACCTAATACATGTGTTATAGAACTTGTACATTTGCTCGCAAAAATAAAAAAAAGAACGAAAACTTCCACTTGCACCAAAACGCAAAATTGAGGGTAGCGAAACCTTAAACGTTATTTCTTTCTTGCCCCAAATTGTATTACTTGTACAAAAAGGCAAAGTTTCACAAAAACAATTCATTCTTTGTTCAGAAAATTTCTCCATATTACTATTATTATTATTATTATTATCTTCTTTCTTTCTCAGACTTTAGGTCTGGTTAAAAATGGAAAGTGACGCGGACCTTCATCAAGCGTGACTTCCTTTTAACAGAGCATGATGATGTAAAGAGCAACTGATAATAGATGCAGAGGTGACATATCAAGCTAAAACTAAACAAAGGTCGCTACACTACGCATACATTGATTACCAAAAAGCTTTTGATAGTGTACCCCACTCATGGTAACTACAAATATTGGAAATATACAAAGTAGATCCTAAATTGATACAGTTCCTAAACATACGGTATATGTTACATTGTATTTAGAAAGTTTCGGCTAAATGAACATGTATCAACAATTACAGATTTCTGTAGTTATATATATACATTTGGATGTAGCTGTATTGCATTGCTGTACTGGTGGATATTGTGTGGTATGACTCCTGTACTATAATTGGTATGATGTCACCTCTATCCTGATGCCACATGTCTTTGACTTCCTCAGCCAATTGGATGTAATTTTAAATTTTTTCTCCTGTTTTCTTTTGTATATTTGTTGTATTGGGTATGGATATTTCGATTAGTTGTGTTAATTTCTTCATTTTATTTGTGAGTATGATGTCAGGTTTGTTATGTGGTGTTGTATTATCTGTTATAATGGTTCTGTTCCAGCATAATTTGTATTCATCATTCTCCAATACATTTTGTGGTGCATATTTGTATGTGGGAACGTGTCGTTTTATAAGTTTATGTAGTAAGGCAAGCTGTTGGTGTATTATTTTTGCTACATTGTCATGTCCTCTGGGGTATTCTGTATATGCTAGTATTGTACATCCGCTTGTGATGTGATCTACTGTTGCTATTTGTTGTTTGCAAAGTCTGCATTTATCTGTTGTGGTATTGGGACCTTTAATAATATGCTTGCTGTAATATCTGGTGTTTATTGTTTGATCCTGTTTTGCAATCATGAATCCTTCCATGTCACTGTATATATTGCCTTTTCCTAGCCATGTGTTGGATGCGTCTTGATCGATGTGTGGCTGTGTTAGATGATACAGGTGCTTGCCATGTAGTGTTTTCTTTTTCCAGTTTACTTTCTTCGTATCTGTTGATGTTATGTGATCTAGAGGGTTGTAGAAGTGGTTATTAAATTGCAGTGGTGTAGCCGATGTATTTATATGCGTGATTGCTTTGTGTATTTTGCTAGTTTTTGCTCGTTCTAGAAAGAATTTTCTTAAATTGTCTACCTGTCCATAATGTAGGTATTTTATGTCGATAAATCCCCTTCCTCCTACCTTTCTGCTTAATGTGAATCTTTCTGTTGCTGAATGTATGTGATGTATTCTATATTTGTGGCATTGTGATCATGTAAGTGTATTGAGTGCTTCTAGGTCTGTGTTAATCCATTTCACTACTCCAAATGAGTAGGTCAATATTGGTATAGCATAAGTATTTATAGCTTTTGTCTTGTTTCTTGCTGTCAGTTCTGTTTTCAGTATTTTTGTTAGTCTTTGTCTATATTTTTCTTTTAGTTCTTCTTTAATATTTGTATTATCTATTCCTATTATTTGTCTGTATCCTAGAAATTTATAGGCATCTGTTTTTTCTATCGCTTCTATGCAGTCGCTGTGGTTATCCAATATGTAATCTTCTTGTTTAGTGTGTTTTCCCTTGACTATGCTATTTTTCTTACATTTATCTGTTCCAAAAGCCATATTTATATCATTGCTGAATACTTCTGTTATCATTAGTAATTGGTTGAGTTGTTGATTTGTTGCTGCCAGTAGTTTTAGATCATCCATGTATAGCAAATGTGTGATTTTGTGTGGGTATGTTCCAGTAGTATTGTATCCTTAATTTGTATTATTTAGCATGTTGGATAGTGGGTTCAGAGCAAGGTAGAACCAGAAAGGACTTAATGAGTCTTCATGGTATACTCCACGCGTAATCTGTATTGGCTGTGATGTGAGATTATTAGAATTTGTTTGGATATTAAGTGTGGTTTTCCAGTATTTCATTACTATGTTTAGGAACTGTATCAATTTAGGATCTACTTTGTATATTTCCAATATTTGTAGTTACCATGAGTGGGGTACACTATCAAAAGCTTTTTGGTAATCAATGTATGCGTAGTGTAGCGACCTTTGTTTAGTTTTAGCTTGATATGTCACCTCTGCATCTATTATCAGTTGCTCTTTACATCATCATGCTCCTTTGCAACAGCCTTTTTGTTCTTCATTTAAAATTTTATTCTGTGTTGTATGTGTCATTAATTTCTGTGTAATGACTGAAGTTAATATTTTGTATATTCTTGGTAGGCATGTTATGGGGTGATATTTAGCTGGGTTTGCTGTGTCTGCTTGATCTTTAGGTTTCAGATAAGTTATTCCATGTGGTAAGTGGATCAGGGAATGTATATGGGTCTGCAATGTAACTGTTAAATAATTTAGTTAGATGTGTATGTGTTGAGGTGAACTTCTTTAGCCATAAATTTGCGATTTTATCTTTTCCAGGGGCTTTCCAGCTGTGAGTAGAATTAATTGCTTGGGTGACTTCATGTTGCAAAATTATCACTTCAGGCATTTGTGGTATCATCTTGTATGTGTCTGTTTCTGCTTGTATCCACCAAGCATGCCAGTTATGTTGTACTGGGTTTGACCATATGTTGCTCCAGAAGTGTTCCATGTCTGTTATGTTTGGTGGATAGACTATTTTAATGTGTGTGTTATCTATTGTCTGGTGAAATTTCTTTTGATTTGTGTTTAATGTTTGGTTTTGTTTCTTTCTATTTTCACTTTTTTGTACTTCTAAGTCGTTTGGCCAAGGCTTGTAATTTCTGCTTCTTTTCATCCAATTGCTCTATCGCTTCTTGTTGTGAGATTTTACCTAACCTTTTTCGTTTTTTTTCTGTCATTTCATTTCTTATAAATTGTGTTAGCTGTCCGATGTCTTTTCTCAGTTTTTCTATTCTGATCTGTAGTCTGTGTTGCCATGCTGGTTTTGTGGGTTTCTTCTGTGTGTTGGTTTGTTCTGATCTCTGCCTAGTGTGTATATTTAGTGTAGTGAGTGCTCCTACACAAACCAGTAGTTGTAAATCTTCCATAGTTGTGTTTTCATTTATTTTGTTGTGTATGATTGTGTTGATAGTTTTTATTGTTGTTTCGACTTGTGGGTTATTTGGCGGTCTATGCAAGAATGGTCTAATGTCTGTATTTGTGTCTTTGTATTCTATATATGTCAGCTGAAATTTCTCTTCTATATCTAACATGTGTGTCACTTTGTGTTCTATTTGTGCTTGTTCTGGTGGTTGTCTTAAGATTTCGTTTTCCTCTGATTGTTTAATTGATGCATGTTGGTCTTTGTTTGTTTGCTCTGGGATGTTTTAGTCCATTACTGTATTTTCTTCTTCTTCTGATTGCACATTATTTTGTTCCAGTATTTGTTGTACTTGTTGTTTGATGTTTTCTAATTCTGACTGGGGTATCCTGTTATTTTTGATTATAACACGAATCTGATCAGCTAGACGTTGTTCTGTTAAAAATTTTAATTCTGGGTATCTGGTAATAAATGTTGTGTATACTTGTGATCTGTATCCAGTTGTGTTGGTTCTTAGGTTTGTTGATTGGTAATAACAGAACATGAGGTGTCGATTAACTTCACCTGACCATCTCATCCTCTGTCTTTGTTTTCCTTCTAGGGTGGTTGCAGGAAACATCTTGCAACACACCTCTATTTGGATTTAAATCATTTTCCAGTTGGCTAGCAGTGTCGTTACCATTGTGGGCGGGCATAGGGTTCAAGCGTCGTCCCCGACCATGACGACGCTTGTCGGAGGCTTCTTTAGTTCTGTCCTGAACCAACTAATTCCACTAAAAGGGGGGTTAGCCCTATTAGTGGTTTGTTCTTTTCATCGGCTTTTATGACTGGCTGAACATACCGGAGGCCTATTCTTTTCCTGGGCCTCCATGGGATTTATTATTATTATTATTATTATTACTGTAATTATTATTATTGTCAGTGGCAGTAGATGTGTAAATATGTTGACAAGCGTGATTGTTATACAGCAAGTGCTATTAATTTCACACTCTCATATTTATCCAAATCTAAAAATTTGTGATCGTTCAGAATGTTTACTCATGAGCCGCCACTGACTGTTTGGATATGACAGCATGCAGGTCATCCTCGATTAACTGTCGGTGGGAGTAGGTTTGGCAGCACACCTCCCTTTTGCTCATCCAGTGTCGAAGTAGGTGGGAATGGCAGACTATGGCTGCGATGTGCATCAGGTTGGGTGTGCATCATGTTGGGTGTGCATCAGGTTGGGTGTGCCTCTCCAAAACTGCGTTAGTACTCTAGTGCTACATACTTCACTGTACACTATTCTTCAATCATTCTACCAATTTATAATTTTTTTGCCTATGAAGTCTGTCGTAATATAACTATGATATGCAAAGACTATATGGAAAGTGTGAAGTATGTGATGTTAGAGTGTATGTTTGTAACTTATGTAAAGAAATATGAGAACTGTATAGTTTGGTAAATAATATTTTGTCACAGATTAATGAAATGAAGATATTTGGGCAATTCATTTTATAAATTTGTGTAAGTTGTCATTTGTATAATATAATACACACGTAGGAACAGTTTGTAGAATATGTGTTACGTATGTATGGAGTGCTTTAGTACCCAACGAAAGTTATTGGGGGAAACGTAAAAGTGGGCTTGGGTTTTTGGCGCGTTAGCTGTAGAGCGAGTTCGAAGGAGGGGACACAGTATGTAGGCAGTAATTAAAGAGGCAACACTCAGACGGAGCAGGCGATGCAGTGCCAGGAAGATGTTGGACACTAGCCTCGGATGAAGACTGCTGAATTATTTCAGCATTTGTACAAGTTTTTGGCCAATGTGATGGAAGTTAAAATGAAACCAAGATGAAGTAATTAGTCCATACTTCAAGAAACTTGTACGCCGTACCATGTGTACTGCTATCAGCCACGCCAAATGAGTACAGCCAACAGGTTACGAACTGTATAAATAGAATTGTAGGCTATTAATTCAAATTTCACTCTTTCGGATAATTATTGTGTTAAACATGAAATTTTGTTCACCCAATTATTTTATTCCTTATCATTCACTTGTATACAAATGAGAGACGTGGCTAGTGGTTAGTACACTGCACACACTATCGGGGGGACGACGGTTCAAAGGTGAGTCTGGCAGTCCTGATTTAGGTTTTTGGTGATTTCCCTTACTCACTTCAGGCAAATGCAGGAATGGTTCCTTGAAAGGACGTGGTGATTTCCTTTTCCATCCTTCCCTAGTCCGATGGGACCGATGACCTCTCTGTTTCTTGTTCCCTCCCCCAAATTAAGCAACCAACCGACCTATATTGGGTCCTTTCTGGTGTTTGATTATTCCGGGTAAACCTCTTATAAAAACATTTGAAGTGCTTTAATCAGTATCTACATACACTAATTTCCATCTCCGAAAAAAGTTCTGAAGATGGCTGTTGTGAACTAATGATACTGTATCATTTATCTAGTACAAGTGGTGAAGTTAAATTTTGCTTAAATACTGAAGTAGATGTTTTCAGACAGGTTTAACGATTTTAATATCCTTACTGTTTGTGGAATGTGTTGGGTAGATCACTTAACTAATGAGGAGGTATTGGACAGGATTGGGGAGAAGAGAAGTTTGTGGCACAACTTGACTAGAAGAAGGGATCGATTGGTAGGACATGTTCTTAGGCATCAAGGGATCACGAATTTAGTATTGGAGGGGAGCGATGATTATAAAAATCGTAGAGGGAGACCAAGAGATGAATACACCAAGCAGATTCAGAAGGATGTAGGTTGCAGTAGGTACTGGGAGATGAAGAAGCTTGCACAGGATAGAGTAGCATGAAGAGCTGCATCAAACCAGTCTCAGGACTGAAGAGCACAACAACAACAACAACAACTCTTTGTGGTAATAAGTAAAGTGAAAGTGAGTTTTGCTAAAAAGACGAACTCGTCATGCATAAATACTGAAATTTTGCACGCTTCAGTTTTGAGTAAAGTAATGATAAAACTCTTATGAGAAGAAAATATCTTATTGTCGCAGTAACACTGAAGTAGCGTTACATAAAAGTACTGAATGACAGTACTGAGTGACGTTTAGCATTTCAAATATCGTTTGTTAAGGATATAGTGTACTTATAAATGATGGTAAAATCGAAATTTTTTATGACATTATTAAATTCTGTAATCTTTCCTGATAGGGTTTCAAATGAAAAATTACCTATTATACCAAATTTTACGGTTACTGTCATGTATGCTGCCACTCCCCCTTTATTTCTGTTACAAAAATCAGCATTATTTCGAAAAGAACTGTGAACTTCTGTTTCCAGCGATTATACGTATGATACTTAGTACATGTGGGTAGCAGTGCAGGTTTCTACTGTCTGTAAATGATTACCTTTACTGGTGTTTACTTTTGATTTGCTGAAGCAGTTTGTTCACGTGTTACTGAATGTTTGTTCACCAAGTGCTACATATAATTGTGGAAGTACGTATCCTTTAGTATTCAATAAATACGAAAAATGTCACGCATCAAGAAAATCAATAAAACGAAATTCCGTCGTAACCAGTTCTCAAAAAAAGCAAGCCACCCTGTTGAAAGTAACCTATGTATCAGTTCTTCAGGGAGGGAACTCCCACATGGCACGCCTCCCAGTGATTCGAATTTTTGTATTAACGATGACGCTGTTTGTTGTGGATTTGTTGTTGTTGATGTGGGCATCTTATCTTCTTTGATAAAGAAAGTGGTGAAATGTAAACAATGTGATATTGTAGACTGTCTTGAAATTACTGAAAAACAAAGTAGCGGGAAGGGTTTAGCGTCAAAATTAGTTGTTCTGAGTAGATCCTGTAATAAATGCACCTCGAAAATGACTTCGAACATTGCAGTTAGTGTATGCAATGCGTGCCGTAGGAAAAGGAAAAAAGGCTGCTCAAGCGTTTTGTGGTGTGATGGACTTTCCTCCTCCTCCCAGTAGGTTCAGCAAGTACATAAAAATTCTTTCAGGTGCCTCGACGGTTGTTTCTAAAGCATCTATGAAACGTGCAGTAGAAGAAACTGTAAATTCTAGTTGAATCAGGGACATAGCTGCTGCGCTTGATGGGACATGGCAACGTCAAGGACATCGTTTCTCGAATAGTGTTGTATATTCTACTTATCTGGAGAATGGAAAAGTTGTTGATGTTGAGTGCTTATCTAAGTACTGCCACACCAGCCATGGTAACACTGAAGGACAAACTGAACATCAGTAATCTAATAATTATTATTGTTACAGTGGAGGTATGGAGTGTGATGGAGCTCTAAAAGTATTTCAGGTCCGTGCCCATTTATAAATTTGGATATACGAAGTACCTAGGCGATGGGGACTCTAAAGCTTTGAATAAAATTAATAAGTTCAATGTTTATAGTGACACCTTGGTAACAAAACTGGAGTGGTGTTGACATGTGCAAAAGAAGATGGCTGCTAGAATGAGGAAGATACGAAGAGATATGAAAGTGAAGTTGCTATCTGATGGAAAATCTCTGTCAAGCGGAGGCAGATGGACTGAAAGTGAAACAGACCTTCTTCAGAGATATTATGGACTGTTCATTAGATGAACTGCACCTCTGAATGATGTTATCAATGAGAAAAGCTTTATGGGCCACCAACTTT
Source organism: Schistocerca cancellata (assembly GCF_023864275.1). NCBI lineage: Eukaryota > Metazoa > Arthropoda > Insecta > Orthoptera > Acrididae > Schistocerca > Schistocerca cancellata. The sequence goes on from NC_064631.1 coordinate 383,004,776, forward strand.
CGTTAAGTTATCCACAAATGACCACCCTATTCCCAGACTTTGCCCTAAAGTAGCAGATTCTTGGTGTGGTTACCAAAATGCAAAAGAAAGTGGTCAAATATACCATCATAAGCATAGTTATCCTGAGCTTGTTACGAATGAAATAAAAACAATTTTTACAGACCAGAGGGACCCTGTTTTGCTTAGTAAATGTTTTCATGGGGGCACTCGGAATACATATGAAAGTTTCACCCATTGCTTATAGGAAAGATCTGATATTTTTTACCCTAGTACCTCAGACATCATGTCATGCGTATCTGGAAAAATTTAGTCTCCTTCAAATATATAACATTGGATTAAATGGTACCTCAATTTGAGAAAGCATTTAGGGAAAAAATTGCATCAATTTCCTTGTAATTTCTTAATACACCTAAGCAGGTTAAAAAATATCCAAAATACTTCTAATTGGTTTAGAACGTGTGCTGCATTACCGAATATCAACAAAAAATGTATAAAACATATAAATTATAGGTAGTGTCTGAAAGAATAGGTGTTGATTTTTACATAGTACTGAGCCACAGAAGTACCCTGTATCCTTAAGAGAAAGGCATAAACAAAGTGTCTTAATAAATTTAAATTTATGGAATATGTTATTAGAATATTTAAATATTTAATTTTTCAGTTATACAAAAATGCAACCACTGAAGTCCCTCTGGCCATATATTTTCAGAACGTAGTGACGATTAAATATTCCTGGCCTTTCTAGAGCAAAACTATATGTCTATATTGGTGTTGTAGCTAAAAGATTCCTGTGGTTTTCTCAGACCCATCTCTTGAAAAGTTATATTTACTTGTGAAATTATGTTAGGGAATACCAGGGAAGCGGACCACATTTAACTCTTTTTATTTTCTGAAACTTAACCATTCCTTTGCGTAGATAGTTTGGCGACCGTAAATCCATTAGACAAACCACTTCTTGAACTTGGTACAGAAAGGTCCTAGTTTAAGTATTATTCCATTTTTGCTGTTTTTCTTTCGAACAACTACAAGAAAATTCTAAAGAAAAGGAACGAATAGTCTGATTTCCGTATCCATTAGCAATATATCACAGTCAAATACTGTGAAGGGGGCAACATTAACTGACAGTTGTTGAAAGTAGACTCGTTTGTGACGTGCATATTCACAGTTCCCAGTATAATAGTGTTATACATGGCTCTCCCCATGACAGGACTATTTGTTCTGTTGGGTATAGTGCTATATGTGGCGCCTGGTGACAGGATCTTTTACAGCACTAAAGAGTCCAGAAGCAGCTTAGAACTGTTGCACAGATCACAGACAGGTACGATACTTTGAAAGACGTACATAGATTTCAGTGCCACGAATTTATTATAGACATGTAGTACTGAACTGATATTTACTACTCTGTATTGCTACCTTGAGCGACTTCATAGGTACCGAGGCATGTGGCTACTTTAAGAGAGTTCGAATGTGGGGAGGCCTCCTGTGACAGAGGTAGAGCACTCTCTTCGCATGTTTGCTCACAGGGAATGGTACTTAACATGATTTTTTTCCAGTGGAAGAGGATATTACGGATAGAAGCCAATGTCCGTCTCGCGCCTCATACACGGTCACTTCCTGTACATCTGCTGCGGAAGTGCACCACAAAGCTTAACAGTACTCGCTCTATTGCCCTACAAATTAATGCATTGCTTTGAAAATCACGAACTCTAGTTAGTCAGTTCAGTCTCAGTTTCGACATGTTCTAAGATGGAAGTGTCGCAACTCGCACTCGTGACCAGCACACTTTCGATTAACATGACATAAATACACTGAAGCGCCAAAGAAATTAGTATAGGCATTTGCATTAAACTGGCAGAAGAGAGAAATGCTCTTGGCCACGCCTATATAAGACAACAAGTGTCTTGTGCAGTTGTTAGATTGGCTTCTGCTGCTACAATGCCACTTTATCAAGATTTAAGAGAGTTTGAACGTGGTGTTAAAGTCAGCGCAAGAGCGATGGGACACAGCATCACCGAGGTAGCAGGATTTTCCCGTTCATCCATTTCACGAGTCCACCGTGAATATCAGGAATCCGGTAAAACATAAAACCTCCAACATCACCGCGGCAGGAAAAAGATCCTGCAAGAATGGGACCCATGACGACTGAAGAGGATCTTTCAAAGTGACAGAAGTGCAATCTTTCCACAAATTTCTGCCGATTTCAATACCGCGCCATCAACAAGAGTCAGCGTGGGAACCATTCAACGAAACATCAACGATATGGACTCACTCGTGTACCCTCGATGACTGCACGACACAGAGCCTTACGCCTCGTCTAGGCCCGTCAACACTGACATTGGACTGTTGATGACCGGAAACATGTTGCCTGGTAGGACGAGTCTCGTTTAAGATTGGATCTAGCGCAACGACGTGTACGGGTATGGAAAAAATTCATGAATCCATGGAACCTGCATGTCAGCAGGGGGTTGTTGAAGCTGATGGAGACTCTGTAATGGTGTGGGGCGTCCGCAGTTGGAGTGATAAGGGACCCCTGATACCTCTAGATGAGACTCGGACAGGTGATACGTATGTAAGTTTCCTGTCAGATTACCTGCATCCATTCATATCCATTGTGCATTCCAACGGACTTGGGCAATTCCACAAGTACAATGCGACACCCAACAAGTCCATAACAGCTACAGAGTGGCTCCAGCAACACTCTTCTCGGTTTATACACTTCCGCTGGCCACCAAATTCTTCAGACATGAACATTATTGAGCATATCTGGGATGCCTTGCAACGTGCTCTTCAGAACAGATCTCCACCCCCTCTTACTCTTACGGATTTATGGGCAGCCCTGCAGTATTAATGGTGTGCCAGTTCCATCCAGCACTACATCAGACATTAGTCGAGTCTATGCCGCGTCGTGTTTCGGCGCTTCTGCATTTTCGAAGGGGCCCTCGACGATATTAGGGAGGTGTACCAGTTTCTTTGACTTTTCAGTGTAGGATGATTATTTTTGCCGGCCGCGGTGGTCTAGCGGCTCTGGCGCTGCAGTCCGGAACCGCGGGACTCCTACGGTCGCAGGTTCGAATCCTGCCTCGGGCATGGGTGTGTGTGATGTCCTTAGGTTAGTTAGGTTTAAGTAGTTCTAAGTTCTAGGGGACTTATGACTTAAGATGTTGAGTCCCATAGTGCTCAGAGCCATTTTGATGATTATTTTTCGCTTGGTATTCAAAATATCAATACTACGAGACATGTAGATGAAGTATCACTCAGTGACGTATCCGTCAGGTAGGGAACTGAAGTCCTTAGTATAGAAGTATCTTGCACTTGCAAATCGATTTCATGTGGTGCGAAAATGTTTCAGCGACATCGTCTAAAGAAAGTATCACAAGGACCTTCTCAATAGGTACGCCAGTGATACACCATTTTCCTCTTTCCTTACTACACTGTTGTGGCTGATGCCAATTTATCTATTACTAATTCATAATAACTCCCTTCTTTTTATGGTGGCATAATTTGACTTTCGAAAGACAGTTTGAAATACTTTTCTGAATGTCAGCACTTCAATACATGCAGTGACGCCCATTTAAACGGCGCCGAAAAACGAACAAACTAAGAAACTTATCCCGTACCAACAAGAGGCAAGTTGCCTTATATGGTATTGCGGAAATTTTTGGAAGGCTAAGTGATTCACATATGCTATGTGTACAGACCTTGGTCCACATGTGTTTGAAGGGAGAGTCCGCACAGAGAATGGTTAATCCTGACAAGTACTTACTTTCCAGAGTTTTAGGGATTGACTATTACATAGATACATCGTTTTAGGATTAGTCCGAACAATAAGGATCATCACGTGACCCTCCATATGTTTTCGCAGGTGCAGCTCGTACAAAAGGAATAGTAATCACTTAGAAGGTTAATATTATGAAGAAAAATTGTATGTTGTCAAAATACATACGGGAGAGGCACCCGGACATAGCTATATAGGGTCTACATACCAAAAATTCTCGATACAACTTCGTAATTTGCTCCACCTCACACTACAATTAACCAGTTGTATCATGAATACTGCATCGTGGTACGTAAGCTGACAGGCAAAATTTTTTGATCACCTCTCTGTCCTGCTAATGGTGTGAGTGGGGTCAGCGCTGTAGGGCTGGTGAATACGTGACGCAGTTATAGATGTGTGCTACATATGACGGAGGTACAGAAAAATCATTTGGTGGGCACTGAAAGGGTCACAGTTAATTTTATCGTGAAATGGAGTGACAGAAATTTTAACCTGCCATTTTCTGATTTGGTGGTAAGATCTTATGGAACCAAGATGCTTATGTCATCGGCCCCTTAGCTTACACACTATTTAATCTAACTTAAACTAACTTACGCTATGGACAACACACATACCCATGCTCGAGGGAGGACTAGAACTTCCGACTGCGGGAGCCACGCGGACCGTGCAGGATGACTTATACCATGCGGCTAACCCCAGCGGATAACCTGCTATAATACTAATTCAGGTTATACAGGGGAAGGTGACGTGGAGTTCTGAGACATCTGTCGGGCAATCCTTAGAAGTATTCCTGCACTACAGGGCACGATAATCGATCAAAGTAAAGTTTTGCTTAGTACAAAAATGTTCTGAGCTAACGGTTGTTCTTAGGTTTATGGATGTGCTTCCATGGGTGCCAACTGATGTATGTGCACATGCTGGTCGACTGACACGTTACGGTAGTTATTTACAAGTTTCATAGATCATTTAAACAATTCTTTTAACGGAATGAACGAATCAGTTTACAGGATACATATACAAGATTAACGTTATTACTTTTAGTCCTACTCATGCATCTCCATTTGTTTACCAACTGCCAGTTTTTAAGTAGAATTTCATCTATGGAACAAAAGGAATTTTTCAGGAAAGCTGATTTTAAATTAGATTTAAAACTTGCTTCGCTACTTGTCAGATATCTTATGCTATTTGTCAAAGATAAGATTTTTTGTTGCTCTATGTTGAACTCCTTTCTGAGACACTGATAACTTTAACAATAGTTAATAAAATAATTTTCCCTCTAGTGTTGTGGATATGTACATCGCTGTTCTTCTCAAATTGTTATGGGTAGTTAATGACGACTTTCATTAGTGAATATATGTGCAATGACGGCGCAGTTAAGATGCTTAGCTCCCTGAGGAGGTATCTATACGATGTCCATAGGTGAACGCCGCCTATATTTCTTACTGCTCGCTTTTGTGCAATCAATACTTTCTCTCTAAGTGATGAGTTACCCCAGAAAATTACTCTGTAAGATACTGAGTGGAAATATGCAAAATAGATTAGGAGGTTGATACATTTGTTTCCATTATCAGCATTTGCGCGAAGAGCAGAAGTAGCTGAACTTCTACCAGCTCAACTTTTCATCAATATGTACATCCAAAAATCTGTAGCATTCTACCCTGTTTACTAAGTCCTGCTCATGTGCTACATCAATAGTTGATATGACTCAGTGTGTTTTCTTCAAAATTTAGACAAAGTTTGTTTTCAGAGAACTACTTAATATTTGTTTCAAAAATATCATTTACCAACTTTTCTGTTGCTTGCTGCATAACGGGATTTTTTACATTAGCATCAGATGCAAATAGTGCAAATTTTGGATGTTGGATGGTAAGTGGAAGATCATTCACCTATATGAGGAATAGGAGTGGATCCTAAATTAAAGCTTTTGGGACTTCCTTTTTCGTTTTTCCATGGTATTTAAAATTTTCTGCCTTCCTGACATCGTTTTAGTTATTCAGCACAACTTTTGCATTCTGTTTATTTGTATGATTCATACAAGATGTGTATAAAGCCACGAATCTCATAAAACTTGAGTTTTCTCTAAGAGATTAACATGGTCTCAAAGTCAAACGCCTCGAGAAGATCACAACAAATACCACCTGACGATATATTGCAATTTAAGACTACTATTCGATGAGTGAAAACGTAAATACTATTCTCAGTAGTGCAAACCTTAAGGAGTTCAGACTGTGACATGCTAATCGAATTGTTTCCACTTGAGTACGTTACTTTTCGAATATTTTGGAAAAAATATGTCAGTAACGAAAGTGGATGGTAGTTGGTTAAGCCTTTCTTGTCATATTTCTTACGAGGTTGTTTAACGACTGTACATTCTAACCTGTGTGGAAAAAATCCCTGTGCCAGTGATGCATTGCACATATCACTAAGGATATTAGTTATTAAGACGAAACAACTTTTCAGAATCATGTTCGAAATTCCATAAAACCAACATGAGCTATATCTTTAGAATTTTTATGGTTGTTTTAATATCAGTGATGGATTTTTGTGCTATTTCTAATTGCTTGAATATTTGTAGAATGACATTTTTAATATATGCTCTTGCTTTTTCAGTCGAGGCATTTAATCCTATATTTGTTGCCACACTTAGGAAATGATTATCCAAAATACTTGCATCTTGTGAATTACGAAACACGACATTGTCATATAGTTTAATTTTGGAATTTAGAACACTGACTGAGTGTCCTGTATCCTAGTCACATATGTCCCATGTAGTTTTACTACTGTTTTATCCTTGAAATACTACTATATTATTTGCAGTAGGAAAGTAATGTCAGATCTTGACTTACCCTGGGCTTTACAAAAATTTCCCTCTTCCTTTCATATGCGAATTTAATTCCTTTGGTTACCTGTGGCCTACTTTTATAATGCATATCTGTATAAATTTTAGGAAAGCAGCTTCCAAATATTGACACAAATTTCCTATTGATTACTGTGAATTTGACATTAGCATATCTTTCCGCATATACCTCATCAAATAACACCCCTTTTATCTTCTCTTAAAATATGGCATCTCATTGGTAAGGTTTTCTGCTCTATATGAATCTGGCTCATGGTTGAAAGCTGCCAAAGTGTTTATTTCCATTAATTAAGCGTCTAAAAATGGCTCTGAGCACTATGGGACTCAACATCTTAGGTCATAAGTCCCCTAGAACTTAGAACTACTTAAACCTAACTAACCTAAGGACATCACACACACCCATGCCCGAGGCAGGATTCGAACCTGCGACCGTAGCAGTCCCGCGGTTCTGGACTGCAGCGCCAGAACCGATAGACCACCGCGGCCGGCAATTAAGCGTCTGATCAGATAATCCATTAGCAATTGGGAGTACATTATGTGTTTCAGACTGACCACAGACTATGAAGATGTCACTCAGTGTCCTACTACTTTACTGGACAGGATTTGGAAAAATGACTACTGAAATTAGACTGAAACGACCAAATAGTGATACTAATTAATTTTTCCTGAACTTATCTGTCAAGATATCTTCATCGATAGCTCTGCAATATGGTAACTGTTCCTTACTATCTGACAGCAGCTCAATATTGCATTTAGATTTCCCACTAATCGCTGAAGGTTTCCTAGAGGAGATCTGTAGACTGTAACAATTATCAAAGAAGCATGCTGCAGTAACAAATCATAAGCGAATGCTTCTAGGAACTGATCGTTACAAAAACTATTTGTTTCAGTATTTTTGCTTTGTATGCAACTTTTGCGTATGATTCAACTCCTTGTTCCATGTTAACTCCACACGAAAGTGATGCAGGTTTATAATCCCTGTTATTTAACATCCTCGTCCCTGTGGTTATATGTTTTTCAGAGGCACATAAAATCAATTCTCCACATCGTCTCGTTATACAGTAACGTCCTCTACCTTGGTTTTCAATTCTCTAAAGATTTGTCGGCACGCGAATATCGAAATTGACCATAGAATGACGTAAGCTGGTCGCCTCCCGAGTACAGTCACGTTTCTCAGCAAGCTACATCGATGAACATGTCAACGTGAACAGCGCTTCAGAAGTGCTCCTACTCGTCGTCTGGGCCGGAGGAGATCTACCTAACAAATTTCGTGTACTGAGTAAGTTCTTAAATGATAATATTGACGCCATTTGACTGTATATCCAGTTCTCCGGTAGGAGAGTGCGAAGTGGGAGATGACCACGAGGAAAGGATATGATAACCAACTAAGGATTACATCATACGAGTGGGAGCATAGAATTTCAGATGATTCAAACTATTAGGAGAGCAAAAAATTCTGAAAAGTGAAATTTGAAGACTCAGAGCAGATTTAGTGGCGGTTAGCGAGGTTAAATTGAAAGAACGGTGTCTAGCCACATAATATAGGGTAATATCAAGAGCAGCAGGAAATGGCACAAAGGGAATACGGATCTTTATGATATAGTGGGAATTAGTGAAGTTCGGTGGCAGGAGGAACAAGACTATTGGTCATGTGAATACAGAGTTATAAATACAAAATCAAATAGGGGTAATGCAGGAGTAGGTTTAATAATGAATAAAAATATAGGAGTGCGGGTAAGCTACTACAAACAGCATAGTGAACGTATGATTGTGGCCAAGACCGACACGAAGCCCACACCTACTACAATAGTACAAGTTTATATGCCAACTAGCACTGCAGATGATGAAGAAATTGATGAAATGTATGATGAGATAAAAGAAATTATCCAGGTAGTAAAGGGAGACGAAAATTTAATAGTCATGGGAGACTGGAATTCGAGAGTAGGAAATGGGAGAGAAGGAAACATAGTAGGTGAACATGGATTGGGGGAAAGAAATGAAACAGGAAGCCGTCTGGTAGAATTTTGCACAGAGCATAACTTAATCATAACTAACACTTGGTTCAAGAATCATAAAAGAAGGTTGTACACATGGAAGAATCCTGGAAATACTAAAAAAATGGTTCAAATGGCTCTGAGCACTATGGGACTAAACATCTGTGGTCATCAGTCCCCTAGAACTTAGAACTACTTAAACCTAACTAACCTAAGGACATCACACACATCCATGCCCGAGGCAAGATTCGAACCTGTGACCGTAGCGGTCGCGCGGATCCGGACTGAGCGCCTAGAACCGCTAGACCACCGCGGCCGGCCTTGGAAATACTAGAAGTTATCAGATAGACTGTATAATGGTAAGGCATATATTTAGGAACCAGGTATTAAATTTTAAGACATTTCCAGGAGCAGATGTGGACTCTGACCACAAGCTATTGGTTATGAGCTGTAGATTAAAACTGAAGAAACTGCAAAAAGGTGGGAATTTAAGGATTTGGGACCTAGACAATCTGATTAAACCGGAGGTTGTACAGAGTTTCAGGGAGAGCATAAGGGAACGATTGACAGGAATGGGGGAAAGAAATACTGTAGAAGAAGAATGGGTAGCTCTGAGGGATGAAGTGGTGAAGGCAGCAGAAGATCAAGTAGGTAAAAAGAGGAGGGCTAGAAAAATCCTTGGGTAACAGAAGAAATATTGAAATTAACTGATAAAAGGAGAAAATATAAAAATGCAGTAAATGATGCAGGCGAAAAGGAATACAAACGTCTCAAAAATGAGATCGACAGGAAGTGCATAATGGCTACGCAGGGATGGCTAGAGGACAAATGTATGGGTGTAGAGGCTTATCTCACTAGGGTTAAGATAGATACTGCCTACAGGAAAATGAAAGAGACCTTTGGAGAAAAGAGAACCACTTGTATGAATATCAAGAGCTCAGATGGAAACCCAGTTCTCAGCAAAGAAGGGAAAGCAGAAAGGTGGAAGGAGTATATAGAGGGTCTATACAAGGGCGATGTACTTGAGGACAATATTATGGAAATGGAAGAGAATGTAGATGAAGACGAAATGGGAGATACAATACTGCGTGAAGAGTTTAACAGAGAACTGAAAGACCTGAGTCGAAACAAGGCCCCAGGAGTAGAAAACATTCCATTAGAACTACTGACGGGTTTGGGAGAGCCAGTCCTGACAAAACTCTACCATCTGGTGAGCAAGATGTATGAGACAGGCGAAATACCCTCAGACTTCAAGAAGAATATAATAATTCCAATCCCAAAGACAGCAGGTGTTGACAGATGTGAAAATTACCGAACAATCAGTTTAATAAGCCACAGCTGCAAAATACTAACACGAATTCTTTACAGACGAATGGAAAAACTAGTAGAAGCCAACCTTGGGGAAGATCAGTTTGGATTCCGTAGAAATGTTGGAACACGTGTGGCAATACTGACCTTACGACTTATCTTAGAAGAAAGATTAAGGAAAGGCAGACCTACGTTTCTAGCATTTGTAGACTTAGAGAAAGCTTTTTACAATGTTGACTGGAATACTCTCTTTCAAATTCTAAAGGTGGCATGGGTAAAATACAGGGAGCTAAAGGCTATTTACAATTTGTAGAGAAACCAGATGGCAGTTATAAGAGTCGAGGGACATGAAAGGGAAGCAGCGCTTGGGAAGGGAGTAAGACAGGGTTGTAGCCTCTCCCCAATGTTATTCAATCTGTATATTGAGCAAGCAGTAAAGGAAACAAAAGAAAAATTCCGAGTTAGTATTAAAATCCATAGAGAAGAAACAAAAACTCTGAGGTTCGCCGATAACATTGTAATTCTGTCAGAGACAGCAAAGGACTTGGAAGAGCAGTTGAATGGAATGGACAGTGTCTTGAAAGAGGGATATAAGATGAACATCAACAAAAGCAAAACGAGGATAATGGAATGTAGTCCATTTAAGTCGGGTGATGCTGAGGGAATTAGATTAGGAAATGAGACACTTAAAGTAGTAAAGGAGTTTTGTTATTTGGGGAGCAAAATAACTGATTACGGTCGAAGTAGAGAGGATATAAAATGTAGACTGGCAATTGCAAGAAAAGCGTTTCTGAAGAAGAGAAATTCGTTATCATCGAGTATAGATTTAAGTGTCTGGAAGTCGTTTCTGAAAGGATTTGTATGAAGTGTAGCCATGTACGGATGTGAAACATGGACGATTAATAGTTTCGACAAGAAGAGAATAGAAGCTTACGAAATGTGGTACTACAGAAGAATGTTGAAGATTAGATGGGTAGATCACGTAACTAATGAGGAGGTATTGAATAGAATTGGGGAGAAGAGGAGTTTGTGGTACAACTTGACAAGAAGAAGGGATCGGTTGGTAGGACATGTTCTGAGGCATCAAGGGATGACAAATTTAGTATTGGAGGGCAGTGTGGAGGGTAAAAATTATAGAGGGAGACGAAGAGTTGAATACACTAAGCAGATTCAGAATGACGTAGGTTGCAGTAAGTACTGGGAAATGAAGAAGCTTGCTCAGGATACAGTAGCATGGAGAGCTGCATCAAACCAGTCTCAGGACTAAAGACCACAACAACAACAACATGAATATGAAAGTAGGGCAGAGAGTATGATACTGTGGACAGTTTAGTGATAGATCTCTTCTCATCAGATTCGACAGCAAACAAACGCTGATATGGTAGTCCGGATATACATGACAAATCGGAAGGAAAATATGATACGGAGAAAGTATATGAGGATATAGAACGGGTGTGAAGAGGTTAGAAAACGTCATAATCATAGGGGTTCGAAAGTGGTTGTACGACAAGGAACAGAAGAAAGGTTTACGAGAATGAAAGCTTTTGAGTAAGGAGAAAGTCTAACTGAGTTCTGCAATAAACTGAAAATGGCAATTGCGAAAACTCTGATCAGGAATCACATTAGGAAACGGTACGCTTGGAAAAGACTTGGGGCACGGGTAGATGGCAGCTGGACTACATCACAGTTAGAGATTCCGAAATCAGATACCGGAATGTAAATTGTATCCAGGAGCAGTTATATAGTTAGATGGAGAATAGGATTATGTTAAGATCATCTTTCGGAAGAATCAGTGAGGAGGAAGTGGGATAGTAGAATAAAGGGGAATGATGAGACGCCTTTTAAATCCGCTAAGGGTGTTGATACTACGATAAGGAATCCCAGTGTAGGCACTTCAGCTGAAGATGAGTGGACATCGCTAAAGAGGGCAAGCACAGCTGTTGGACAGACAAATACAGTTACAAGGATGCTAACTGCGAATAAACCTTGGACAACAAGGGAAATACTGTAACTGGTCGAGGAAAGAAGGAAATATAAGGATGTTCAGGGAGACACAAGACGAACCCAACAGTAGAAACACAGCAATATAAAGCATTTAAGAATCAAATGAATAAGAAGTGCGAGCAACCAAGCCGAAAGGGCTTGAGGAAAGATATGAAGAAGTAGTAAAAGAAATGGCCGTCGGTAGGACTGATTCAGAAGAAAATAAAGTCAAAACAATCTTCAATGATATTAAAGGGAGGGCGATACTAAAATTGACATAGCAGTGGACAGTTCACTGTTAAACTGGATGGAGAGTGATGGTGGATGGAAATAATACATTCAAGGCCTCTGTGAGTGGGAGGAACTGTGTGATGGCGTGGCAGAAGAAACATGCAACAGTAAGTGTAGTGTTCCGATTACATATCAAGACATGTGTAGGAGAGTGTGTTACTGGTAAGCTCAGATTCTCGGTAAACATGAGGTTCGTATGGATTCTGTAACTTTATTGCTGAATACACATGAACGGCTTATTTCGAGATAATGATTTCCTTTGATGCCTCTTTCCACTACAGTGCGAGACACAGGTTTCGTTGATGTGTCGATACTACCCATATGGCAAGATTTTTAGAGGTCACCGGATTCCATAACAGTCAGCAACAAAATGTTGGTCTGTTCTGTATTTTAGAATTAGCAGTCCTATTCTCTGGAATAAATTTATTTTAGCATTTCCACGTAATAATAAGATTGCTAAACGTATAATGAGTCGCTACACAGTAAAAGTTCGTTCCTCAAGTTAAACTTAGGTCCTAAGGAAGAAGCAAGTGGGCGTATTTCTAGAAACGAAAATTAATGCACCAGTGAATCTCATTTAAAAGTTCCAACCAGTGAACGGTGTTGTGTTTTACCAGGACTAAGTAGCAAATTCGTGAATGTTCGCATAAACCAGTGTTTAGTAGTTGCCAAGCATGGCAACTTACATATCATAAAAATATTAACTAATCTGAGTATATTTTGCCTCAAAATTACGCTGCAATCTCTTGCTCAAGAATTTCTGCGAAAAGAATTATTCTGAATATAAAGAGCCTGAACTTACAGGGTTCGCGTGAGACCAAGGACTTAGGCGGGGCGATATCTAACTCATAAATAAGTATAGGTGACAAATAACAGAAATAGATAATGTCAGAGACGTAATGGTAAATAACGCAGAATAAATCTTTCACTGTACTCGTATTATCTACAATGAACTGAAACTTATAAAGGTTTTCGAACATCTCCCCAGAAAACACAAAAAAGGGAATATTTTTTAAAGTGGAACATAATTATAGAGGACAGCAATTAATATCTAGCGTAGTTAATATAAATGTCAGGACAACAGTATGCACACAGTTGCTAATGTAGCTTATATGTGTGGTGAAGTCAAATTTTTAAAGTTACTCTTTTTTACATTGCTATTCTTCTTCTAATGTTGTGAACGTTCCCTAAATTTTACAGTTAACTTTACGCAGCAGTTCCTTCGTAAGTATCGAAAATTAAACAGGCATTTTATATACATCCCTTCATTTGAAAATTTTCATACTTGCGTCGCTATAAATACCATCCGCACTGAAATAATCGTCATGTACGATTCTAAACGCATACAAAAATCACAAAAACGACACAGTAATTCTCTACAGACATATGAAACTAGTGGTAAATACGCAAATCATGCCGTTTTGATAACACTAGTCAACAGCCATTTTGCATTTGGGATGTGATACATCAAATAGTATATATTTTCGTGTGTAGAATACGAATATACCTTTCAAAATGTTATAGCACGTACCATTTTTGAGTTTTCAAATGTATTTTTATTTCTCGTATTCAGTATTTCGATTTTTGCTGTTCGTATGTTTTAATGTTTGTTTGTTTTTGATTTGCAGAGGGAGCTAGAAGATCTACAAATCGTCAGTATATGGTTGGTATGGTAATCCAGTGGTGTGAAAGAGATCCTCAGTGAGTTTTTCCCGTGAAAGAGAGTGCTTAGTTTTTGAGTTTAAAAACTTACACTAAGAAAAATGGCAACTAGTAAATCTCGTTGCTGTGTAAACCGCCCCGACTACTTTTGTTATGTGTGTTGGAAATTCACTCCAAAAGCTCAAAGAAAACCAATGACTGATTTTGATAAGAATGCATATAAATTGTATTTTTATTGTACTGTTGGTGGTCACCTCATATTGCCAGCATAACCTGCACTACAATCTAAACCGAGTGGTTGAAAGAAAAACGCCGAGCCATGCCATTTGCTGTTCCGATTGGTGTGGTGTGAGCTGAATGATAATTATTCAGACTATTACTTCTGTCTTACAAATATTTTGGTACATTCAAGCAAAACTAGACATAAAATAAAGTACCCAAATGTATCTTCAGTGCATTTAACCTATGTCCCATGATGAGGGATGACCTGTTCCTGTCTGTAACTTGAATCCATGGAACCAGACACCATGTGAGGTGAATCAGAAAGTATTGAACATATAGAAGAGTACTGCCCTCAATATCATGACACTTCGCATCAGTTCTTTAATTAAAAGGAATTGAACGATTTGGTTCGCGATCTAAACCTTTGGAAACAGCAAGCTGAACTCTTGGGGTCGAGACTGCTACAAAGGAACCTTCTAGCTCCAGGGACAAAAATTTCGTGTTTCATATCAATATATGCTTCCTTTGCTCAATATTTCGATATACAGAATTCAATGTGTGTATGTAGAGATGTCAATGGTCTGATGATGCAGCTAGGTGTACAACATAATCCTCAGGACTGGCGACAATTGATTGACTCCAGTAAAATCAGCTTGAAAGTAGTACTATTGCATAATGGCAATGCATTTCCATCGGTACCTTTGGCTTACGCAGAAGACATTAAAGAAACTTATGAATCCATCGCATTGCTGCTAGAGGCAATCAAATATAAGGATCATGAATGAGAGCTTTACTGTGATTTAAATGTTGGTGCACTCCTTACAGGTTTACAGGCTGGATTCACGAAATACTGCTGCTTTTTGTGCCTTTGGGACAGCCGTGACACCAAGAAATTATATACAGTCAAGGAATGGCCTATAAGAAGTCATATATTCCTGGAAACGTAAATGTGAACAATACTTTGTAAAAGCTGTTGATAAAGAAGGTGAGGCCTTCAATCACTTCAAAGAAAAGTTTCCCAAATTAAGGAGGCAAAGCTGAAAGAGGGTATATGTGTTGACCACAAATAATTAACTTGCTGAAAGATCCAACTTTTGATACCAAATTCACAGATATCCAGTTAGCTGCTTGGTCTCCTTTTAAAGCAGTTGTGAAGGGTTTTTTGGATAACAGAAAAGACAAAAACTATGTTACCATTGTGAATGATCTGTTGGACAACCATAAGTAAATGCGGTGTAGAATGTCGCTTAAAATTCACTTTTTACATTCTCACCTTGATTTCATCAAGGAAAATTTGGGAGCCGTAAGCGATGAGCATGGTGAACGCTTTCACCAAGATATTCATACCATGGAACACCGTTACCAAGGCCATTGTAACCCTTCGATGATGGGTGACTACTGCTGGGTTCTTGTTAGGGACAGTGATGAAACGGCAAACAGAAGAGCTCCATCGTCGCATTTTTCAAAATCAAAAGACGATTAAAGGGGAAAGTATCTTCTGAACTTATTGGGAACTTTTATTGGAATCATGCCCATATATACATACAAAATAGTATTGATTTCAAACGTTCTGAATGTGTATTGTTGTTTGACTAAATTGTGTCAATTTTCTCTATTACCACTTTTTATTTTGCTGTGTATTTAGGAAATGTGACGTCATAGAGGAAAAACTGATTTCACCAGTGTATTCAGCACCCTAAAGTTAGGTAAATCCATCCATTTGCAAACAAGATGTAGAAAAAAGTTTGAATTTGTTAACTAGTGTAATTTTTATGTAGCTGTACTATTGATTGGAATATAAAAGTGAAATTGGTCATTTAAAATCATGGTGTGCTGTTTCAACTGCAAAATTTCGGTTCTTCAGGTGCCAGTTTCTGTGGTATAACTTTTCCATAAATGTCAACCAAATTATGAACTGAAAATTTATTTGATACGAGGGTTTTAGTCTTGTTGTATTAGCAGGTTAAATGATACATCACTGAGTTGAGTAAATTTAGGGCAATCAGTGGCTGATCGTGGTTTTAATGTGAACAGCACCATGTATAGCTTAGCTCAATCTTAGTATACAACGCAGCAAAATCTAAAGTGACAGAGACAGTAAAATAAGTACATTCCTTATTAGTGTAACAGATGGTACCGCGACTATTCTAAAAGGCAATGGACATTCTAGAGGTCTCATTGTTGCAGCTATATACTTGGAACTTTCGTTCTATACTACAGCATATTGTAGAAACATGGATAAAATTACGCCAAAAATAAAGACCACTAAAGACTGTACATTAAGTGCTTAAACGCATACTCGTAAAAGTAAATGAATTGTATCTTGCACAAGCAGGAAATTATCTCGAATGTTTCTTAACAAGCACAGTAATAAATAATATGTAAGAAGTGGTACAACATCCAATACACGTTTCGAAAAATGATACATCAAGCATAAACCCAGTACTGTACCTTGAATGTCTGCTATTATTGCAATGTATTTAACGCTCAGCTCTTTGTAGTTAGGAGTATGTGTTCAGAAGAACATAGCTAATGTAACAGCTCACTAATATTTGTACGTTCATAAAAATAGCACCGTTTTGAACGAAAACGAAATTACAGAATAAGTCTCAGGAAGGAACTTTTAAAATAATCAGCGGTGTTGAATTATGATGAATGGTATGTAAGTTCTCAAATAGCTACTATATGATCAAAATCCATATAATCTCTCCGTTATAGCATGTATGATTCTAAGGTATTTTAACATCCTGTTCTCCATCCCAGTCATAAATACAAGCTATATGTGGTGCTAAAACTAAGTCTTACACTTAAAGACTAATTTTATATAGTCTGACTAGAAATAGGAACTTTTGCCTATTTCTGTTACATGAAGATGACAACATTTTGCGTTTACAGTGTATGCGTAGAAAACCTCATAACACTGTCTGCTGCTCCTCTAACGACGACGAGCCAGCACTAAATCAGTCGGAAGCGTGGCAGTATCCAATAGGGAGCGAATGAGTGATGCCACGAATTCCTTATCTACATTATGTGAAGATATCAACGACTTGAATCTGAAGTATTTGTCAGTGAAATTTTTAGTTACTGCAGCAATTTATTCGTCGGTTTATCGAGGAAAGCACTGCTTTTGTGTCCACGACGCTCAAAGCTGTGGCTGTGGGTACCCCGTATCAGTGCAGTGGTTCAAAGTGCAACTTGAAACCCTTCCGCGGACTGATGACCATTCCCATTTGGAAGTCCTCGAGCTCCTCGCGCGTGGCCGTCGTGGTCACGCGGAACGCCGGCAGCAGCCTGGAGAGGGCGGCGCGCATCTGCAGCTGCGCGTACTTGCTGCCCAGGCAGGAGCGCGGCCCGCCGCCGAACGGCAGGAAGGCGAACGGGTGCCGCTCCTTGCTCTCCTCGGGCAGGAACCTGCGGCGAGGCGTCGACACTCAGAACCGCACTTAAAGCGTCAACGAGACACAACACCGAGATGTATACTGTAAATATAATAGCGACAGGTAAGGTGCACATAATAATAGCTGCTCATCTTCTTTATGCAGACACCGCAAAAAATCTTCACGAACGCTGTCATCTACGGGCCTTACTTTCTCATGCTGGTTGTAAGTTAACTATGTGGGAAACTGATACTAAATTATTGAGCTTCGATGGTTTTGTTAAGCTTTTATGAGCAATACATAAATTCCCCTAGCTTGATTACGGAACCTGGTGAATAATAAGGAATGTAACAAAAACCATCCACACAAAAGTGAGTTAATGAAACAGTTACGGGAGGAATATGCTTCGTACAATACGACATTTTCTGACATTATACACTGAGTCAAAGAAAAAAAAATCGCAGCATGAAGGAGGAGTTGTACAACGTAAACTAAAGTTGGTAGGCGTTTTTTTACATCAGAAAGACGATTTCTGTTGAGATTTCGTGCCAGTCGTATAAGAATGGCGCAAGTGGCACCAGTATGAGGATTCAGTTCAGGTTTGCTTTATATACACTCTCTAACAGTCACGAGCGTTAGTTACTTGTGAAATTAGACGCGGTGAGTTGATGTTAGTCGACAATGCCATTCAGGTGACAAAGACACCATTATCAGCAACTCACTGAGCTCCAACGAGGTCGTGTAATAGGTCTATGAGTAGATAGATGTTCTATCTGCGATACTACATCTATACTTGGCAGGAATGGTTGCTGGCGGCGGTGGCCGTGAAAATGTCCGGCTGCAAGGAGGCCGGGCTCTGGACGGCCATTTTCCCCCACCGAGAGCAAAGACCGTCGTGTTTGGCGTATGGCTATGGCGTTTCGTACTCAATCTGCGGCACCAATATGAGCAGCAACTGGCACCACAGTGACAAAATGAACTGTTATAAATATATTATTTCAAGGACAGTTCCTAGCCAGCTGCCCTGTAGCGTGCGTATCAATGACTGTGTGCCACCGTCGTTTGTTACTTCAGTGGTGTCAAGTGAGAGCTCATTGGAGGGCACAATGGAGGCCAGTTACGTCTACTGATGGGAGCTGGTTCTGCCTCGGTGCCAGTGATAGCCGCGTGTTGCTTAGGAGGAGGCCAGTTGAGGGCCTGCACCCAACCTGTCTCCGTGCCAACACGTTGGACCTGTACCTGGAGTTGTGGTCTCGGACACTATTTCGTACGACAGTAGGAGCCCTCTCGTGGTTGTCCTACGCAACCTAACTGCCAACTTGTACCTCAGTTTGGTGATTGTACTGTTGTGCTGCCATCCTGGAACAGCCCTGCAGAGCTATTTTCCAACAGGTTAACTGTCGTCAACACACCGCTGCTGTAACCCTACATACTCTACACGGCATCGACCTTTTGCTTTGGCCTGTTGGATCACTAGGTCTGTCGAACTCATATGGGACACGTGCGTACGTCACTCTACCACATTAGTAAAAACCATTAACAGTCTCTTTATTGGCAGGCAAACTGCAACAGGCACAGAACTCCATCCGACAAACTGACACGCCATACCTGAAAAAAACAACGCATTCAAGTTTTCATGCCTGTGCTCAACATTATGTCGCTAAACCGTATATTAACGTACGAGCATCTCACATTTGGAATGGCTTATCTCGCGCATACCTTAACCTGTGATCTTGCAAAGTTACTCATTTAAATATGTTACGTAGACAGATGTATTCTCGAAATTTCATTATTCTACATTCACTATTTTTTGTTGTTGCAATTTTTTCGTCAGTGTACCTTACGCCTGTGAAAGTGAAGGCTACGTGAAGGGAAATTGTGAGGTAGTTAGTATCAAATGGTACCTAAGTAAAATTTCTCATACATGCAATGATAAATGAATACAGTACTAAGAAAAATGTGATCTTAACATTCAATCTATTGTAACCGGTACAATTGGAAATTGGAGACTCTCAGATTTTTAAATGCTCATTTTGGTTATAAGACAATGTAAAGTATACATTTTTAGCCCATTCAGTGGCGCATTTTAAATTCCATGTGATATCTGGTTCGAGGAAGAAGTGAGATGTATAGTTAGCAGAAAAAGGTATAAGCGCTTGTATTTTCAAGAGGAAGGTGATGGAGAGCTTCAAAATACTGACGTCGTGAGAACTGATAGAACAAAGTATTAGTGAATTCAGTTGTTTTCAAACTGTGTCCGGTGAAATAGACTACAAGCATCTAAATACATATTAGAAGGAAGGACTGACTTACGTACAAAAGTGACGGATAGAGTGATTTTAAATTTAAATCGTGTAAACTGCTGAGTAATAAGTGATTAACACGGAGAAATACTTTTAAACGTTAATGCATATACTTAAGGTACAGAAAAAATGTAATTTATATTATTTGTTTACAGTAAAACAACGCATGAACGAGATTCGATAAGTGATTGTCTATGTTATCCGCCATCGTAATTAAATACTGCAGCGGGTGTTTTAAATCGAACTACTAAGGACACATGAATCTTGATGGTCAATTGTCGCGATGATATTTGCGTATTCGTGGCCCAGAATCCACACAGATATCATAAATTGGACTTAGGTAATGAATAATCTTTAAATATGGTCCAAACAGTATCTTACGTGGTGAAATTGTTCTTTGCTAATGCATGAACCCTGATTATTTAGTAATAACTCTCACGAAATTTTTTTTGACAGGAATGGATACATTAATGTTGCGCGTGTGGTATTTTGTGTAAAAGTAGTTTTTTTTTTTTTTAAGGAAACATGTTGCCACCTTGAGTAATATCTAGCTGAATTGTGTGAGACCACTCTTGTGAAGAAATTTAGTGCCATTTACAGTGCTTGACAGACAACATTGGTACACGTTCCTTGTTGGCGATTTCTTTAACAGGATAACTATCTTTAGCCGGGAGAGGCAGCGATTAAATGAAACCCCATGTTACGGTAATAATAAGTAATTGGTTTTGTTGTAGTTGTGCCCAAGATTGTAAAATGCTGCAATCCTAATCGCACGCCACAGTTTCCTTTCGAGATGGGTATGATTGTTGTTGCGCTATTGCAGCCAAGATCCTTAATACAAAACGTCAGTTTACAACACTTATTTAATTATTCGGCAGTATTAATAAAAAATACATCAATCGAATTTGGTACGGAATACAGTTCCTTGTACCGGTCTCTGCATGATGTTCTCGAGTACATAGATTTAGGCTCAGGAAACTTCTACTTGGTTTAAATTGATGGTTGCAGAAAGAAAACTCCTGTATGACATTATACAACCAAAGTGTGCGAAGTACGCTACATTTTGTCATTCGTGTATAGCTTGAAGTACAACCAAAGTGACGCCAGTAAGAGTTTTGTTTAGATAAATTATAACAGGAGGCAGGTGGTACCTGTCCGGACGGAAGGAGAGCGGGTCGTCCCAGACGCGCGGGTCGCGGTGCAGGAAGAAGACGAAGACGACGGCGGTGCAGCCCGCGGGCAGGACGGTGGGCGGGTCCCCGGCCAGCGCCACGTCGGCGGCCAGCTCGCGCGACAGCAGCGGGCCCGGCGGGAACAGGCGCAGCGCCTCCTTGATGACGCGCTCCTGCAGCGCCTCGTCGTGCCTCGCCGCCTCCTGCACCTGCAGCAGGTGACCCGGGGGGTCTACAGCTGCCCCGGCGCTACGCCCTTCCGTCACTCACGCGGGGCCCCCTCAGATGGCGCCATTCTTTGCGACAGGAGAATGGTATAACTCAAGTTGTTCAACAGGTGTACAAATCTCCTCCTCCGCATACTTTCTTATGGATATCAGTTAAGTGGCACGATTATTTTTCAGAAACGAGTAATCGCAGTAAATGGTAAACATCAAGAGTATAATAAAGCTGTTAGAAACAGAATATTACGCCTTGCAGCACATCATACGCGAGGAGCTTGAATCGCCAGGCTGTGTACTGAGTGCACAGGCTTATTTAAAACTCAAGGTAGTAAACACTGCTAACAACTCAATTAATAATACCCTTGCCGCATGTCTTTCAAGGTTAGAGCGTGTGAACAGCTTTCAATTCGTGTCAACAAACAGAGGCTGGATAGCTAATAGAAACGGAAAGCTGTTCATGTTCTATAACGTTTCAAGACATTCGGCCAGTGAATTATTAACTAAGCTGTTTGCAGCTCTTACCACCGTGCGTTTAAGTTGAATCCATGCACGTAATACACAATCTGTTGATTATACTGGTCATGTATGATGTGCCGCAACTCAGTGCAGGTTTATCAATCGGGAATCATCTAGATAAAAGAAGGAATCCCCTGAAATGTATTGTTCGATAACTGACGTTTAATCCAACACTTTTGTGACGTGATAGGTATTATGTCAGAGAACTTCGGTTCAGAATGTATCTGGCTTTATGATTCCCTAATGGCAGTTAACGTAACACGTATGAGGATTCTAACGTAATAATCTGTAAGCCAGTTCAGACAAAAGGAAGAACTGGGTGGTCCACACTGGGAAACCTCTCTGTAAAACAAAAAATGAAAATGAAATGATCTTATGGCAAACTCTGATAGATAAACAGAATACTTAAAAGAAATGTAAATCCCTATCTGTTTGATGTGTCACATTACATATTTACCCTCTGCAAATGATGAGCTGCATCCACAACGCCTGATTCCTGAATAGATTATAATGGTCTTTACAGCAATCAAACAACTTAAATAGGTGAACTGTAGTCAACAAAAACCATTTCTCATTTTCTTTTACATTCTTTTTAAGAGTGTAACAAAGTTACACTGATGAAATAAACTCAACGCTGACTTCTGTTTATTGTTCAACTCCATTCTTAGTATTAGATGTTGCAAAGTTTATAGTAAACCTCCATCTTATGTTCAGGAAGCAATAGATATATCGTGAACAGATCATTCTGTTTTACATCTGATAAACATGGCTAGTCATTTAGATGAAGTATAACATGCATACATCTGCCATTGTATTTCTTCTTTTAAGTACCGTACTCTGATGTTTTTCCATTCTCATGCAGTAGTGTAACAATTTTTAACAGCTATTTGAGGTGGATGGGTATGAGACACTTTCATCATGCTGCATTTGGAGATCTTCCTCGCCTGCATTGACAATCTTCCAGCAGAGTTTTTAAAATTTTAGCTTCATCTAATGTTATACATATTTCACACTAGGTCGGGTGAATGACGACCCATGAGGCTATGTTATGTTGTGAAACATGTAGGAAATTCATTAAGGAAATTCATTACTAAAGTCTTAACTTTTATAATGCTGTTCATACTTTCACTTTATCGGATGAGTAACGTCCCAAGAACTTTTACTTCGTAATAACATTTAAATTTTTTGGCGCTAAGTTACATATTTGCACTCTAACAGATTCCAGTCGATCGTATCTTGTCAGTTTTACGTTATGTATACAAACAAAAAGCCTTGTAATGATTGTTACAAACTGTTTAAAAGTAACAAGTTATTACAAATCGTTCAAAAGCCAAGATTGCACAATACAACATTTATTCAAAACATCCGGTTTCAATAGTCTTAGCTGTCATCGTCAGGTCTAACTTTTTCTTGTAGTAAACCATGATCATTTTAACCTGCACCTCGTGCACAAGAAAAAAATTTTGAAATTTGTGGTAAGATTTTGTGGGACCAAACTGCTGAGGTCATCGGTCCCTAAGCTTACACGCTGCTTAATCTAACTTAAACTAATTTAGGCTAAGGACAACACACACTCATGCCCGAGGCAAGATTCGAACCTCTGACGGGGTGAGCCGCGCGAACCGTGACAGGACGCCCTGGACCGGCTGGCTACTCCGAGCAGCTCGTGCACAAGATGTCGGATGGATAAAACCCAGCACATTATAAACGTCTGTAATCGCTAAGATATTTAAATTATTTTAAGTATTGTAGTTATGGCAAACGTTTATAATGAGAAGAGTTTTATCCGTTTGACATCTTGTGCATTAGGTTCAGCGTAAAATGGGCATGTTTTAGAACAACAAAAAGTCGTTTAACACCTGAACATGACAGCTAAGAGTGTTGAAACCTGTTGTCTTGAATAAAAATATTTTGTGCGATCTTGGCTTAGAACGCATTTTAACAATTAAAAAGATCGCCCATCAGTGCCCTTGGAATGAGAAATTCAATCTAATTAACGCGTTAATCAAATTTTTGTAAGTAACGAAGAATTTCTGCCCGTGCGTGGGCAAGCAATTTTTAAATGTTATATATATTGACGCACATTTTCGGCAGTTGTTGCTTAAAAATTGAAATATGATACATACATTGGCCACGAATCTGTGTGCCGCTCTTTTAACGTGCATCGACACTGTTACGCCACCTAGCGTGACTCAATCTTCCTCCTAGTACATATACTGGCGCGGGCTGTTGCCTGTATGGTATTTCAACAGCTAGGGTCGAAACGTGGAACTACTGGTGCTACTTGTATAGCCGTAGTGTCAGAATATGACGTCTGAATCAAAGTCTCATGTATTTACATCTAAAATGGTATTATTTCTGTATCAGAAAACGTTTTGTTCTTTAATATTTTTCGTTTACAACTGATTTGTGTAAAACATTTTCCTGTCTATGAAATTTGCAACCAAATATCTGTTACTTTATTTTGCTTATAATTGGCCATCAGATGATCGGTTAAACCCGAAATGCGTCACGACAGTTAATGAACAAATTCAGAGAAAATGATCGACTATTTTTAGAGACCTATACTGTATTTTTCCAATAATGATATTCAACATGGTCACATGGCTGTACAAGGAATTTCAGTCTGATATAGAATTGAGTGGTAGCGGACAAACAGTGTATTTCAATTTGCTTCATAATAGAACCGAGTATTGTTATTGCGTAGTTTTCTAGTAATTTACTTTTTATTTTAGTGTGTTCACTCTAAATATTCTTAAGGGTCAAATTTCGTACTAAGAGAAAAACTTTTCATTTGACAACCACCCAAATATTTAATGTACCGGGTGGTTATAATTAAACAATTCCTATTTAACACGCCGGCCGGTGTGACCGAGCGGTTCTAGGCTCTTCAGTCTGGAACCGCGCGACCGCTACGGTCGCAGGTTCGAATCCTGCCTCGGGCATGGATATGTGTGATGCCCTTAGGTTAGTTAGGTTTAAGTAGTTCTAAGTTCTAGGGGACTCATGACCTCAGATGTTAAGTCCCATAGTGCTCAGAGCCATTTGAACCATTTGAACCATCCTATTTAACACCTTACAATACGCCAAATAATTTCAGTACGAGTAACTTGAGTGTTGGGTGCATGATTTCCATGTGTGACAGCGCCACCGTTCAGTTCCGGCCATGACTACCAGGTGCAGTGATCAGTCATAGTGATTCATAGTCTCATACACCTGACCAGTCTCAGTGCACTGGTTCATGTGTCAACACGAGCTTGGATAAAATGGCAGAGCATTATTGGTGAAGCTCTATTTTCAACACAACAGTAATGGAGTAGCTGCACTTCGAGAATATCACCGGCTGAAACGATTACGGAAGGGCCACGACAGAGGAACATCCCGTGGTCTATGACCGGCAGGTGCTTCGAACAATTTTCAAATGGTATCCGTACAAGATCCATTTCGTACAGCAGCTTGTACCACAGGACGCACAACGACGTGCTGACTTCCCTCTCCACTTTACCGTAAGGATTGAAGTTGATGAGGGCTGGCCCTGGACCATCCTATGAACATGTGAAGCTCATTTTTCTCTAGCGGGCGAAGTGAACACACAAAGTAGCCGAGTGTGGCAATCTTCGTCTCCACTCCCTGTGCATGAAGTTCCTGTGTGTGGTGAACGTTTCATCGTATGATGTGGCTTCATGGATACGTTCATCATTGCCCATTATTTTTTAAACAGCTTGACGCTCAAGCACCAAAGACGTGCAGCGTTACTACTATATGCTTCGACAGCATGTCATACCCACTCTACAGGAGAGAGACGCATTGGAATCCACAATTTTCATGCAAGATGGGGCCCCACCACACTTCGCTCGTGGAGTTTACCTGCTTCTACGAAACGCATCTGTAAACGGTTGAATTATCAGATCATCGTTTCCAAATGCTCTGCCGGCATTATCACCTGATCTCACTCCCTGTGAATTCTGGTTGTGGGGCTACCTGAGCCGGCCGGTGTGGCCGAGTGGTTCTAGGCGCTTCAGTCTGGATCCGCACGAGCGCTACGGTCGCTGGCTCGAATCCCCTCTCGAGCATGGATGTGTGTGATGTCCTTAGCTTAGTTAGGTTTAAATAGTTCTAAGTTCTAGGGGACTGATGATCTGAGATGTTAAGTCCCATAGTGCTCAGAGTCATTTGAACCACTTTTGGTCTACCTGTCCTAGGAGAGGGTTTACTAGGGCGTGTATGCTGGTTTGAAGCGCTGAGCACCTTTTGTAGCAGGAATGTGACCGGTATGTAATTGATGATGTACCGTACCAGCACATTAAAAGTGTTTCAATTGAACTGATTCTGCGTTACCTCTTCCCCATGTTCTTGACATCGGAATTCGCTCTGTAGTTAGTTCCCGTGTTATAACGTGTTAAAAAGAGGAAGTTTAATTACAACGACCCGGTGTAAGGTGACGACAGCTTTAATAATTTGATAGCTCGTTAGCTCCGAGTGCGATACGTTGCAAACTATTTCATGAAAAATAACATATGTAAACACTAATGAGACTGTATTCTTTTTAAAACGATAGAAAAACTGCTGTCATTTTTAATATCATATTTAAATTTCGTTAACAGCCCACAGATACTCGCACATATGTCTCTCAGGCTTAATTCTTCGTGCAAAGTATGGTGTGGCTGCAATTTCGCTTTTTCCTACAGTTGCATTCTCTGCATTTGAAGCACTGCGAATTTCATTATCTCTTCTCAATATGTACAAGAATTACAAAATGGCGATACAAATAGCAAAACGGAGCATCCTCGTTATCCATGTGATGGATAAGACCACTAATTCGCATCATGAATGTCAATGTAAGCATCAATTTCTGTTGGAACGTGCTTCCTGGACCAAATAACATGCATTTCCTACGTCTTCAATGCGAATCATGTAGCAAATGTAATTTAAAGGACATAAAAATATCGAGTGAATTTATTAACATTATTATGGACCACTTAAGAACGTAAATCGATGGTCACATAGTTGTCAAAAGTATTCTACAGTATTGCCATTGCCCATTAGACTAGCAGCAGGAAGAAAACGTTCGCTCAACTGTGCTGAGATATCTTGCACTGACGAAGGTCGTGCTTCGAAGACGCCACGGCGTCGTCTGCCACCACTTCATGGGAAACGAAATACCT
Organism: Schistocerca cancellata; assembly: GCF_023864275.1. Lineage (NCBI taxonomy): Eukaryota > Metazoa > Arthropoda > Insecta > Orthoptera > Acrididae > Schistocerca > Schistocerca cancellata. The sequence continues at coordinate 383,031,625 of NC_064631.1, forward strand.
CAAGTGTACGCCAATGTGTTGCATTCACATATCTGTGCGGCGCTAAAGTGTGGTTATGGATAATACGTATGTTCAGATTGCGAATCTAACATCATAAATAAAGAGAGGGAAATGAATTAGGCGTCCTTCGTCTTCCGTAACATCAAATATATTTTAGTTATTCTATCTTAAATGAACTGTTCAGAAAATCATTCACCAGAAGTAAATAACTTTTTAGCAACATCAGATGATATTAACAGCTTGCAGGCGCGGGTTAGCCGTGCTTTCAACGGCGTCATATCGCGGATCGCGCGGTTGCTTGCACCGTCAGTTCAAATCCTTCCCCGGGCATGGATAGGTGTTAGGTTAGGTTGGTTTAAGTAGTTCTAGGTCTAGGGGCTGATGACATAAGCAGTTTGGTCGCATAGTTCTTGGAGCCATTATTTGACCTTTCACGTAAATTTTCTTTACATAAACGGCCGTATCTTTAGATTTCCTTGACATAGAAGCTCACTTTTTTTACACCACCAAGGGACCGGTTACCGCAAGAAGTGAGATACATTTCCGCTTATTGTGTCTACCCGTTCTCGAGGTAAAAGGGTTTTAAGGGTTGTGTAGACCGATAGACTGTCAAGAAAGTGACCGGTTTAGGTGACGAAATCCTAACAACGAAAACAGCTACGACGGTTACTGAAGATGAGGGCCGCATAAATAACACCCCATACTCCTTATTCGAAATGTTCTAG